>NC_136413.1:67742500-68342500 GCF_051521515.1 Lactuca serriola | reverse complement strand
TTCTCCTTTATTTATTCTACTTACTTTGGGTCTTGAGGGCAACCCAAAAGGACCTTGCTATTATCAAAAATATTACCAATAGTTAATGACCTTGAACACACTATCCAACAGACTTGGATGGTGAAAGTGAGGTCGTTAAGGAAAACAAAATGCCTGTAGTTGGGGACAAAAAGACATTAGATGCTTGACACAACTACACAAACGTTAGAGATCCAAAGATGGGCAAGATTGTAAAGGCGCAATGTAAACATTGTTCCAAAATCTTTACAGCTACTACAAAGAATGGTACATCATCTTTGGGTAAACATAATGTTGTATGTTTACAAAATCCTGATAACATTGATAAAAACAAAAGAAAATTAGCATTTTTAGAACAAGTCAAAGTGATGTCACTACCATTTCTAATTAGGAATTTAACCAAAATACAATTAGGTTTGCTTTAGCAAAAATGATTGTAACTGATGAACAACCATTTTCATACGTTGAACGTGACGGGTTCAAATATTTGTGTAGTGTTGTTGTTCGACAATTTTGTATCCCGTTACGTTTCACGATTGCTAGAGATATTAGTAAAGTGTTTCTTAGTGAGACGGAGTAATTGAGAAATACCATGAGAAGTTTGAATTCTAGGAATGCTCTTACTACCGATTGTTGGACTTCTGAGCAAAATTTAAGCTATATGTGTTTAACTGCTCATTTTGTTGATGACAATTGGAAATTACATAAAATAATTTTTAATTTCCGTAATATCGATAGTCATAAAGGAAAGGAAATCGGTCAAGAAGTAGAATCTTGTATTATTTATTGGGGGTATCGAAGAGAAGTTGTCTTTCATCATTGTAAATAATGCAAGTGCTAATGATGTAGCTATTGCTCATACAAAAGATAAACCAATAGATAAACTTGTCTTAGGAGGTGAGTTTTTCCATATGAGATGTGCTACTCATATAAAAGATAATCTAATGGGCCCCATCAGTAATTCTAACCATTTATTGGACTGCAAACTATATAAAACTCAATTATGGGTAATAAAAATCTAAATTTTAATGCATAACGTGAAACGATCAAACCAAAAACATAATAAATAACCAAACTTTATAAATCCAACTAACAAAAAGAACAATATTAATTATAGTTCATCAATATCTAAGCAGAAGTAAATAGAGTATTAGCCGACATGAAAACAAAAAATAATCAAATAAGAAGCATTAAGCATAATGTCTAAATCAAACTTAATGATTTATGATGTTTTAAAGCTTCGATCTTCAAAACGATGCTTCAACCTTGCTCTTTAGCCTTAACTTCGACTAAAAAGGGTTTTAGACGAATCCTTCGTAATTGAGTGTTGGTATATCCAATATATTTCAACATATCGATTAGAGTGGAAACATCCCGTATTTATAGATAAATTCAGAGATGCCACGTTACGAGCTTGTATTTACTTCGTCATGGAGCGTAATGTGTCCCTGTTCTTCTCGAACTCTTAATACTATGTCGCGCTGCTAGATGCTCTTTGTCATGTCACGGTTGTCTGAGTTTGAGAAACTTTTGACCTTTATTATGGATGCAAATGGAGGTGGATATTGGTGGGGAATGTAATACCCGTCACCATACCCAAACTCCTATCCCGACACCCTTCCCGCGCCGCCCCGCCTAATCTCTGACGGGTTCGGATGAAAAATTCTCCGCCAGTACCGGGAACCGATTGATCCCCCTTTAGTAAATTTTGTTTGTAATTTTAATCTCTTAAACAAGATAAATTCTTCATTTTATATATTTTTGTAATAATATTCTACATATTATTACCACTTTACTAAATATATTCAATGCAAAAGAACTAGAATATGTTAATAAGTGGTAGAAACTTGCTTTACGATTGATATGTATTCTTATTTCCATTTGAAATATTTTTAAATAAAACTAATGTTGATAAATGGTAGCCAATCGATGATAAGGACCGTTCATTAAATATTAAACATTTAACAAAAGTAAATAAAACGAAATAAGTTTTGACGATTCAACACCCTAGTCGGTAATTAGTATTTAGAAAGTAGGAATCGACATGCATTTAATAGTAGTTAATGCCTCAATGGGATTTCCAATGTATAATATACTTAAAATAAGAATATATATATATATATATATATATATATATATATATATATATATATATATATATATATATATATATATATATATATATATAACGTTAGGTTATAATGTGGATACACAACTATTGTCCGGACGTGTGAACAATGTTATTTTATAAGAATTACTAAGAGGATAGGTTGTTCACTAATATTAATACGTTCAACCTTACACAACTATCGTTATTTTCATATATTCTCACTAATTCCTATTTATTTTTGTTCTCACACATCGTTTTTTTACTCATTTACATTCTTAAAGAATACGACTTAATATAGATTCTGACAACATTCTGACAAAATGAGAATAATAAAAAAACCTATAATAACATTATAGATAATTTAATTACTAGAATGTGTGATAATGACAATAATTATGTAAGATTGAACGTATTCACATCACCAAAAAACGTATTTTATTTAACATTCTCACATAATAGCACTTTCCACACGTCTGCATAATAGATGTCAGTCCATATTTGAACTTAGTTGACTAGCTCTCTCTCCCTCTCTCTTTCTCTCTCTCTCTCTCTCTCTCTCTATATATATATATATATATATATATATATATATATACACACACACACACAAGGTGTAAAACCCATGTATTACCCGAGTTGATTAAATAAAATATTAAAATGCAAATAATAAATATTTTTAACATAAATTTTTGATATAAGGAATGAAATTTTGAAATATGAATTAGTATAGTATTTATTACATTTTATAGTTTACATATATAAATAATTAAATATTATGGACAAAATTGCAAAAGTGGTCCCTATGATATACATTTTTTTGGAGTTTTAGTCCAAACCACGACTTTTTTAGATTGGTGGTCCTTTTGAGCTAGTTTACATGCAGTTTTGGTCCCTATTCAAATGAGAACCATTTTTAAAGTGAGAACATGAGGACAAATCTCAGCCAATCAATTTATATAATTAATTAAATATAAAAATTATAATATTTTACATTAATAAAGGCAAGGTTTGATTGTTTAATCAGCTTTAAAGAATATATCAATCAAACTCTTATAATTAAGGAATGTTTTATATTATATCTATCAAACATTTATGAATTCTTCAAGTATCAATCGTGTGTGTCAGTCCTCAATATTAGCAACGTGAATCGGATATTCAAGTTTAGTTGGTCTGAAAGGAGTCCGTAAGATTCCATTAATGGTTTTGTCATTCTGCAACGAGTTTGATGATATAAACGCGATCAATGAAGAGGACGAAATCAATTACGATCAAACTGCATCAGTCGAGGATGATTTTTTGTCAAGTGATGATGAATTTTGTTCGACTGATGATGATAATACCGCATTTGGGAAAGTCGACATCATGGCTGAACACAATCAACGGGATTTCACATTTCTTGAAAATATTGATCAATCCATTCAAGTTCCTAGTATGTTTGTTTTTTTTCTTTAAGTTTGTTAAAAAAATGTGTCGATTACATTACACAATTTTGTATATTGTTAGAATAATATCAAAAAATTGACATTCAGTATCATATACTATTTATTTAAGTTTATTTGATTTGTTGATTTGTTGATTTGTTATTTGTATTATGTTATTAACTTGTCATGGTTATTAGATGTTACAGACATTGATCAATACTTGGTCATAGCTGGTAAATCGTATTGGATTCCTTATGTCCCTAATGATGCAATTGAAGACATGTACAGAAGATATGCATGTGTAGCAGGTTTTGATGTTAGAAAGTCAACAAACAAAAAAAAAAGCGTGGCATGGTGTACATGAAATATCTGCTATGTAACAGGGAAGGTTTCCCAAATACATCTCCTGTTGATACTTTGGACCCAAAAACAATTAAAATTAAGAGAAGGGTTGACACTAGTAGGACGGGATGCAAGGCACGTATACGATTTAACATTTTTCATGGAACTACCAAATGGTTGTTATATGAATTTGAAGAAAAACACAATCATCCACTTATACCAAGGGACCATATGTTGTTTTCACGTCATCATAGGCAGTTGGATGACACTCAAAAATCTTTCATTCTTACAATGTCTACTCAGAATATTGGTGCAACCATAGCTCACAGGATGTATACAAGTATTCTTGGTGGATACAATTTTGTAGGCGGTCTAATTGATGACTTCAAAAATTACATGAGGGATCTCAATTTCTTTATAGGTGGTAATGATGCTCAGATGCTAGTGGACAAGCTGAATAACAGAAAAGGAAATGTTAAAAATTTTTCTTTTGAGTATCGAGTTGAGAATAAGCAGTTGAATGCTCTTTTTTGGGCAGATGAAACATCCAAGATAAATTATAAAGAGTTTGGTGATGTAGTTTCTTTCGATGCTACTTTCCGAACTAACAAGTTGCAAATGATTGTAGTTTATTATATTTCTACTTATTAATAATATACATATTAATTAACATACTTTTACATGTACCATATGGTTTTTGTCCCATTTACTATAATTGATAATCACAAGAGGTGTGTCACTTTTGGTGTTGGCTTGTTGAGCAGAGAAGACACTGATTCCTATATATGGTTGTTGAAATATTTTATTAAAGCTTTTGGCAAACAACCATTGTTGGTTTTATCCGACCAAGACCCTGCAATGAAGAAAGCCATCGAAACTGTTTTCCTATAATCGATTCATAGGCTTTGCATGTGGCCTATCACATCTAAATTGCCATTGAAGGTATTTATTATTGTCTATGTAATACAATTTTACCAATAAAACAATCATTTTTTTTGGTGTATTCAAATCAGAATGTTTTTGGTTTTATAGTTGATTACGTATATTACATTTACAAATTCACAGGTTTCTTTGAACATTGTCAACAATCCAGAATTTCGTAAAAAGTTCAACTTCTTGATATGGAATTCTAGGCTTGAAGTTGATGACTTTGAGGTAGGGTGGAAGTCATTATTGAATGAATATAAGCTCACGGATAATAAATTGTTGGATTGTATGCATGGATTGAGACATTTCTGGATACCTGCATTTTTCAAGCATGTACCTTTATCAGGATTAATGCAAACCACATCTCGTTCTGAAAGTGAGAATTCAGCATTTCACCAGAACACGCATTATGGTTCTACTGTTGTCCATTTCATGATTTCATTTGAAGCTGCTATGGAGAAGCAAAGATTCACTCAGTCATCTTTTGACTTCAAAACTAACAACAAACATCCAACAATGAGGACACCATTTGAGATCGAGAGGAATGCCTCTATGTTTTACACTCGCACTGTCTTTCGTCAAGTTCAAAATGAAATGTACTTGTCTATGGTTTCATGTACTCAAATTTCGATCAGCACATTCGACAATGTTGATGAGTGTCTTGTCAAGGAATTTATTCATTACATTCCTTCTAATGCAAATGCTTCTCAGCTTGATCCAAAAGTTGAAAATGATTATCAATGGGATATACCTATACGTGAGTCTACTTACAAGGTAATTGTTCTTGAAACTTGTACTCTTACTCTTTTAAGTTTCATATATTTTTTAATAACTATTATTCACTTTATTCAATACAGGTTACAAACAATAAGTCTGCACAAACATTTACATGTCATTGTATGAAGTTTGAGCAATTTGGTTTTTTGTGTCGCCACATTTTTACCGTAATGAAGACATATAACATCAAAGAGATTCCTTCCAAATATTTACTCAGACGCTGGCAGAAGGACATCATCCCCACAGAACTGATGAAAAAGTGTTTTCGTTATGTTGATTCTGACGAGAATACCCAAAGAGTTGCACTTGATATATTTTCTACTATTGATAACTGTGTATCTTCTCTCAACAATAATCACACCAAATTGAAAGAATACTTGGACGAAATAAAGCAGCTTGAAGCAAAGTTCCTTTCCAATTTCACAACTCATGATAAAGGAAACAAGAATAAAGAGTTCAAAAAAACACTTGGTGTTACCATTCCCACTAGTGTGGATATTCAAAATCCTGGAGAAATCCGCAACAAAGGAAGTGGTACTAAAAAAAGAGTGAAAAGTTCGAGAGAGGTTGCAACAGAAAAATCAAAGGGTTCCAGATGCAGTTATTGTCGCAATGGCAACGATCATGATTGGCAAAATTGCCCTGTAAGGAAAGAAGATGAGAAGAACAACATTTTCAAAGAACGTCCTGGGAAGAAGAATTAATTTTATTTAGCATTTGTTTTTATTTTTTTTAATTGTTTCTAAACTTAAATTTTTTTCTTCACATCTGCTTGTTTTAGATTTGTCATATTCATATTACAGACATGTTTGAATGCTAATAAGAACTTTGTTTGTCGTTTATATTGTTTTGCATTTCTCTATATATGTTATTTTTATCTTAGTCTATACTAATTTTTATGTACAAATTTATTCATCATTGAATGATATTAGTATTCATACTATTACAGAACACTCAATAGATGATGTGTCGTTTCCAAAACTTAAAAAAATATTAAGTTTTTCCAAACAAATGTTTTGTTGCATACATAAAAATATGACGTATTATGCAAAACCCCTTGAATAGAGCATCCTCACAATGACATTCATTTATAATACTACATACATTATCAAGTACGACAATTTCATCACTTAATGTACATATCTTGTACTGTACCGTATACACGTTTATCGTGGTTTCAAAAAAACGATAACACATTACATGTACATATAAGTGTCAACAAAAATTGTACATATATTGCTAATTGCGAATTTATAATGATTTGGTTGTTCTACTTACAGCTTTGGATTACGTATACTTTCTTGAATTTACAGATTTGGATTATACAACATTCAAATCACATTCCACGACATGTCCATTAAAGTAAAAACTCTAAAAAAAATTATTTGCTGAAAATCGAATGCAGTTTTACCTTAGACTAAATCATTTCAGACACATTGATCAAACAATCAACACATAGTCAACATAATAAGGGTTCCATACATAACTAGTAGTAATAAGGGTTCAAACCACAACCAACATAATAACTTTAGACACATAACAAAAACAAATCCATACTACATTAACCCTAAACACAAACCTACCATCCCACCAAATAAAACTGTTTGTCAAAACAATACTAACCCACAAGCCATACCTAAAAAAACAGCTTCCCCATCAGCTTTTAACCAATTGCTTCATCAAAGACTACTTTTAGATTCTCCTGAACTATTCTCTTCCTTGTCGCCTTATCCATTTTAACAAACTTTGCATACTCCTTTTCAAAATCACACCTCAAAATATTATGATCAAACAACAGCAACCTCACCAAATACTTGTACCTTAACTTCTGTAAATACATATCTTGTGTTTTTAAATCCACAGCTAGCCCACAATCCCACTTTGATGTTTGATCCCCCATAAAACTCTCCATATGTCGCATAAGATAGATTCCACCGTCATCTGAATGGTTGTATGCTTGACACTTCATTTTCAACACCACCACATTCATTGTCATCAGGGTCTTCACCCTCTTCTTACAGACATCATTTAGAAAATGGCAGAAAAATCTTTGTTGTTAACAAAACATTACAGACAATCATTAATTATGTAACACAAATTGTACTAACCATTTACATAATCATATGAACATATATTAAGACTAATGATCTTATTTTCATACTTACCAACACATGGGGTATGTTCCCATAGACCGACCCAACTGTCCCCACCAATCTCCTTTGATCAATTATCAAAAGTGAAAAACTTTTAAGGTTAAAACATATGAGGTAGTAATTCCCATCAACAATGGGGAAGAAAACCTACAACATATTAGTCAACATATAACACTTAATAAAAAAAATAAATGTAATATCACATTTTAAACATCATATTTTTATTACCAAATCCATGTTTTTTAGCTCAGAATCAGTTGTAAGATCTTCAATTGCTGAGGAGACCATAACTTCAAACTCCTTGTATCTCACATCTTCATTTACCCTCTCATCATACATTGATTCACGCTGGGCATTACAACTAAACAACACAATAAGTAACATTAAATTTTTAAAAAACTGTTATTATATTTTTTAAAATAAAGCATACCAGTGTGCCTGTTGTAAAAAAAAGTCTAGAATATGACGACTCTGCCTTACTCTCTTCCAATTTGTTTAGTACAACACTCCAACAATCGATTACATTTGAATGAATATTCACTTTTGCTGCAAGAGTTTTGGCATATTGTAGATGCATTCCAAACCCTTCTTTTGATTCCCATACGAGCTCCCTGCATTTTTCATGGTTGTATAAATCAGATATTTTACGCAACATTAATCATAAAAAAAAACAAATAAACAAGTATGCAACTACACCTTTTATCCATTCCTAATCCAACAATGGCTTGTGCAACCAGTATTTCTTTTTGCTCAATTGAATCTTTCAAGTCCACAACTCTTTGTACAAAAGGTGACTTCAATGTAGGCCCATGCTTCATTTCTCTTTTTTCTCTCATTTTAATCCCTACTACAGCTTCAACATTTCTCTTTGTCCTTTTAAGACCTTCCTGTTCAACAATTGCATAATCTTTACCTTCATTCCCTTTCGCAGTATTCATCTCATATGCGCATTCATTAAGTCTAGCTTCAAATGATGGACAATCATTATTTAACATACTACTCTTTTTAGAGTTGTTCCTTTCTATTTCATCAGCTTTCTTTATCCAACCAGGTGTTAATATACAAGGAGAATCAAAAGTAGAATTCCCATTGTACATTACAACTTCCATTCCTATATTATGTTGGTGTGTACCACCATGATGCTCAAACAGAACCTTATCATTGCACATACCGGTTGGCTTCACAATTGTCGGGGACATTCCTTCCATTCCATGATATGAAGCATCCACATTTGATTCAGAATGAACTTTTCGTCCACTAAGTAAATCCTCCCTCATCTTATTTGTCAACTTAGTAATCATTTGGTTCATATCCTCATCTGTTTGTCCTCCTTCTGTTGCCTTCACACTCGTACCATCAACCTCCATTCTATCTTCATGCCCTTCAACAATTAAGGCTTTTAGTGTTGTCCCATTAAAGATGTCAACGACCTTCTTAATCACTGCCTTCACTTTATCATTATTCGGATGCATTTCCATACACATCAAACTACTTGCCTCTACAACCTGCTTCTGCTCAACCAACCTTCCTACCATACTCTCAATAATCCCACAACTCTCCTACAATAAAAATAAATGAAATGTTATTTTAACAATCTAATATTTTTTTATACTATACAATTAACAATCCATAAAATAAATTAACTACTATACATATTATATTTATTATACAATAATTTTACCTCAACTGATCTATCTTTTGAATTATCTTGATTCATCATCGCATCATAAAACACACCATCCACATGTTCCCTTAAAGTTAGAGTTCCAAATACACCCCTGCTTATTTCATATTCTTCTAACACTCTAAGGTGCTCTGAATCAATTTCTGTGATAAAGGGCCTATGCATACACAAATTGACATCTTCACATATCACTCTGTTTGCATACGCCATCTACACAATTACATTCAATAATTTTTTCATTAGAAATAATTTTTAATGATAAAAAAGTTAAAAGATTAAATTAAGATTCAATATCATACCATTAGAAGCGCTACAGGTCCTGTGAAGTAGCAGTTTTTGTCATTTAGCCTCCATTTATTCTTGCTTTTTCCTAAACAGTCCACTATGTACTCACACCAGTTAATCCTTGACACATCTTTGCATTGAATTAACTTTTCAATAAAATTAATTCTACAAGACCCCATTGTCTCTGTTTCAGCAAAAGTGTTAATGAATAACGTCAAGAAATTCAACTTAAACAACTCATCCGCAATATTTGTTTTCCTTATATTCTTCAAATAGTTCCCATTATAATAATTTCCCTTCCCATATTGTCCTTTCCAAGCTTCAAGCAAAGGATCATTCTTATCACATTCATCTAGTGTGTTAAAATCCAAACCCTTATTCGGAAGTCCAAACATAGCTTCCACTGTCTCGTTTGTTATGGCCACTTCACCATTTCTAAACCTTATGGAACAAGAACCTGTTGTGAAGCTATCCACAACAAAATATGCTAGCTTTCCAGGTAGTGTATCAATCTTCATTCCCAGAAAAGATCCAAAACCCATATCACGTCCCATTTCTCTCTGGCTCTTTGACAAACTTTTCATGGCTAGATACAAAGAATTTGGAGACATACGAGTACTCAACCTTTGAAATTCAGTTCCTACCTTCCCTTCTTTACATTTTCCTTCGGTTCCAATTACTTTTTTCCCTTTCACCTTAACCTTTTTATCATTAACACTCTTGTCAACTCTTTTCCTTTTCATTTTCATTTCATTCTTTCCAGAACCCACCTCCTTTTTCTTCTCAACAAAATCATCATCACTTGAGTCATTCTTATATGATTTTCCATTGCTTCTCTTTTTGGGTAATTCTAGTTTTTCCCCCCACCAGCACTACTAGAAAAACAACCTTTTACGACGCTCATTGCGCGTCGTAAAATGCTCAGACGACGCGCAAATGCGCGTCAAGGAAGGCCCTGTCATAAAGAGAGACGATGCACATTTACGACGTGCGGTTATGACGCGCAATGCGTATCAAGGAAGGCCCTGTCATAAAGGAAGACGACACGCATTTACGTGTCGTAACCTTACGACGCGTGTGTTTATGACACGCAATGCGTATCAAGGAAGCCCCTGTCATAAATGAAGACGACACACATTTTTGCGTATCATAATTTTAATTTTAAAAAAAAAAAATTATTTATAGGTTTACTGATTTTCAAATTAAGTTTCCATTTCATGTCTCGTAATAGAAAATAAAATACTATATACAAAAAATACAATACATTGCACAAAAGTTAATGTCATACAAACAATCATTCCAATAGTAGACAAATGTAATACATCAAATAATCATTCCAATAGTAGACAAATGTAACATTTCAACATTTTTTATATAATTAACTAAATTATTAGCCAAATTTCCTAAAATACCAACATACTTTTCTATGAAGAGCATTAACACTATTCTTTTCCATCAAAAACTTCAAAACCTGCATAATTAAATTAATGTGTAATCAGCTACAAAAATTTGTGTGAGCATATGGCAATAGAAAGAGAAGATGATAATCAGAAACGGAAATTTTTGGCATTGCAAACCATCAGAATAATTGGAAGTATATGTATACTTCACGTTGGAGGCGTTGACTTTCTGTCATTTTGTAGCAATTTTTCTACTTAATATATAAAGACTCCAACAATAAATAGATATGTTATGTTACCTTGACGCATCTCTGCTGTCCAAAAGTATCCTCAAGTAGGAGCTTTCTTCATATTTGGATGCCTCTCTGTTCCCCAAATCAATCAATCCACACACAACACAAGTGAAGTGGAGAAAGAATTACATTAAAACTTAACAGTTTCAATCTCTTCAAGATTCAAAATTCAAGAAACTCGTAATATAATACCTTCTTTTGTCTGTAATCTTCAGGCATCACAGTAGCTTCAATCTGAGAATTACAAAACAAACCAACTTATAGAAACGAAAGATGATCAAGAATTTGTTGTTTAAAATTAAATTTTCAGTCACAGATTCAATAGTTGGACCTCTTCATCTAGTCTCTCCACATCATAGACATATCCATTACTGATTTTGAGCATATGGGACAAGAGTATCTGTAATAAAATCCATTGAAATTTAGCTAAAATTTCACAAGATTTGGAAATGAACTAATCCAAGACAACTTTAGATTGACTTACTTATTACGCTTAATCATCTCGTGACAGCATTCTGAGTGCATTGTGTGCCCAAATTTCATCACAGTTGTGTCTTTTAGCGAGCAAAATAAGAAAATGTATTACATCATCATCATACCAGTTGATGTATTCAGAAGATTTGATGGCCGACTAGTTGAGAGCATCGTGCCTGTATCTGGGGAAATTGTGGAGCATAACGTAAGACTATTTGGTTGGTTAAACCCATCAAACAATGAACCCTAAGATCCATTCCAGTAAGCTTTCCATTTAGCTCTGGCAACACCTTTCCCACAACCTATTTTTTTTTATAAAATATAAAAAGATTTATAAAAAAGAATATAAAAATTTACAATTTCATTTTATATAAGAATAATATATACCTTGGCGGCAAATGACAAGAAACAAGATTTATAAAAAAAGATTTATAAATATTTTTTTATAAAAAGATTTATAAAAAAAAGACATAAATGCCCTCCTAATCCTTATCATCAAATGCAATACAAATGAGAAGAAACAAGAATATGTCTACCTCGCGTATTGTTACAACATCTATTTTCAAAGATTGCACAGAAGCAACAACTTCCAAAGCATGTTGTAAGTCCAAGTTTCTATCTTTTTCTACCAACACTTGGACCTAAAAGAAACACCCATCAACAACTATAAATTATAATCAATCAAAAGACAGCAGATAAGAGTTGACTGATTTAAATTGTCATATGATCTTGAAGAAAAAGACACTTCTGAAAGCTTCTACAGCCCACTAGACAGAAAGAGGGCCTTCGTTTCTTCTTTATAGTTATCCTATGACAAAATTGGGCCATGAATCAGCCCAAACAAAGTAAAAGAAGATGACCTTTCCTCTGCTACAGTCCAACTGTCAACTTGCCACCAATTTGTACTTTTTAATCATAAAAGTTTGATTAGATGTTGAGTACTCGACGTTTAATCACATTCATATCCTCAAGTCATGGTAACCAATTTTGGGACATGATTTCAAAAAGCTCATAAATAATTTAATGTTAAGATAAAATAATGATATTCTAAGAATATGCAACATTTAATTTTTATTTTGATTATTATCTAAAATAATCTAACTTATATAAAACTTAAATTCTCACCTAACCAGTAACTCGGGTATGACGTCTAATGTGTTTTCTTTAAAGATCATCTTCTTTTACTTTGTTTGGGCCATGGAGAAGGTAATTCTTGATACAAGAACATTCTAGATATTTTGAAATGACTCCTCATTGGAATATTATATTTTACAAATTGACATACAGGTTAAGCTAAAACAAGGATTGAAAATTGCAATGAGTATATCTGCTGAGGGCAACGCGTATCTACAAGTAAGTCTACAAAAAAAAGGGACAACCAAAAATGGTAATGGAATGTAACAATCCATTCCATTACATTGTTGTGATTCCATTCCATCATACCAAATAAATTGTAGTTCAGACATTGGTTAAGCATGCATGAATGGGTTTATGTATTAACTTGATGTAGGAAAGTAAATTCTGGAAGCTTTACAGAGAAGCCCTACCTTCATGTTCCATAGTAATGAAAACTTCAGTGGGAGTAGTTTATCTTCTTGCTTGCCTTTTAGAGCCTTTTATGCCATTATTTTCCATCTAGGCAAGTAATTTACACTTTTTTTTTCCTAGAATGGAAAATTACATTCTTACCCTCACAAATATCCTTCCAATTTGTCTGCTACAGGTACTGAGGCAGCTTTCTTTCCCCCACCAAGTTTCCCTCTGTGATGAGAAAGGAGATGTAGAGAAGGCCAAAAGACCATGGGAGATGATACCTTCTGGCCACAGAATCGGGATCCCTGTGCCATTATTTAGAGAACTGGTATATAAATATATATAATATATATTTTATAATTATTGAAAAATATAGATGAGGAAGCTTATTGTTTTTGCATATGTGTGATTCTTGTGTAGAGAGATGAAGAGGTGGAGTTGTTGAGGGAAAGGTTTGCTGATTCATGGCCCAATTTTGTCATAGGATAACTATAAAGAAGAAACGAAGGCTCTCTTTCTATTTAGTGGGTTGTAGAAGCTTTCAGAAGTGTCTTTTTCTTCAAGATCATATGACAATTTAAATTAGTCAACACTTGGACCATATGAGATTCTTCGTAGACCAAAAGGGTCATTAGTTGAACTTGGTTGACATCCTGCTCCAAACAACCACACTAGGCTATCTAACCTACCAAATTCATGAACAAAAAAAACAATTCAAAATCATCAACTAAGAAAATAAAAAAAATAAAAAAATAAAAAAAAAACATTTTACCTGTCTAAATCAATGGACCAACCCTGATTATATATAATATCCATGATGCCAACTCATGAATATTGTTGTTTATCACCAATCGAGTCTAAAAAAAATAACAGCTTTTTAGTTCTAGGGGTAAAATAGGAAATTAAGTTTCTTCCTAGTTTTTGTGTTAGAGTCAAACTCATTATGTGTCTAGTATAAATATAGGTCTGTGTTGCATCTTTATTTGTATTCAGAATCTTCTTTGTTTTGCTTATTAAGCAAGAGACTTTGGCACCAAGTAATTGTCCTCTGTTCCGGTTTTTTCTTTCCTTTCTTGTTCTTGTTTTGCTTGAGTTTAAAGTAGGTCCTTGGTGCAAGGACAGGCAAGTATGATTGTATGTAGAAAAAAGACTAATATAAACTTGCTGACCTGATACATCTTGATTTGATGTAGCATCTACATCATCAGTTAATATTGAAGGCTTGTGCATTAATGAAGACAAAAGTTTCTTTGAAGGCATTTCAAGGTTTTCATAGGAAGCGAATGATGCAGAGTAAGATTGAAAAATAACTGACTAGTCAAGTGATTAGGTTCACATTCGCAAACAGTCCATTCGCAAATTTCGCAACCTGAAAGAATTACATTACATCCATCCATTAGATATCTAAATATAACATAAATAAACAAACATCACTTGCAGTTGTAGTTTTTATACCTCAGATGCTGGAATATTTGGAAAAGAGGCACCAAGAAGCTTAATAGTGTACTCTCTCACAAACATCCCGTTGTTTGGATACGGATACAAAACATTTGACGTGTCCCACAAAGACTCAGTCAATGACCCAGATTCCACCTACAATTAATTGCCATGTCAACAAATATTATACTCCTATATACTTGCATATGATTCAAATAAAAAGTAGACTAGAGATGATATACATCCCAGACAGAATAAGTGTTGCAGCACCAACACATGCACAACTTAAATGAAAGTGTCGGTCATCACATCTAATATTTCTTGCACAATCAACACAAAATAAGACCGATAAAATTGATTACAAAACTCCGAGTTCAGCAATCAAAATCAAATAAAAAATATGAAATAAAACATATTAAAAGAGCAAGGTTTTAATAATGAATTGTAGTAGTAGTAGTGGTACCTGAAAGTTTTTAAGCATCTCCCACTTGTGATAAAATATTCGCTTACTATTACAATAGAAACCTGCAATTAGATAACAACAAGTGTTATAATTGAGTAAACCCATTTACAAATTACTCCTTTATGTATAACTAAGCTTCTGTAGACAAATGGCTATTAGAAGTAGAATTGCAAACCATGTGTTTCTTAATAAGGATGTCCTGCTCCTTCTCATATAACCCAGAGATACTTAATATTTAAAAAAAATAGAAAATGTGCATAATAGTTTGATACAGGTATGGCTAACATCTTCATTCTATCTGTGAAAATATATCCGTATAATGGGTGATTCAAGCACTCAAAACAAAATTAAAAATTAAAAATGTGAAGTAGAATAAATGAAACTAACCTGCTGGCCAGTGATGTAAACATTAGTTTCCTTAAACTGGGAGTGGGACCCACCAAGGTCTTCATTAGAGGTGGAATTGGCAGCTGTAGCAGCTGAACCAGGGTTATAACCAACAGGAGTTACTGAAGCATATGGTCCATAGCTTCCTTTGTTTATTTAAGCAAGCTTTGAAGCATACCTGAAATGTGGTTGTTAAAGAAAAATGGCTCAAGTAGCGATACCGCCTCCTCATGGCTTCTGACTGTGTAACACTCTCCAATTGCAAAATCTTACCACTAATCCTGCAATTTTGTGAATTTAAGTTTCAAAAGGGAGAAAAATAAACAAATGAAGAATTTGATTCATGAATATCTATGAAAACTCCAATACCTTCAACTTTTAGGCCCCCCTTCCATAAGTTCAACAACAATACCTTCAACTTTTAGGACAACCTCCGACTTAATCTTTTCAATGGAACCAACAACCAAGTTTGACCACAACTCTTTTTTTCCAATTCAAAGCTTGGTCTAGTGAAAATGGTCTTGTTCAGCACAGATGGTGGAAAGCAACACGAAAATTCCTCTGCAATGATGATAGGCTAGGGTTTTAGAAAGAAAGAAGAGAGGAAATGTTTAGAGAGAGAGAGAGAAGCGAGTGAAATTCAAAATAAGGTATGGATGATTGTGATATTCAGAGATGACATACACTTCTCTAAACCATATCAGGGTGAACCCATACCATCTAGAACTGCAAAACAGAGAAAACGATCATCTTTTTCTTCAAGCCCATAATAAGGTTACTTTATTTTGAAAAGACATTAAGAACAGTACCACAGCTCCGATGCATCCTCCCCTCGGCCTTAAACTCTCTTCTTTATCTTTCTGCTCATTTTTTCTTTTCTTTCCCATTTTCTGTTCAGTCTTGCCGCGCACACACACACCATCTGGGAAGTAGGACGACGTGAACGATGGTGGAGGTGATAGCCGGCGGTGGCTGGTTTAGGGCTTTTTGAGAATATGAGATATTTTGTTAAGAGAGAGAAAGTGGAATCGATGAGAATGTAAGCTTCGGTTACTGTTTATCAAAAAAACTGATGTAAGCTTGAATGAAAGTAGAATCGATAAGAATGTAGAGAGCCCCAAATTGAAACCTTGTCCAGTAGAATCGATTTGAGAGTGACTGTTGGATTTATTGCTTCCATTTCCCGGTTCGCTTACCCTTTAGTTACCCTAGTCGATCGATTCAAGCTTTCACGAAAAACCCTAGGTAGCAACTGATAGAGACAAAAAGGATGGGGCGAAGGTAGGATTGGATCCGATTTCAAAGAGTAACAGTAGACTTCACTGAAAACCGTTTCCCGATTCGCTTGACCTTTGGTTACCTCAGTCGATCGATTCAAGCTTTCAATAAAAACCCTAGGTAGCGACCGAGAGAGACAAGAGGGAAAGGAACGAGTGTCGATAATGTGGGGAAGAGGGAAAGAAGAAAAAGATGCGGGGTTTTTAATTGTTTAGGATTTCATTTTCCACCGGATGGGCGCGTTCCATTAAAATTTATAAAGCGACATCTTTAGTAGACACACATTTTATTATAGGTGCCCTTCGTGTTTTTTTTATTTTTTATTTAGACACTAATTTAAGGGCAAGCAAGAATGCGTGACATAAATCCTTAAATTTTTTGAAGAGACGACACTTTTTTAGTGTCACTCTCTTTTGCGTAACATAAATCAGTGAGTGTCGTTGTTTGTGCGTCGTAAAAGGCTGTTTTTCTTGTAGTGCAGGTACCCCTTTCTTCCCTGCACTTCTCATACATTCATTTCCTGCACTTCTCATACATTCATTTCCTTCAACTACACGGATGCTTGATGACCCTGAACATTTTAATAAAAAATATCATTTTTACATTTTACACATTGTATTTACATTATTTATCCAATAACTAATGTACATAAAAAATATTATCTCACATATTGACAAATTAATACAAATTCATAACAGATTAATCACTACAAGCCATTTTTAACCCATATTCACACATGAATACATACTCATGTGCCAAAAAACTAATCCATCATACAATGTACTCACAAAAGACTACATACTCACTTCCTTTAAAAACACACATACACTTCCAGATTACTCATTCACATCCACATTCATTGCAGATTCCTCATTCAATTAAGCAATTACAAACTCTTGGCATAAAAATTATCCCACAAACCTTGATTCAGATTCATTACAGAAATCTCATTCATTGTCGCACACATTCTCTATTGCATACTCATTCATATTAATTATTGATTACAGATTCAATTATGAACCACATAATCACACATCCACATTCTAAACAGATTACCAAATTCACTACCACACATATGCAGATTCAATACAAAATTCCCATTCAACTCCACACACATTCACTATTGCATAGTGATTCGTATTCAGTATTGATTAGACATTCAATTATTAACCACATAATCTCACATCCATATTCCAAACAGATTAACAAATTCACTACCATACATATTCAGTTTTACCAAACTCAACAAACAATATCAACTTATACATAACATATTCATAAATGCATCTACATCTTATCTATTGTAATTTTCCTACCTAGCAGTATGCGACTAAAAGCAATACACATTTCACTTTTAATCATCGAACACAATTCAGAAAATTGAACCAATTGACTGTTTACAAATAACATTTAAGGCGATACTAAATCTATTTTTCAAAGATCAAACAAAATAAAGTTCAAAGTTTAATCAAACAACTTGATAACTTAGTAATCAATCACATTTAAATAGGCATTCATTCAAAACAGAA
Source organism: Lactuca serriola (assembly GCF_051521515.1). Lineage (NCBI taxonomy): Eukaryota > Viridiplantae > Streptophyta > Magnoliopsida > Asterales > Asteraceae > Lactuca > Lactuca serriola. Next base: position 68,323,989 of record NC_136413.1, on the reverse strand, counting down.
TTGTACCTCATATCACATCCACAGACAAAATTGTTATTCAAGCAAACCAAACATACGATCAAATCACACTCACTACCAACTAATAAATTTACACAAAAAAACTTCTATTATACCGACAAACAGACAAAACATCATAAATCCTCAGAAAACCCTAAAATAAAACCCTAATTCCGATCGTAGATCAAAAACCAAAAAACTAAATCTTTATGTTACCTGATTCAATGTACAAGACTTCTTCTTCTTCAAGGTCGATAGCATTGTTAGCCGTATTACTAACCTTTGAATGGAATCCTCCTTCCATCATTCTTGAACTCCTTCTCAAGCTCTGTGATCTCATCCACCTCGTTTCACTTCAATTTTATAACATAAAACAATTCGTATAATATCTTGGAACTTTTCTGAAGATTCTATCAAGATCGTTTCACCCAAATGGAAACGATTTGGTTAGATTTTTCCTCCGAGGGTTTATCGGGAACCGTTTGCAATTTCACAATATTTCCTTATTTAACAATATCGTCTGTTACATACACCTCATTAAATACATACATATCCCCGTAGAATATTACGCGTATTAAGAAATCATGTTAGAATACATATAAATTAGGAATACTAAATCTTGACCCTTAAATACACCAAATCTAATGGCTAAAAATAGTCCTCATGTTCTCACATAAAAACCTATTCTCAATTTAACCTAACCCTATATATATATATATATATATATATATATATATATATATATATATATATATATATATATATAACGTTAGGTTATAATGTGGATGAACAACTATTATCCGGACGTGTGAACACTGCTATTTTATGAGAATTACTAAGAGAATAGGTTGTTCGCTAATATTAATACGTTCAACCTTACACAACTATCGCCATTTTCATATATTCTCACTAATTCCTATTCATTTTTGTTTTCATGCATCGTTTTTTACTCGTTTACATTCTTAAAGAATACGACTTAATATAGATTCTGACAACATTCTGACAAAATGAGAATAATAAAAAAGGCTATAATAACATTATACACAATTTAATTAGTGAGAATGTGTGATAATGACAATAGTTATGTAAGATTGAACGTATTCACATCACCAAAAAACGTATTTTATTTAACATTCTCACATAATAGCACTTTCCACACGTCCGCATAATAGATGTCAGTCCATATTTGAACTTACTTGACTAACTCTCTCTCTCCCTCTCTCTTTCTCTCTCTCTCTCTCTCTCTATATATATATATATATATATACACACACACACACACACAAGATGTAAAACCCATGTATTACACGAGTTGATTAAATAAAATATTAAAATGCAAATAATAAATATTTTTTAACATAAATTTTTGATATAAGGAATGAAATTTTGAAATATGAAACATATTAAGTACAATTTAGTATAATATTTATTACATTTGATAGTTTACATATATAAATAATTAAATATTATGGACAAAATTGCAAAAATGGTCCCTATGGTATACATTTTTTTTGGGGTTTTAGTCTAAACCACGGCTTTTTTGGATTGGTGGTCCTTTTGAGCTAGTTTACATGCAATTTTGGTCCCTGTTCAAACTAAAAAGACTATTATACCCTTAATGAATTTAGTTTTCATTTTTCTTTCACTTTTTTAAATTATTATTATTTTTAAAAATAAAATCGGGCCCACCTTTCTCCTCCCCCCCTCTCTCTCTCTCAAAAGAAAGTCAAACCCCTACCTACTTCTTCATCTTCCCCAATTTATATCTGAAGAACACACATACATATTGTTCATCGATGCTTGCATAATCTGTTGGTAGCGAGGGTAATTTTGGCATAAACATATTGTTTGTGGTATATACAGATGTTTTGAATGTTCTAGCTTGATGAATGTAATATCAAGAACACCAATGTGACAACCCGAAATTTCCATTCTGAACAAACCATTTCAATCCAATAGAAGTTAGAACAGTTACAGTGAAAACTCAGATTTCGAGTATAAATTGGCAGTTTTCAGGATTTTACACTTAAGGAGATATTAGGAGAGTGGATGCACTAGGGTTTTGTGCAACACTGTTATTCCAAGACTCTAGGACAATAGAGTTCGTTCCAGGAAAAAAATATTTTCTGCCAAAAATATTTCAGGACTATAAATAGATTTCTGAACTAAATTCATTCATTATTCACAATTCCAACTAGAGAAAAGCCGTTTTCTCTCTCACGGGTCTTCGGGTTTTTATCCCAAATCGTGAGTACACTTCTCTAGTTGTGTTTTAATGCTTGTTTTATGCCTATTAACATAGATTGTAAGTTAAATATAAGAGATCCGGGAGTTTACCGCCCAAGAACGTTCTTGGGGAGTAAACTCCATTTTAAGGTCCTTAAGGGTTCAAATGACCCTCAAAGCTTTAGAACTCGAACTAGGAGCCTCCGATTCATGCTTTATACCACAAAACAATTAGGAATCATGGTTAGAAGGGAGTTTACGGCCAAGGAGCTTCTTAGGCCGTAAACTCCATGTTTTAGGTGCCAAATTGCTTTGAAACACTACCTAAGGCTTGGACTCTATTTTAGACAAATACCCTAAAGGTTTAATACCTAGAAAACATAAGAAAAGCACAAGTGTTGAAGAGTTTACGGCCAAGAGTGGTTCTTGGGCCGTAAACTCCTATTAAGGGGTCAAAGGACACCCTAAATCCTTCCTTGAGCCAAGAAACAATTTGGGCATGTACCCAAATGAGTTATGGACTAGTAAAAACACTTAGAACCCCATGAGTGAGGGAGTTTACGGCCCAAAAGGTTCTAGGGCCATAAACTCCATAAAAATGGTGCCAAATGTGCCATAAACTCTTCTAAAGACAAGTACCAAAGCCTAGTTTAGTTCCTAGAAATGTTTGAGACTTGAAAACACCATAAGAACCCTCCCAAGGGAGTTTACGGCCGTAAACTCCAAGGGAATATGGTCTTTGGGCCGTAAACTCCCCAAAGGAGTCAATATGGTACCCAAACACTTGTATAGCCTTGAAACAATTCACCACTAGAGTTGTAATAATTCCAAGCACCATTTCAAGCCTTGGTTGAGAGTTTACAGCCAGGAGTTTACTCCCCTGGGCCGTAAACTCCAATGATTATGGTCATTAGACCTTAAACTCACAGTAGGGGCATTGCACTCCTTTGTTGCAACCCATTAGCCTCCTAGCACTTGACCAAAAGTGTTTTTCCTCGCGTTTAAATGTTTATACTTGTATAATTAGTGATTTAATCTCTAATTATTTATACACATATGTCTTCATATGTAATTAGGATCATTGTGTGTGTCTAAGTCTTCACTTGACACGAAGCACTTGTCCGATCCTTCCGTACGATAACAGTCCGTTCAATTCCAGTCACTTACTGTAGGTGAGTTCATACCCCTTAACTAATGTTTTAAACTATTTTAAATGTTTTATGGGGGGATACAAGTAGAATCATGCTACTTCTTATATCAATCACATGCGATTAATAAGTAGAATTACGCTAGTTATTATATCAATCACATGTGATTAATATACAACATTCAAATGATTTGGCTACTCATTAGACGTTTTACCAAACAGTTTCCTTCAAATGATTTTTATAAACATTTTATATGTTTTAAACTCCTTATTACACTATACATCTTACTCTGTACATTACCTTTCAAACTTATTTACAACTGTGTTTCAAACAAATGTTTCCTTATACTCAAAACTGTTTTATCATACTTATGCCTTCAAATTGTTTTATAGATTGACATCAAGTCGATCTTTTCTTAAAATAATATTTATGTTACAAATGTCTTACAAAACTTAGTTATGCTTTTATATTATTATAAATTGCATGCCTCTATATGTATAGTTATATAAGAAATGTTTAAAAGACTTAGGAAGGCTATCCACCCTATTTCCTTTTCGTGCTTGAGATGTGGTCTGGTGGGACATCGGGTACCTGTCCGAAAGTCGTTTAAATGTTAGTTATATATCATGTGTACGTATATAGTCATAAAAGGTCCTTCCAGTTCATTCCATGCCCTTGGGTAGCAAGGGTATACATCCATGACCATACATACCAGATAGATTACTAGTAAACTACCATATGGGTAGTTTAGGAAGATACTAGAACCATTACTAGAACGCGATATCATACAATGAGTCAGTTCATTCATGATTCAATACTTTCTAGAACATTACTGTACATTACATATACAACTATACTAGGACGAGAACATATACAACTATACTAGAATGATTACATTACTATACTTGCTAGGTAGAGAGCACGTACATTACAGCTAGAACAGTCCATTACATTACATATACTAGAATACGTTAATTACTGTGATTTAAATCGGAGCATGACTTAAATGACATGGCCCGAGTTGTAGCCAGAGTCTCTTGAAGGGAGAGCGTGAGTTTGCGTACAGATTCTATAATGGATTGACTATCCTACACCTTGTTGCTAGCTACAGCGGGACCTGCATGTGACAACCCAAATTACTGCCGTTACAAATTTCCTTCTGCACTAACGGAATTCGTCATTATATACTATTTTCCGTAATGTTTGGAGTCGTCAATAAACAAAATAGTTATATGTCATGATATTATTATAAGTAATTATAACTCGTAAATGTTAACCCTGTTTAACTAAATAGAGTTGTATTACTTTTCAACCACTTCACCCGGGTAAAAAGTTTTAACCCCGTTAAACTTTAGCATCGGGTAGCCATGTATCGGGTGCAATACCCGAGGCATATGAAATGAGTGTAAACAACATTTGAACACTCTTTTACCACACATTCACTCTGTCTCACTACTTTCTCTCTCTAGACCTGAACCCGACTCCAAAACCGCGAATTCCGGCTTCCAAACGTAAGGATTTATTCCCTATCTTATTCTAAACATACTTCATTGTATTTAGAGGCCAAAAATCATAGAATTTAGGGGATTAAAGGGAGTTTACGGCCTAAGAAGCCCCTTAGGCCGTAAACACCTAAAAACTTGCCAAAAGCCTCATTTTTCCTTCCTTTAAGTTTATGTACTAATTAAGGGATATACCTAGGGGAGTTTGGACATTAAAACACAAGAGTTTGAAGCCTAAAAAGGAGTTTACGGCCCAAGCTTATGCTTAGGCCGTAAACACCCAAAAACCCTTGTTAAAAGTCCCAAAAACTCATCTAGGGCATGTAGTAATTTAGTCTTGACCTAGGGAAATGTTTAAAGACTTCAAACAACACCATTTGAGGATAAAAAGAGGAGTTTACGGCCAAGTCTAAGCTTGGGTCGTAAACACCCAAATTTTATGTCAAACAAGTCCCAAAAACTTATCTAGGGCATGTAAGGAAATTAGCTAAGACCCTAGGAAGTGTGTTGTACCATTAAACATCTCATTTTGAAGCCAAAAGAAGAGTTTACGGCCAAGGCTATACTTGGGCCGTAAATTCCCCAATTTTTATGCCAAAATGTCCCAAAACTCCATCTAAGGCCTTCTAGAATTTATCTAAGGTGAAGGGAAGTGTGTTGTACCATTTAAACATCCATTTTGAGGGATTAAATGGAGTTTACGGCCCAAGCACAAGTCTTGGCTGTAAACTCCCCAAAATGTCACAAAATGAGGGTTTAAACCCTCCATATTAGTTCAAGACACTTGCTAGTAAATTAGGGAAGTGAAATAAGGCCTTAAACTTGCATTTTGGAGGACCACATGAGTTTACGGCCAAGCCTAGGGGGCTTACGGCCGTAAACTACCAAGGAGTGGCCTTTGGGCCGTAAACTCCAAGGGATTGAGCTCATGGACCCTCCCGTAAATCTTTCTTGGCCTTATACCACTCCCAGGAACCCCTTCTAGGCCCTAAAACCCCGAAACGATGCTAGAATGCCCAAATACTATAATGAAAAGCATAAGATGATTAAATTCTTGTAAAATACATATTTCATATGACATTAGGGTCCTAAAAAGGTGCTCAAGTCGTTATTTGATACCAAACGCTCAACCGACACTTTTACCCGATTTACCCGATTCACCCGATTTACGCGAATTCAGGTGAGTTCATACCCCTTTAATGAATCTTTCAAATGTTTTATATGTTTTAGGGGGGGGGATACAAGTCAATTATACATGTTTATGGAAATTTATACAAGTCATTTATTCATGTTACGGAAATTAATCACATGTGATTCACTATCCGTAGTTCAAATCACATGTGATTTACCACTATGCTTTATAAAAAGGATTTTCGTTTTCAAAACCATTTTGGATAAAAGATCATTTTTCTAAATATTCACTTTTGACAAGATTTTTATTAAATAAATTCCTTATAAAATGTAACCACACCAATATATTTATATAAATAAGGCTTGAAGGACTTAGGACCGATAGCTCGCCTTAATTCCTGTTCTTGTTTGATTGTGGGCTTAGGGTAGTTGGTATCCGTCCGGCTGTCGTTGATTTCTTACTTATATATCATATATATTTGTGTTGGATACGAGTATTTTCATTTCATTAAATGTTTAAACCACTAGATTGACAAGAATCATACACACTAAGTTAACTATAATAGGTATAGTTAAGGCCACTATTACTCGCTATAGCTACTACTCTACACACTATAATACACTCTATAATGATACTATATGCTAATACGAGAACGCTAAGAGTGTACAAAAGACTACTACGCTATAATACAAGAGAAAACACTAATCAAGAGATAACACACTAACCCACTACGAGATACTCTATTCGCTACGCACTACGCCCAGAGTCTTCTGACAGGAAGACGACGCTATATGTAGCTGATAACTTCAGTCCGAGCCGTACAGGCCCAGGGATGCCGCTACTTCACTACATTGTGCATGACCGGGAAGGTCATGGGGTCCTCTATTACTCACACTATCGGTAACATACAAGAATTACACTATAACCACACTAAAATACTAGACAAAAGTTAAAGTTAATATCCCGAAGTAAACAAGTATCTAATACTAAAGAAAGTCTACACCACTATTATGGACTTCAGGCATAACCTACCATATTGCATTACTTATGGAAAACCCACTATTATACTATTACAATGAATGTTTTCTTCAATGATGAAAATTACATGTCTCTTAAAGGTTTTCACTTACAAAGTATTTCTGGAAAATATAGGATTTTCTAGGTTTTTCTACTACTTATGAATGTAAATTACAGCTTTTCATACTATCGGTTCTAATGCATTTTATACAAAAACTCACACTAAACTCTTATGAACTCACCAGCTTTATGCTGATATTCGTTTTCAAAATAACTTGTATCCTCAGGTCAAAGATAGACAGGTACAGGTGCATCATTTTGGAGAAGGTGGAGCATACAAGATCCATCTCTTATTTTTGATTTACTTTTGGTGATTGTTAAACATTACAAAACACACTTGTAATTAAATTCACTATGTAATGCAATGGTTGTATGTTTCTTGTTTTTACTATTATGCAATTGTAATGATACTGTACATGATGTCCTCCACCCCGAAACGTATTCCGCCATTATCGGTTTTGGGGTGTGACAGATTGGTATCAGAGTATTGTTTATAGTGAATCAAGTATATCAACCTATAAAAGATATACGAACCATAAACACTTTGGGACTAAAACACTCTGACCAAGAATATATACTGTTAAGTATCTAAAAGATCTAACTAAGTATATATATATATATATATATATATATATATATATATATATATATATATATATACACACACACATCACTATGGAACACAGAAGTCAGTATCATCCTAGAACAAAACGAAAGTATTAAGATTGTTGGGCAGCACAATTGGGTTTAGAGACATATAGTCACATTCGGGGTGATGTAGCCTGATCAACTACGTTTTCCTGAGAGTGACTAGCATGTGCCTATGTTTGGTTGTGATGTTGCAACAAGTCTAAAACTTACCAACACTACCACACTAACGTTACCATAAGAATACTATAGGAGTATTATGTATCTCTAAAACATACGTATGTGATAACTAAAAGGGGTCGTTACTAGTAGGACAATAGTTGCTAAGTGGATGCTCCACGGTTACATGTGACTAGGGCGTCATAGACTCAGAATCTGAAGCCTTTGCTTCATTCCCTGTTCTTGTTTGATTGGGGGTCTGAAGTTAGGGTTGCTTATTCGAAGGACTATCTTGCTTCGGTTACATGTAATCGGTATGCACTACGCAAGTATTGGGTCGACTAATAACGATTCATCCTATAAGTATTTTAGAATATTACGTCTATTAACCTCTCCTTTCCCCTTTCTCGCGTAGATAGCATGGCTGGCTTCCACCATCCCGATGATCCGTACTTTCCGAACCAGGGCAATGGAGGATGGATCGAAGAGGAGTCAGACGATGATCACCCGATCCCTTTGGATGATCATCATGCTGAAGGCTTCTCGGATAGCTCGAGCTCCGAACCAGAAGTTAACAACCAACCTCCTGAAGCCCCGGACCCTAACCCCCGTCCGGCATTTCAGGGTCCCACTCCTATGTGGGCCATATCCTTACACCGATGGAGCGAGGAACAGGGGCAGCCCTTGCCTTACAATGGAGACCGAAGCTTCTACAACCTAAGCGAAGGAGGATCAGCTGATCGGGTTCTGCCCATCATGATCCAAAGGATTGCCAGGAATGTTGAGCAAAGTCAAGATGCTATTGGTCGAGTTGTAGAAGTGGATGTCAACTCGAATCTCAACGTTGTTCGCATCCGCCAACTCGAAGAAGCCATGGACAGGACAAGGAGGACCAACGAGGCTCTGCAGCATCAGCTGGCTGCATCCCGAACCGAAGTCAGGGAACTCCGAGCACGCCAAAGGACTCATGATCGACACCTTCAAGAAGTTATGCGTCAGCTAGTGGATCTGAGGATTCGCCCAACAAGTAACCGTCGCCAGTAGGAGACGTCTAGTTACCCCACTCTTTTGTTTAAAGGACTAGCCTTTTTCTCTGTCACACCCCCAAACCAAGGATGGCGGAAACGTCCGAGGGTGGAGGACTTCATGTAGAGTATCACAACAACGAGTATAATAGTGCTCAAAGTAAATACAACCATCATAAATATAATTGAAAAAGTTACACCAAAGTATATGTTTACATGATTCGAATCAATTACATTATGAAACAAAATGAACTGTTTGACGATTTATCGTCCCATCCTCAAAACGTTGTGGATTTCCTGTTTTCACTGAATTCCTGAGAATACAAGTAGTTTGAAAAAGTGTCAACACAAAGGTTGGTGAGTTCATAAGAGATTTTGTTGGAGAAGTAAACTGTTTTCCTTGTAAAAGCGATAGAATATGTATCCAGAAAATCCGATATTTTCTTTATAAAATTTATGTAATGTAGTCTTATACCCGACGACCAAAATGTATAAGTAACCTCTCTTACTAATAGAAAATGATATGTGTTTAAATTGACATAAACGCGCTTGAATTAAATGAAATTCCCGTAAATTCTTATGTTTGTTAATACTTTATGTATATGTAGTCCTAAATCCCAGGACCGAGAAAATAACAAGTATTGTCCATACTTAAAGATATAAATGTGGTTTCAAATGATGTGTAGTCATAAATACCAAAACTGAAAGTGTACAGTAATATCTGTACTTATTGAGATAAAAAGTGATTTTAAAATCGACATAAAACCCATTTAAGTTTTATAAAAATCCCGTAAACTTTATGTATTGTTATATCCCTATGTGAGTCGCTATAATCATACTATGACTAAATGAACCTGCCACGACGTTTCTCAGGCGTCGTAAAACTGAAATGACATTTGTCACCCGTAGACCTGCAGGTCCCACTGTAGCTAGCAGCAAGGTGTGGGGTGTCAAACCCAATATAGATCTATACACAACTATCACGTTCTCCCTCCAGGAGACTCTGATTATAACTAACAGGAATTTTATCCCGCACTCGGACGTACGGAAAGAGATTGTCTCACAATTTAGGTTAACAAGTTTACGAGTTGTGTGCGTGAGTGTAAAACCTTTCTGTATGAATGTACCCTTTTTGTACGTGTGTGTTATGTGATGTATCATAAACTATACCTATTATAGTTTTATCCAAAATGTTTGTAATATATAAGAACTCTTTTATGAAAAAGCGTTAGTGTTATGAAATCCATTAAACTATGCTTATTATAGCTTATATACGTGTTCTAAATGAATGAATAATCTTATCATGAATGACTTATTTTCAGTTTATGATGATAAAATTTACAAGAAACACATTCAATACTTAGAATTTATACTTATACACTTTGCTCAACATAATACAAAGTGTTATGAAAATTATATGATGTTAACTAAATTAGACCTTCCTGCACTGTTTTAGAAAGGCCATAGAAAAATCATACGAAGTCGAAAACTAAATCCGTAACTTCTGATAGTTCCCAAAATGTGTCTAGCTTACTCATAGTTTTTATCATGATTTATAATGATCTCTAACTTGGGTGAAAAGGTCCATAATCACAGACTGGTCCGGATTGGTGTTTGAAATGATAGGAAGTTTTGTAAAATTCACCATAAACTGTAGAAAAATCGTATGGAGATGTGCAAGTAGTCATTTTAAAGCTAATAACTGGAACTACTTACACCTAAAACAGTTTTTCAAACAAAAATGTTTAAGTTGTCCAAAACAGTCCGTGAATGGAGTCCAACTTTTCTGATGAAAGCTGTTAGAAAAACTTAGTTATGTTCTTGGTGATTTAACTTGTATTCCCCCCCTTAAAAACTTAAGAAAACATAAAAATGTAGGGGTATGAACTCACTTTGAGTGATTTCAGTAGATAAGTGTTGAAGAAGAGAAGTGTTCAACCCAAGAACACTTGAAGAATCCCTTGAAGATTTGAAGCTCTAACACAATTATAATGGAGTTTGTGTAAGATATCCATGATTTGAGTGGAAATAATTGAGATAATCATAAAGAGAATGGATTATGCTTACCAAATGTGGAGGAAAAACTCAAGATCAGCCCTTGAATCTCGAATTTCTAGAGAGAGAAAGTGAGAGAGGAAAGAGTTTGATCTTCTTGTGAAATGAGAGCAAATGAGAGAAGTGAGGAGAGAGGATGAATATTCAGCTCTCAAAAACGTGGGAAAGAGTGATGATTGAGTGGAAAGGACATTGATGTGACCTAGGTAAGGTGGGGAGGTGTGGCTGGTCATAGAGTGGGTGTGGGAGTGGTTGCTTGTGTCATAAAATAAAGCAAAGTCAACACTCCACCTCTTTGTACTTTACCCACTTGCTTTTATTATTTAAATAAAGATTTTTATGAAAATATGATTAGATTGTGAATATTTAGGGTTTATTATGTTAAAATAAAGTTTTGGGTGAAAATCCCGTGCTAAAACAATTAAAAACGGGCTTAAAACGCGAATTTAATCGAAAACCGGGAGAAAAAGGCTTCCCAGCGAGGCCTCTCGGTCCTAGGCCGAGGTTCGGTCATGGTGGTTGCTGAGCCGGATGCGAGATGCGAACTAGGAGCGAGAAGCGAAGGGTCCTAGGCCGAGGGTTCGGTCAGAAGCTCAGAAGCGAGGCTCAGAAGCGAAGCTCAGAAGGGAAGGTTCGGTCCTCGGTCCTCAGAAGAGAAGGTTCGGCAAGCCATCAGAAGGGAGGGTTCGGTTAGTCATCAGAAGAGGAAATGGTCAGAACCGAATGAACTGTAGTGAACAGTAGTGAACAGTACCTTCGGTTCGGTTCCTCTTCATCAGAAGGTTCGGTTCCTAAGAGGACTTTCGGGTCCTAAGAGGGGTTTCGGTTCCTGAGAGGGGTTTCGGTTCCTTAAGTCCGTTTTTCGCGTGGACTTCCGTTTTTGGGCTGTTTTCGCCAAATTCGAGGGTCGGGATGCCCCGAGTGATTATAGAAAGTTGGGAGAGATTTCATATTCTTAGAGAGATTTGGGAGAGATTTCATATTCTTAGAGAGATTTGGGAGAGATTTGACATACTTGGAGAGATTTCACATACAGAGAGATATTTGGGAGAGATTTCACATACTTAGAGAGATTTGGGAGAGATTTGACATACTTGGAGAGATTTCACATACAAAGAGATATTTGGGAGAGATTTCACATACTTAGAGAGATTTGGGAGAGATTTCTGGTAAGAAGAGATGGAGTGAACACGATTGAGAGAGGTTTCATTGGTGACCCTTTTTGAGTGTTCGGTTTCACAATGCAGGGTCCGTAAGCCCCGTTAAGCCTTGTTTAAGGATCTTGCATACTCCCGATGAGTATGCAACATTGTTTTATCGGTTTGGCTCGCCACGTACCACAGTTTTAGGTTAAGGAGATCTAGATGTACGCACTTTTCAATTTATGATTTCTCATTAGAATAGAGAGTTGTTTAGAAATTACATAACGTAAACTCTAATACTCACGGCAAATTGAGTTGGCCGGTTTGACTTGTTGACTTTAGTTGACTTTGACTTGACCGAAAATTAACGCTTGTCACATTCTCTCTATGTTCTGTAGGTCTTTTGTTTGTAAACATTCCTAGCTTAAAAGTACTCTAGTTAAACCTCTAAACTGCCAACATTTTCTCTATGGTATGATGTAAGACCTACTGTTAGGTCAATTTTCATAAACTTGTGTTGCATCATTAATACCAATGTAGTGGCAATTGATTACTCTATTGCTATGACTCTCATTCTGATCTTGGATTATGTTGATTTAATCCATGAAACACTCTATTCATATTTGCAATAGACTCTTACTATTGCTATCATTTCTATGGTTTTCCAGTGAAAAATGCCTCCTCGAAAGCGTCCAAGTCAAGGAAGACCAGCAACTCAAACCCCTCCTCCACCACCTCCTCCTCTGCAGTTCGATCCAGTGCTGTTCCAAACGGCTGTGACAACGGCTGTAACAGCAGCCATGGCCCAAATGAACTCGGGTGATGCGAGCGGTGGTAACTCCAGGTTCGGTGAAGTCCATCATAGGGTGCAGGGATGCACTTATAAGGACTTCATGAATTATAAACCTGCTTTCTTCGATGGTACCGGAGGAATTCTGGCATTGTCCCAATGGTTCGAAAGAACCGAAGCTGTATTTGAGATGTGCTCTTGCCCCGAAGAGAGCAAAATCAAGTTCGCTGCTGCTACCCTCACTAACAGGGCCTTGTCATGGTGGAACGGCCATGTCAACGCACTCTCCTTGGTCACAGCCAATGCCATGGGCTGGGACACTCTAAAAGATCTCATGAGAGGAGAGTACTGCCCTAGGGGCGAAGTTCACAAGCTTGAGGAAGAGCTCTGGAACCTCAAGATGAAAGGGACTGACATAACGGCTTACACTGCCAGGTTTTGCGACTTGGCGGCTATGTGTCCCAATATGATCCCGTCCGAAAGCAAGAAGATTGAACGGTACATCTGGGGTTTAGTGCCCCCGTATCGAGGAAACGTTCTGGCCTCACGCCCCACCACTTTTGACAGTGCCAAGGAATTGGCCCAGAGTCTGATTAACCATGAAGTCTCCTCCACTCCAGCAACATCAACCACAACAACCACCGCACCACCCGAATCATCTGACAGAAAAAGGAAACGATGGGATAAGAAGAAAGGTAAGAAAACTCAAACCACCTCCAAGGACCAACAGATCGTGGCGGTCCATGCTGCTACCACTCCAACTGCTCCAGCCCCGCCAAAAGCTTACAGTGGAAACTTGCCCAAGTGTCCCAAGTGCCCTTTCCACCACAACGGCCCCTTCCGTGAATTGCAGTGTACCAACTGCGGCCGAAAGGGCCATACTGTCCGATTTTGCAAGGCCCCTCCCAAACCTATCACACAGATTCCTGGTGCGGGAGTGACCCCTACTTGTTATGGCTGCGGAGAAGCGAGTCATTTCAAGAGGAACTGTCCGAAGGATGCAAATGCTGGGGGAACCGGAAGGTTACTCGCTATCGGTCACAATGAAGCGGTAGCGGATCCCACAGTAGTCACAGGTACGTTTCTTCTCAACAACTCTTATGCCTGTGTCTTATTCGATAGTGGTGCAGAAAGAAGCTTCATAAATCAAAACTTTAAACAATTACTCAAACAAACCCCTCAACCACTAAAAGAAACATTCGTCGTAGAAATGGCTAACGGGAAGACAGAAAGCTCTAACGAAATCTACATAGGTTGTACCCTCACGTTAGACGATCACCCATTTTCAATCGATCTCGTACCAGTCTTAATCAAAAATTTCGATGTCATTAGTGGTATGGACTGGTTGAGTCTTCATCGCGCCAATATCCTATGCTCCGACAAATCCATTCGCCTGAATCTTCCAAATCACGAAACCCTATTGATCTATGGAGATAAACCGGGTACGAGCCTTCGTATCATCTCCAGTATTCAGGCTCAGAAATATTTGCGTAAAGAATATCGCGCCTTTCTTGCTCACGTTGTCGACACTAACCAGAAATCGAAAGATCCAAAAGACATTCCCGTTGTATGCGAATTCCCCGATGTCTTCCCAGAAGACCTTCCAGGTCTACCTCCCAAACGTCAGGTTGAGTTCAGAATCAACCTAGTCCCAGGAGCTACTCCCGTAGCTAAGTCGCCCTATCGTTTAGCGCCTGCCGAAATGCAAGAACTATCCGGTCAGCTCAACGAACTACTCAGCAAGGGTTTTATAAGACCGAGTTTCTCACCTTGGGGAGCTCCGGTCTTGTTCTTGAAAAAGAAGGATGGATCGTTTCGGATGTGCATCAATTATAGGGAACTCAATAAACTCACGGTCAAAAATCGCTACCCTCTCCCTCGTATCAATGATCTATTCGACCAACTGCAAGGAGCAAGTTACTTCTCCAAGATTGATCTTAGATCCGGGTATCATCAGTTACGGGTGCTTGAAAAAGATGTTCCAAAGACAGCCTTCCGAACCCGCTACGGGCATTTTGAGTTCGTAGTGATGCCCTTTGGACTGACTAACTCCCCTGCAGTATTCATGGACTTGATGAATAGGGTGTGTCGTCTATATCTAGATCAGTTCGTCATCGTCTTTATTGATGATATACTCGTCTACTCTCGAAGCGAGGAAGAGCACGGAGATCATTTACGACGAGTCCTGGAAACGCTGCGATCCGAGAAGTTGTATGCGAAGTTCTCTAAGTGCGAGTTTTGGATCCGAAGAGTTGAATTCTTAGGGCACGTGGTCAATGAAGACGGAATCCACATGGACCCCTCCAAAATTAAAGCTATTGAGAACTGGTCAGCACCGAAGACGCCTACGGAAATTCGTCAATTTCTAGGCCTCGCTGGCTACTACCGCAGATTCATCCAAAATTTCTCTCAAATTGCGAAGCCTCTCACTATGCTAACACAGAAGGGTGTATCATTCGACTGGGAAGAGAAATAGGAGAAGGCATTTCAGACACTGAAGCGAACCCTATGCACCGCACCAGTATTATCCCTTCCCGAAGGGACAGAAGATTTCGTTGTATACTGTGATGCATCCAATCAGGGGCTCGGTTGTGTCTTGATGCAACGAGGTAAGGTTATCGCCTATGCCTCGAGGCAACTAAAGACCCATGAAGTAAACTACACTACTCACGACCTCGAGTTAGGAGCGGTCGTCTTCGCACTAAAAATCTGGAGACACTACTTGTATGGGACGAAGAGCGTAGTGTACACTGATCATAAAAGCCTCCAACATATACTGAACCAAAAAGAACTCAACATGAGGCAACGTCGATGGGTCGAGCTACTTAACGATTACGACTGTGAAATTAGATATTACCCAGGGAAAGCCAACGTAGTGGCAGACGCCTTGAGTAGGAAGGAGTATTCTGGTCGAAGGACCAAGTCATTAACGATGACCATACATTCACATCTATCCATGCAGATCAAAGAGGCTCAGCTGGAAGCCTTAAAGCCTGGAAACGTGACGGGAGAATCCCTGCGCGGAATGGATAAAAATTTGGAGGTTAAGTGTGATGGAGCCTACTACTTCATGGACCGAATCTGGACTCCACGCCATGGAAGTTTCAGATACTTAGTCATGAGGGAAGCACACAACACTCGCTACTCCGTCCACCCGGGTTCAGATAAGATGTATCTGGATCTCAAAAATCTATACTGGTGGCCAAACATGAAAGCAGAGATCGCTACCTTTGTGAGTAAGTGCCTTACTTGCGCAAAGGTCAAAGTTGAATATCAAAAGCAATCAGGACTCCTCCAACAACCTGATATACCGGAATGGAAGTGGGAGCGGATCACAATGGACTTTATAACCAAACTGCCAAAGACTGTGGGTGGATTGGATACCATTTGGGTCATCGTTGACAGGTTGACCAAGTCCGCACACTTCCTGCCCATCAAGGAGACGAACAAGATGGAGAAGCTCACTAGAACGTACATAAAAGAAATAGTGCGACTGCATGGCGTCCCTATATCTATTATCTCAGACAGAGATAGTAGATTCACCTCTAGATTTTGGAAATCATTGCAAAAGGCACTAGGGACGAGGCTGGACATGAGTACAGCCTACCATCCTCAGACCGACGGACAAAGTGAGAGGACGATCCAAACCTTAGAAGATATGTTGCAAGCTTGTGTGATCGACTTCGGGAAATCGTGGGATACACACTTGCCTCTTATGGAGTTTTATTACAACAATAGTTATCATACGAGCATCAAGGCAGCTCCATTCAAAGCCCTCTACGGCCAGAAGTGCAGATCCCCTTTGTGCTGGGCTGAGGTGGGTGACACACAGTTAGCTAAAGGACGAGTTCCTGACAGCGCCCTCACTGGTCCGGAGATCATTCGAGAGACAACCGAGAAGATTGTACAGATACGTGAACGACTAAAAGCCGCTAGGGATCGACAGAAAATCTACGCCGACAAACGAAGAAAACCCTTGGAATTCCAGGTGGGAGACCGAGTCCTTTTGAAGGTCTCGCCCTGGAAGGGCACGATACGCTTCGGAAAGCGTGGAAAGTTAAACCCAAGGTACATAGGGCCTTTTGAGATTCTCACCAGGATTGGCCCTGTAGCTTACAAACTCAACTTACCCCACGAACTAAGCAACATACACCCTACCTTCCACGTCTCAAACTTGAAGAAATGCTTGTCCGACGAGACTCTCGTGATCCCTCTCGACGAAATCGAAGTCAATGAGAGCCTCAACTTCGTGGAAGAGCTTGCGGAGATTTTGGATCGAGAAGTAAAACGAACGAAGTAAAGCCGCATCCCAATCGTGAAGGTTCGGTGGAACGCCAAGCGGGGAGCGGAATTCACTTGGGAGCGCGAGGATCAAATGAAACTCAAATATCCTCATCTCTTTGCTTAGTAGTATTGTAATAACTTATCTGATAGAATTCTAAATTTCGGGACGAAATTCCCCTAACGGGGGGATGATGTGACAACCCAAATTACTATCGTTACAAATTTCCTTCTGCACTAACGGAATTCATCATTATATACTATTTTCCGTAATGTTTGGAGTCGTCAATAAACAAAATAGTTATATGTCATGATATTATTATAAGTAATTATAACTCGTAAATGTTAACCCTGTTTAACTAAATAGAGTTGTATTACTTTTCAACCACTTAACCCGGGTAAAAAGTTTTAACCCCGTTAAACTTTAGCATCGGGTAGCCATGTATCGGGTGCAATACCCGAGGCATATGAAATGAGTGTAAACAACATTTGAACACTCTTTTACCACACATTCACTCTCTCTCACTACTTTCTCTCTCTAGACCCGAACCCGACTCCAAAACTGCGAATTCCGGCTTCCAAACGTAAGGATTTATTCCCTATCTTATTCTAAACATACTTCATTGTATTTAGAGGCCAAAAATCATAGAATTTAGGGGATTAAAGGGAGTTTACGGCCTAAGAAGCCCCTTAGGCAGTAAACACCTAAAAACTTGCCAAAAGCCTCATTTTTCCTTCCTTTAAGTTTATGTACTAATTAAGGGATATACCTAGGGGAGTTTGGACATTAAAACACAAGAGTTTGAAGCCTAAAAAGGAGTTTATGGCCCAAGCTTATGCTTAGGCCGTAAACACCCAAAAATCCTTGTTAAAAGTCCCAAAAACTCATCTAGGGCATGTAGTAATTTAGTCTTGACCTAGGGAAATGTTTAAAGACATTAAACAACACCATTTGAGGATAAAAAGAGGAGTTTACGGCCAAGTCTAAGCTTGGGCCGTAAACACCCAAATTTTATGTCAAACAAGTCCCAAAAACTTATCTAGGGCATGTAAGGAAATTAGCTAAGACCCTAGGAAGTGTGTTGTACCATTAAACATCTCATTTTGAAGCCAAAAGAAGAGTTTACGGCCAAGGCTATACTTGGGCCGTAAACTCCCCAATTTTTATGCCAAAATGTCCCAAAACTCCATCTAAGGCCTTCTAGAATTTATCTAAGGTGAAGGGAAGTGTGTTGTACCATTTAAACATCCATTTTGAGGGATTAAATGGAGTTTACGGCCCAAGCACAAGTCTTGGCCGTAAACTCCCCAAAATGTCATAAAATGAGGGTTTAAACCCTCCATATTAGTTCAAGACACTTGCTAGTAAATTAGGGAAGTGAAATAAGGCCTTAAACTTGCATTTTGGAGGACCACATGAGTTTACGGCCAAGACTAGGGGGCTTACGGCTGTAAACTCCCAAGGAGTGGCCTTTGGGCCATAAACTCCAAGGGAGTGAGCTCATGGACCCTCCCGTAAATCTTTCTTGGCCTTATACCACTCCCGGGAACCCCTTTTAGGCCCTAAAACCCCGAAACGATGCTAGAATGCCCAAATACTATAATGAAAAGCATAAGATGATTAACTTCTTGTAAAATACATATTTCATATGACATTAGGGTCCTAAAAAGGTGCTCAAGTCGTTATTTGATACCAAACGCTCAACCGACACTTTTACCCGATTTACCCGATTCACCCGATTTACGCGAATTCAGGTGAGTTCATACCCCTTTAATGAATCTTTCAATTGTTTTATATGTTTTAGGGGGGATACAAGTCAATTATACATGTTTATGGAAATTTATACAAGTCATTTATTCATGTTACGGAAATTAATCACATGTGATTCACTATCCGTAGTTCAAATCACATGTGATTTACCACTATGCTTTATAAAAAGGATTTTCGTTTTCAAAACCATTTCGGATAAAAGATCAATTTTCTAAATATTCCCTTTTGACAAGATTTTTATTAAATAAATTCCTTATAAAATGTAACCACACCAATATATTTATATAAATAAGGCTTGAAGGACTTAGGACCGATAGCTCGCCTTAATTCCTGTTCTTGTTTGATTGTGGGCTTAGGGTAGTTGGTATCCGTCCGACTATCGTTGATTTCTTACTTATATATCATATATATTTGTGTTGGATACGAGTATTTTCATTTCATTAAATGTTTAAACCACTAGATTGACAAGAATCATACGTACTAAGTTAACTATAATAGGTATAGTTAAGGCCACTATTACTCGCTATAGATACTACTCTACACACTATAATACACTCTATAATGATACTATATGCTAATACGAGAACGCTAAGAGTGTACAAAAGACTACTACGCTATAATACAAGAGAAAACACTAATCAAGAGATAACACACTAACCCACTACGAGATACTCTATTCGCTACGCACTACGCCCAGAGTCTTCTGATAGGAAGACGACGCTATATGTATAGATCTATACGGGGCAGACGCTATTACATCCCGACTGATAACTTTAGTCCGAGCCATACAGGCCCAGTGATGCCGCTACTTCACTACACTGTGCATGACCGGGAAGGTCATGGGGTCCTCTATTACTCACACTATCGGTAACATACAAGAATTAAACTATAACCACACTAAAATACTAGACAAAAGTTAAAGTTAATATCCCAAAGTAAACAAGTATCTAATACTAAAGAAAGTCTGCACCACTATTATGGACTTCAGGCATAACCTACCATATTGCATTACTTATGGAAAACCCACTATTATACTATTACAATGAATGTTTTCTTCAATGATGAAAATTACATGTCTCTTAAAGGTTTTCACTTACAAAGTATTTCTGGAAAATATAGGATTTTCTAGGTTTTTCTACTACTTATGAATGTAAATTACAGCTTTTCATACTATCGGTTCTAATGCATTTTATACAAAAACTTACACTAAACTCTTATGAACTCACCAGCTTTACGCTGATATTCGTTTTCAAAATAACTTGTATCCTCAGGTCAAAGATAGACAGGTACAGGTGCAGCATTTTGGAGAAGGTGGAGCATACAAGATCCATCTCTTATTTTTGATTTACTTTTGGTGATTGTTAAACATTACAAAACACACTTGTAATTAAATTCACTATGTAATGCAATGGTTGTATGTTTCTTGTTTTTACTATTATGCAATTGTAATGATACTGTACATGATGTCCTCCACACCGAAACGTATTCCGCCGTTATCGGTTTTGGGGTGTGACACTGCAGGTTTGCGGGTGCCGAACGTCATACATTATTTCGACCATTCTTATGTCGATGTAACTAGTCTATAGTATGAGTTTGTGTATAGATCTATACTGGATTGACTATCCTACACCTTACTGCTAGCTACAGTGGGATCTGCAGATTTGCGGGTGCCAAACATCATTCCTTATTACAACCATTCTTATGTCGTTGTTACCAGTCGATAGTATGGTACAATTTATCACATAATGCCTTAGCCTAAAATCCGGTTTAAGGTAGTTAGTACGGTAGTAGTCCTTTTAGAGCTACGTTTTAGTACTACATTAGTTTTCCCCATTACATATTTTTAGTGATAACCTCACTTAAACATTAATGTACAAACTATATTTTGTTAATAATAGTTACACTTGGGAAAATTACACACTCTTACAAGAAACGACCATTCAGAACAATTAGGTCTTGGTAGAAGACGCCTTCATATACTAGTAGGAATCATAGGGATTCTAGGGTTTTTCAAACACTTACAATTCATATACACTTCCAATACTTACAATACATAGACTTACAAATTCTTACATACAAATACTTACATACAAATTAAGACACTAAATACTTATGATCTCACCAGCTTCAAAGCTGATACTCGCTTTCAAAATTACTTGTATCCTCAGGTCATCATAGACAGGTACCGATGCAAGGAGAAAGGAAGATGGAGCTTGTTCAAGACTTATCTTTCATTTTGATGTATGCTTTAGTGTTTATCAAAATTTTACAGAACACAATTGTATAATAATTATTTTATTAATGCAATGGATGATGTTGTTGCTTGTTTACTACTTTACACTGTTGTTGATATTATACATGACGTCCTCCGCCCTAGAACGTTTCCGCCGTTCTTGGTTTTGGGGTGTGACAGTTTGGTATCAGAGCATTGTTTATAGTGAATTAAGTGTATCAACCCATAAAAGATATACTAACTATAAATACATAAGGGATTAAAAATACTCTGACCAAGAGTTATACTTTAAATAATAAAATATTTAAGTAAGTATACGTGCTGCATTCATACTAAAATCAGTGTCACTAGGACAGTACAAAAGAATTACGATTGTTGGACAACACAAGTGGGCTTAGAGACATATGGTCAAAACTGGGAAGATATAGCCTGATCGCCTATATTATCCAAGGGTTGACTAGCATGTGCCTAAGTTTAATTGTGTGATTGCAACAATGCTAAAATCTTACCAACCCTACCACAACGAGAACAATAGAACATAACATAAAAATTTAAATACTATAGGTGTATTTGTTGTTACTATAAGTACTTTATACTTGAGAATTAAAACGGGATCTTCATTACTAAGTTGATAGTTGCTAAGTGGATACACTGAGGCTATATGTAATTAGGATGTTATAGACTTAGAATCTGTGAAAATTTTGCCTTACCCCTATTCTGTGTGAATTTGGAATTAAGGTCACTTATTCGAAGGTCTATCCTGTTTAGATTACCCATAGCTGGTATGCACTTCACAAATAGCGATGTAACTAATGAAGGTTTTCTAAATA
Organism: Lactuca serriola; assembly: GCF_051521515.1. NCBI lineage: Eukaryota > Viridiplantae > Streptophyta > Magnoliopsida > Asterales > Asteraceae > Lactuca > Lactuca serriola. The sequence goes on along the minus strand of NC_136413.1, from coordinate 68,301,973 downwards.
ATTATCTAGATAGTTCGTCTAATAATTATTCTCTTACCCTAAATTCTCACATAGAAAACGTAGCTGGACTCCATCCCCTCAGCAACCAGTATCTTCCGAATGAAGTCATAGCTGGTTGGTTTGGAGAAGAACCAGAGAATGATCATCCTATCCCCTAGAATGATCACCATGATGAAGACCTTTCGTATGATGCTAACTCCGAACCAGAGGTTGAGAACCTACCCCGAGCAGCTCCCTTCCAAATTCCTAACCCTCGTCCGGCTTTTCATGGCCCGACCCCCTGAGTGAGTGGAATGCTTGGAAACATGGAGCCAAGGACAAGATCAGCCCATGCCATTTAATGGCGACCGAAGTTTTTACGACTGGAGCAATGGGGGCTCAGCAGTTAGAGTCTTGCCAATCTTGGTCCGCAGAGTGGCCCGAAATGAGATTCCAGGCAGGACAGTCCTACATCAGACTACCGAAGTTGTCACCAATAGTAGACGCTTTACTTAATTTCCTTATTTAAAAAGGAATCGTGTTTTTCTGTCTATGCCGGATGTGGCATTTTCTATGAAATTATCTTGTACCGTAAGTACTTTAGTTAGGTCTTTATGCTGTCAGGAACTATCTTCTGTGGATATGATGTAAGACCTTTACAAGGTCAATTTCCAGAATCCTTACATCGTGAATATCAAAGATATTGACAGCCGGCTAACTTTTGTGTCATTCTTCATTCAAGTACTCTTATCATACCTTCATTAGGGTCTATCTGAAACATGCTTTAGTCAAGTCATTGGACTATAGTGATTTATCTCCGGAGACAATTCCAAGTCTCTTTCAGTGGTTGGATCTTGTTATTCACCAACCCACGATACCTCGGCTTGCACAACAAACATTTTGAGACCATTCTACGAACATACTTCCATTCCGTACTAGGAATGCATCATAGGGATGTAGGTCAAACCTTCGCGAACATACTTTCATTCTGTACTAGGACTGCATCATAGGGATGTAGGTCCAACTTTCGAGAACATAGTCGTACTCTTTACGTGAACAATCTAAGTACATCAAGGGTCAACCAGAATCGCTCACGAAATCCTTATCTTTCGTGTTACAGGATCATGTCGTCATCCGGAAACAACCAACCAAGCAACGAGACCTCTACTTTTCCTATGGACGCCGCTACTTTTCAAACAGCAATTACAGCTGCCGTGGTGGTTGCCGTAACCGCAGTCCTGGCGCACCGTAGCGCTAACAGCACAATCAATGCTACTGATGGGAATGAAGTTTCCAATCATGGTATCCATCCAGGAGGTCATTAAACAGTAACAACCACAGGCTCGCAAAGCCGAAAAGCAGAGAACAAGAAACGAAAGCGTCAAGCCCAGAAAGAACGCAAGAGATCCCAAAAGCTGGCTATACAACAGCAACAAGTGGAAACCCCTGCCGTTCTCGTACCGAGCAGGCCATACGAGGGAAAACTCTCGAAGTGTGATAAGTGTAATTTCCATCATCATGGGACTTGCCATGAGATTCAATGTTGCAATTGCCTAAACATAGGGCACCATGCTCGTAACTATGGAGCACCGGATCGACCCATCACTCAAGTCCCTTTCATCGGGACTAACCCTGCACACAAGATTAGTTATAACGCCGAATGATTTAAGAAGCAATTTTCAAAGTGGAGTAACGAGGAAGGCACTCTTGTCCACATAACATTGGCTAAACACCGAAATCCCGTCACCAAGGCTAGTACTAGCCAGTCATGCCACCAATGCGGTGAGATAGGGCACTTCAAGAAAGATTGCCCAATAACAAAGAACTTGGGTGCTGATGGGAAGATTCTTAGGATCACAGCTGCAGGAGAGCCTACTCCTGAAACCACGTTAAATGTAATTTAGGCGTTTCGTTGTAACAGACTTATAAACTATCCATAACTAGTGCAACTAGAGTCTTACCTTTTTGCGAGATCCTGTCTGTATAGGGATTCTCGTGCTGCGTATACTTGTCTTTTGTAGTATATCTTATTCGCAGCAATAGTCTTGTGGTAAATCTAAAGTACTGTAACTCTGTTCATGGTTGCACGGTTGTGTTTTGTCTGTAATCGTCTTATATTCAAATCTAATGTCTTTAAGTTTCAGTATGATTCCGACATTATCATACGACTCGATTAAATTTGATCCTCATGAAAACAGCTTCATACGTACATCTCTTTCTTCTAGATCACTTTTCCAGCGAAGCCGTCATATCAGAACACCGAATTACTCATGCCAAGAGTACCTCTTAGTTATTTTCTTTCCGAAGAAATCCCCGAAGTATCACTCGTGCAGTACGTCAAGTTCAATCCAAGGATTCATACGATTGATCTATCACTGAGGAATGTATGCACAAGAGTGATATATAATCAAGGTTCTACAGGTTTAGGATTGATGATTCCACTTTAACTTCTTTTCCCTGATGGGATGTGAGCTTAAGGAAGAATCAGTTATTCGACTACCTTTTCAATCTTAATTATATATGACTCGTATACACGAAATAGTGATTGTGAACCCTGTGTGAATTCTAATATGAACTTCAGGACGGAGAACTGCTTAAGTCTACGAGTAATCACATTGTCATGTGAACAAACTTAGAACCCAGTACGACTCCCGTAAACGGATCGCCCTATAGTTTAAACACCTACGGAGATACAAGAACAGTCCGGACAACTTAACGAACTACACAGAAATAGAATTAGAGGACTAGGTTTCTCACCCTAGAGAACCCCGGTCATATTCTTCCATAGATCGACGGATTGCATCGTATGTGCCTCGGATTTCGAGGACTCCGTCAAGATTTTTCATTAGAAATCGCTATCTCTGCCTCGCGTAGATGAAATGGTTGAGCAAACGCAAGGACAAAATTACTTTCAGAAATGGGCCTGAGATCCGAATATCACCAGTTCGAGTGTTAGGGAAAGATGTCCGGAAGACTATCTCCTGAACTCGATGCGGACACTTCGAGTTCGTAGTGATACCCTACGGATAGGACCAATACGCCCATAGTTTTCATGAACTAAATGAATAGAGTTACGTCTTTCTTACTAGGATCAATTCGTCATTTCTCCATGTAATGACTTACTTATCTACCCTCGTAGTAAGAAGAAAACCCAGGGAAACACTTCCTATATAGGAACTTTAGCGAAGTTCTCTAGACACGAGTTTTGAAACTGAAGAGTCAAATTTCTATGACACACTGTTAGTAATCTGAGAAATTAATAGCACTCTTTCAATTTGTCAAAACCGTTGAGCATTTATTGACACCAGAGACACCGACAGTCTTTCGCCAAATTCTAGGTCTTACCGACCTACCGCCTTAGTTCATCTAGAACTCCTCGCAAGCTACATAAACCCGTACGACTTTGACCCAACAAGGGGTGGCCTTTGACTGGGAAGTTAAGCAAGAAGAGGAACCTTTGGAATTCCAAGTGAGTGACCAAGCTCTTTAGGTTAACTCACTCTGGGAATGGCTTAATACACTCCGTAAAGCGTGGAAATCTAAATCCAATATAGTTAGGACCTCCGAGATTCTTATCAGAATCGGTCTTGTGCCTCGCATAAACTAGACCTACTCCCCGAAATCAGTAACGTACATTCTACTCTTCGCATCTCGATCGTGAAACCATGCCTTTCCGTTAGGACTCTTGCAAGTCCACTCGTCGAGATCCTCGCCTTCGTATCAGAACCGTAGTGACCCTCGACCGAGAGGTTAAGCGGACGAAGCAACGCCGTCGCCAGTTAGTGAAGGTTCGTTGGAATGCCAACCGAGAACCCGATTTCACCTAAGTACGCTAGAACCAATCGATTAGGAAGTTTCCTCCTCACGACTCGATCATTCGTGTGTACTTCCTTGACTAAATTCTAATTTCGGGACAAAATTCCCTTCAACAGGGGGATGATGTGACAACCCGAAATTTCCATTCTGAACAAACCATTTCAATCCAATAGAAGTTAGAACAGTTACAGTGAAAACTCAGACTTCGAGTATAAATTGGCAGTTTTCAGGATTTTACACTTAAGGAGATATTAGGAGAGTGGATGCACTAGGGTTTTGTGCAACACTGTTATTCCAAGACTCTAGGACATTAGAGTTCGTTCCAGGAATAAAAATATTTTCTGCCAAAAATATTTCAGGACTATAAATAGATTTCTGAACTAAATTCATTCATTATTCACAATTCCAACTAGAGAAAAGCCGTTTTCTCTCTCACGGATCTTCGGGTTTTTATCCCAAATCGTGAGTACACTTCTCTAGTTGTGTTTTAATGCTTGTTTTATACCTATTAACATAGATTGTAAGTTAAATATAAGAGATCCGGGAGTTTACCGCCCAAGAACGTTCTTGGGGAGTAAACTCCATTTTAAGGTCCTTAAGGGTTCAAATGACCCTCAAATCTTTAGAACTCGAACTAGGAGCCTCCGATTCATGCTTTATACCACAAAACAATTAGGAATCATGGTTAGAAGGGAGTTTACGGCCAAGGAGCTTCTTAGGTCGTAAACTCCATGTTTTAGGTACCAAATTGCTTTGAAACACTACCTAAGGCTTGGACTCTATTTTAGACAAATACCCTAAAGGTTTAATACCTAAAAATCATAAGAAAAGCACAAGTGTTGAAGAGTTTATGGCCAAGAGTGGTTCTTGGGCCGTAAACTCCTATTAAGGGGTCAAAGGACACCCTAAATCCTTCCTTGAGCCAAGAAACAATTTGGGCATGTACCTAAATGAGTTATGTACTAGTAAAAACACTTAGAAACCCATGAGTGAGGGAGTTTATGGACCAAAAGGTTCTAGGGCCGTAAACTCCATAAAAATGGTGCCAAATGTGCCATAAACTCTTATAAAGACAAGTACCAAAGCCTAGTTTAGTTCCTAGAAATGTTTGAGACTTGAAAACACCATAAGAACCCTCCCAAGGGAGTTTACGGCCGTAAACTCCAAGGTAATATGGTCTTTGGGCCGTAAACTCCCCAAAGGAGTCAATATGGTACCCAAACACTTGTATAGCCTTGAAACAATTCACCACTAGAGTTGTAATAATTCCAAGCACCATTTCAAGCCTTGGTTGAGAGTTTACGGCCAGGAGTTTACTCCCCTGGGCCGTAAACTCCAATGATTATGGTCATTAGACCTTAAACTCACATTAGGGGCATTGCACTCCTTTGTTGCAACCCATTAGCCTCCTAGCACTTGACCAAAAGTGTTTTTCCTCGCGTTTAAATGTTTATACTTGTATAATTAGTGATTTAATCTCTAATTATTTATATATATATATGTCTTCATATGTAATTAGGATCATTGTGTGTGTCTAATTCTTCACTTGACACCAAGCACTTGTCCGATCCTTCCGTACGATAACAGTCCGTTCAATTCCAGTCACTTACTGCAGGTGAGTTCATACCCCTTAACTAATGTTTTAAACTATTTTAAATGTTTTATGGGGGGATACAAGTAGAATCATGCTACTTCTTATATCAATCACATGCGATTAATAAGTAGAATTACGCTAGTTATTATATCAATCACATGTGATTAATATACAGCATTCAAATGATTTGGCTACTCATTAGCCGTTTTACCAAACAGTTTCCTTCAAATGATTTTTATAAACATTTTATATGTTTTAAACTCCTTATTACACTATACATCTTACTCTATACATTACCTTTCAAAGTTATTTACAATTGTGTTTCAAACAAATGTTTCGTTATACTCAAAACTGTTTTATCATACTTATGCCTTCAAATTGTTTTATAGATTGACATCAAGTCGATCTTTTCTTAAAATAATATTTATGTTACAAATGTCTTACAAAACTTAGTTATGCTTTTATATTATTAGAAATTGCATGCCTCTATATGTATAGTTATATAAGAAATGTTTAAAAGACTTAGGAAGGCTATCCACCGTATTTCCTTTTCGCGCTTGAGATGTGGTCTGGTGGGACATCGGGTACCCGTCCGAAAGTCGTTTAAATATTAGTTATATATCATGTGTACGTATATAGTCATAAAAGGTCCTTCCAGTTCATTCCATGCCCTTGGGTAGCAAGGGTATACATCCATGACCATACATACTAGATAGATTACTAGTAAACTACCATATGGGTAGTTTAGGAAGATACTAGAACCATTACTAGAACGCGATATCATACAATGATTCAGTTCATTCATGAGTTAATACTTTCTAGAACATTACTGTACATTACATATACAACTATACTAGGACGAGAACATATACAACTATACTAGAATGATTACATTACTATATTTGCTAGGTAGAGAGCACATACATTACAGCTAGAACAGTCCATTACATTATATATACTAGAATACGTTAATTACTGTGATTTAAATCGGAGCATGACTTAAATGACATGGCCCGAGTTGTAGCCAGAGTCTCTCGAAGGGAGAGCGTGAGTTTGCGTATAGATTCTATAATGGATTGACTATCCTACACCTTGCTGTTAGCTACAGCGGGACCTGCAAGTCTGCGGGTGCCGAACGTCATACATTAATTTCGACCATTCTTATGTCGATGTAACCAGTCTATAGTATGAGTTTGTGTATATATCTATACTGGATTGACTATCCTACACCTTACTGCTAGCTACAGTGGGATCTGCAGATTTGCGGGTGCCAAACGTCATTCCTTATTACGACCATTCTTATGTCATTGTTACCAGTCGATAGTATGGTACAATTTATCACATAATGCCTTAGCCTAAAATCCGGTTTAAGGTAGTTAGTACGGTAGTAGTCCTTTTAGAGCTACGTTTTAGTACTACATTAATTTTCCCCATTACATATTTTTAGTGATAACCTCACTTAAACATTAATGTACAAACTATATTTTGTTAATAATAGTTACACTTAGGAAAATTACACACTCTTACAAGAAACGACCATTCAGAAAAGTTAGGTCTTGGTAGAAGACACCTTCATATACTAGTAGGAATCATAGGGATTCTAGGGTTTTTCAAACACTTACAGTTCATATACACTTCCAATACTTACAATACATAGACTTACAAATTCTTACATACAAATACTTACATACAAATTAAGACACTAAATACTTATGATCTCACCAGCTTCAAAGCTGATACTCGCTTTCAAAATTACTTGTATCCTCAGGTCATCATAGACAGGTACCGATGCAAGGAGAAAGGAAGATGGAGCTTGTTCAAGTCTTATCTTTCATTTTGATGTATGCTTTAGTGTTTATCAAAATTTGACAGAACACAATTGTATAATAATTATTTTATTAATGCAATGGATGATGTTGTTGCTTGTTTACTACTTTACACTGTTGTTGATATTATACATGACTTCCTCCGCCCAGAACGTTTCCTCCGTTCTTGGTTTTGGGGTGTGACAACCAAGGGATGCATCGGATTTTTTATGTGAATTCAGGGCTTTTGGGGAATGATTGAGATTGTGCAACCCTTCCTTGAATAATAACAACCAAATGTAGGGAATCGTTTTGCCAACACCACGACATGTACAAAAAGAGGGATTGTGCGTCTTCTTCAATCGATCGAGAAGATAACGCAGTAGGAGGAAAAAGGGTGGTGGCTCGGTGGTGTTAAATTAATCGTGAGGAGGGGAGAGGGGCAGGCACCAGATTCCGGCGATGATCGAGTAAATCGCATGTAGGGGTGCTGGTAGATGGCTGTCGTCGGCGTCTTCTTTCACTTATGGACCGATTGGTAGCAAACACAAAAAGGGGAAAGAATGGTGGTTCTGTGGTGGTGCTCGACGAATCCAAAGGAAGGGGCTGTGAAGATCAACCGAAGGAGATGGAGAGGTTTCTTGGCGGTTACTTCCTTGTCTGATTAGAAGAAAACACAAAGGGAGGGAGAGGGTGGAGCAAATCGGAGGCAACACAGCAGGTGGTGGATGGAGACAATGGTTTTTGAATCTGAAATGCCAAGAGGGAGAGAGGACAGTAGGTTTTCCGAAGTGTCTTCTCTCGGCTGCAAGCTTCTTATGGGGCTATTGCTTTCGATCCATGGTGATAGTAGAGGCATGGGGTTGATTGGGGTGGTTGTGTGAGGCAGATCATGAAGAAATGGGAGGGGTCCGTCGAGACCGGTGCTCCTTTGTTGGTCGAATCTCCATCACGGGCTCTCACGAATCTTCTGGAGCAAAGTAGCTGCAATGGATGGTTGGGCAGTGGTTGAAGGAGGAAGAACCATTGTTGCTTTCTCTGCGATCAAGAGAGAGAGAGAGAGAGAGAGAGAGATGTGGGGCCCATAATTTTTGTTAATAAAACTTTAAATTAAATAGCAAAAACCATAAAAAAAATGTATTAGAAGGGCATTTTAGTCTTTTTATTTTTTTGAGGGACCAAAAACGCAACGAAACTAGCTCAAAAGGACCACCAATCCAAAAAAGTCGCGGTTTGGACTAAAACCCCAAAAAAATGCATACCATAGGGACCATTTTTGCAATTTTGTCAATACGTGGCTTTAAATTTAAAAATTAAAAAAAAACATAAATTGACATGTGAATATTATTTATTTAAAAAATATCATAAAATGACAAGTGTCAAAGCTAATTGGAGATTGACATGTGGCAAAATTATATTCATTTATTATAGTGTGTGTATATATATATATATATATATATATATATATATATATATATATATATATATATGACAAAATTGCAAAAATGGTCCCTGTGGTATTTATTTTTTTGGGGTTTTGGTCCAAACCACGAGTTTTTTGGTTTTGTGGTCCTTTTGGATAGGTTTGTTTGTGCGAATGGTCCCTGTACTTAACACCCGTTAAAAAGAATCTGTTAACCCCCTCACGTGCCTTGCACGTGAGGGTATTTCTGTCTTTTTACTTATAGTGACCATTTTTGTATACGAATGTCAATGCTTCCTTCTACCTTTTATCCCTCATTTACAATCCCAAACACCCGTCAACTCCCCACCTCCCTCCTTCTTCCTTATGCTCCATTAAACTTGCAAAAAAAACATATTTCGTTATCCAAAGAACCTAATCGAAGCAAAAGGAGACAAGTTCAAACGTTAAAGTCGAATTGGTGTACGTAATGTGGCAGATTAGACCAAAAAATGAAGTTGTCGACATATCATCCTTATATGGTACGTTGCTCTGTTTTCTTAAACATTCCTATTTTTCATTTTGCCCTTGAGTTATACTAAAATCCGTCAAATTTTGACTTTGTTATCATGTACAATTTTAATTTGTAGCTGGTGCACCCACATGGTTTAGTATTAAGCTTCATCATGGTGGGAAGTTTACTAAGTTACCTGATATAAAGTATACTAGAGGTAAAGTGCGTTATGTTGATTATGTGGACATAAATGAGTTTTTTGTACTTGAACTTGATGCCATAATGCTTGACCTAGGTTACCCAGACCCATGGATGATTGAATTGACTGATGAATCCCCAGTGATATACTACCATTTTAGGATACTCAACGGCGACTTTCAATTCGGTCTTAGAGCTTTAGGGAATGATCAGGATGTTATCAATCTTTATAAATTTATTCGAAATAACAAGTTGATTGAGGTGTATACAGAACATGGGAAGATAAATCTACTCACTTACTTCATGTCTCCAAATGCAAAGGGTAAAGTTGTCATTGAGGAATTACCAGAAAATGATGATCAAGGGGCTGAATATGAGGCTAAAGTTCATGTAGAATCTCCATTAAGAAATATGAACCATGTCAATAATGAGCCAATTGGTGAGTACATGTCTTTGATTCTTTTTGGGAGTAAACGTGATGCATTCTCACCAGAGTATAGAAGGGTAGAGTTAGGAATTCAAAAATAAGGGAAGGTTCTTGTAGCAAGAGGCTTAATTTAGAGGATATTGATGATTTAAAAGAAAAGAAAAACACTAATAAGGGTGTTAAGGAGGTTTAGGAGGCTGCAATTGTTGTTGAAGGATGCTACAAGCCATTTACTTCAAATATTGCTAATGTAGGGGATGAGATGATTGGGGTTCAAGATAATGACCATATTGATGGATGCTACAACACCCCACCTGTTAATGATGATGAACAATATAATGAGATTTTTGATAACCTTATGGAAAATTTACTTGGAAGTGATGAGGATGTTGAAGAGTATGAAGGGGATGATGAATCTGAAGAGAGTGATGAAGAGTATGAAAAGGATGAAGGTGATGATCAGGATGGGAAATAATCAGAAAATGAAGATAAAGTGGATGACATAATGGATGAGGAGAACAATATAGAAGATGTTGATGTGGACATGGCAGACTTCTGTCTAAATGTTGAAAGTGATGTTAAAGGAGCATGTATTAATGATGGTCATGAACCTGATAATATGGAAGTGATCAACAATGAGGAGTTCGAATCATTGGATGAAGGATCAGACCAACATAGAGAAAGAAGAGCTCTTATAAAAAAATTGGGAAAAGAAAAAAGGTGCAGCCTTGGGTGAAAAAGAATTAAAGGAGTTAATTGATGTGCATGCACTAGAAACAAGAAGGAATCTATTCTTTAAAAAAGATGACAATCAAAGGCTTAGGTCACAGTGCAGAGGAGTTGTACCTATCATCAATAAAGGTCAAGTGGGGACTCAACCTACCACTTCAAAAAGCAAGGGCAAAGAAGTAAAGACACAAAAAGAAACATGTGGTTGGTATATACATGCATCTAGGTCAAACCGTGAATCTGACTGGTTTATAAGGACCTTAAATGTCACACCCCCGAACCAGACGGCGGAAACGTCCGAGGGCTGTTGTGACTCAATTGAATACCATCACAGTGAATATACATGAAACATAACATCATTCATCACTATGCATTGAAATAGTACAACTGGTAGTGTTTACATTTAGTACATTGTTTCATAACATTACATTCCCAAAAAGTAGATTGTTCGATACTAGTTAAACAAACAACAAGACATCACTGGGTACATTTTTCCTTCGATTTACCTGTTACCTGAGAATACAAGTATTTTGAAAAACGTCAACATATGAAATGTTGGTGAGTTCATAAGTAATGTTTGAAATATTATGTTTTGTATTGTTTTGAAAACCACCAGAAAATCCGATATTTTCTGAAAAGAGTATCGTGTAAAAAGTGAAGATCCGTAAGTATGCTTGTTAGTTTCTGTAAAAAAAAATTGCTAGACTTGGTATGCATCTTGTAGGTGTATGAATTGAAAACCCTAGGAAAATCCGATGTTTTCCTAATACTTTGAATTACGCGTTTTATATTTTGTTATACCGTTGTGACGTGTTTATTCGATAATGCAGGTGACATTGGATTAATTATGGATTGTGAATTGTTATAAACACGCATTAATGAAAACGACTAATTTACAACTATACAAACGATCCCTTAGGTGTCGTCCGTACTATTCACTTAATCCAACCACCCTGACTTCCCATAGCCCCACAACCGAGGAGAAAAGAGGGTGCGAAGCCCCCGCTATTTCCATAAGCCGTTCAAGGCTATCGTGAATGCGAAAGGCCCTTGGCCCGACTCGCATTGGTGAATTCTCAACTTTGCTAGCAGTACCAAAGGACCCTTGGGGCCCAACAACACAAAAGCCATTGAAAGTCCTTTTACACGGAATTAGGTCATATAAGACCCAACTACATGTAAGCGAGTTTCCTTCGGGCCTAAAGATCATGTCATTGGGCTAGCTAGGCCCAACAAGCACGATTTGAAACTTTCGGGCCCAAAGATGGTGTATCGACGTCTGGTGTATTCCCACGTGTGTATTGACTTCCCGAAATTTCCGCGTGTGTATTGAATTCCCGTAAATTCAGCGTGTGTATTGTAGTATCGTCGTGTATAGATTTTTGATTCATTATTGATTCGAGACCGAATCAATTCATTTGGTAATGATTTTTGGTGTTGAAGGTGTGTTATGTTTCGTCAGTAGTCGTGGTACTAGTATTTCATCATGACGGATTTACTGTTCAAAACATTAGAATTTTACTTTTTGCAGCCCCTTTCTTTTGGATAAATTTACACTTTTGACCCTTTGTATAAAAGAATTTCTATTTTAGTCCTTAAACCATTTTTCTTGACACTTTAGTATCAAAACTTGTAGAAAAGGTATTTTCAGCTCAAATTTATTTGAAAAACAATTTTAGTCCCTCAAAATGAAATTTTCTCGGCTGAAACCTCTATTTTCGCAATGTTTACACTTTTGGCCCAAAATAGAAAATTTTTGCATCTTTGGTCCCTTTTAAATATGAAAAGTATTTTTAACCCTTGAAATGGACTTGGAGCACTAGTAGTCCCCTGTTTTACAGAAAAGTACAGTTTCAGCCCCTCAAATTTGAAAATCTCGCAATTTGGGCTTTATTGGGCCGAAAAGTTCATTTTTGGCCCATTATGCTTAAAATTTCACATTTAGATCCTTCAAAAGAGTATATTTCAAGAAAATACATTGTTGAAACTGTTTTGACTCATCTCAACCATCAGAATTTGTATTTTTTCATTTTGGCCCCTTTAACTTTATATTTTTAACATTTTGTGTCCAAAAATGGGATTTTAGCCCAAAGAGGTTCATATTACCCATCTTGGTTATGTTTCTAGAGTTGATTTGTATGAAATAACATGATTTATACTTATTTCATTCAACATAATGTAGAACTCGGTTTTGAGTTCTTTTTTGACTAGATCTAACACCATAATCGCATAAGAACATGTAAATAAACATAGAAATCACACAAAGCATACATATACTCATAAATCTACACATTTTCTTGTATTCCCCCCCCCCCCCCAACAAAAATTATAAAAACCGAAAAATAGGGGGTATGAAGCTCACCTTTGCTTTGATGTTTCGTTTTGAAGAAGTGATAAGGAGATTTTTAGTCCTAGCAACACCTTGAAGTAGTTTTCGAGCTTATGAAGTTTCTAAGGTGTGATCATGGAATAAAGTTATGTAAGAAGGAGTTCTTAATGTTACATTGAAAGGAGATGTTGGTGTTTGATAATAACTTACCAAATATGGAGATTGTGGTGAAAAATCCTCTTGTAAACACCCTAAATCTCGAAATTTTTGGGGGATGATGGAAGAGTTGTTCTTGAGAGCTTGAGAGAAATTTTTGCAAGTGAAGTGTGTGTGTATGTGTGTGCTCTGCTCGACCAAGAGCAATAATAAGAGGAAGAGAGGAGATAAGGAGTATTGCATGAAGGGTAATAAGTGTCTAGATGTATGTGATTATCTAGATATATGCTAGATAATCATGTGTTGGCAAAGTCTAAATCAACCTCCTTCCATTTGTTTATTTATTTATTTTTTGTTTTGGAATGATCTTGGGCCGAGATTGGGATAAGGTAAATGAGAATGAGGTGATTTTTGCCCATTTTTGGTCTTGATCGAATTTATGAAGCCCAAAATCTTTTTTTTTTTCGGCCCATTGGGGCAAATGAAATCTTTTATGGCCCAACAAGGCTCATTTGAGATAAGATGGATTATTTTAGGCCCACATGGCCCAAAATGCTAAAGTTTTATGAATGTGGTCTATTTAGAGCCCAATTAGGGTTTCTATGCCCAAGATAGTCAACTTGAAGGTTTATTGGTCCATTAGGACCAATAAGTGAATCCTAGGCCATAGTGAACTTGAAATGGGATATCTAGGGTTTCCAACCCTTATTTGAGCATATGAGATATATTTGAATAGGAATGGAGCATGGTATTCACTTAGAGTACAAGTTATCACACTAGGTGAATGATTGCATGAGAGTAGAATTTCCTAGCAAAAATGCTAGTTGTGACATCATCCCCCCGTTAGAGGGAATTTCGTCCCGAAATTCTTTCGAAAGGTAGGTTCCTGAATGATAGAATTGGTGAGAGTACTTCTGTTTCATCTGGTCTTTGCATTCCCATGTGAATTCTGGTCCATGCTTAGCGTTCCATCGGACCCTCACAATTGGAATGCGGCTTTGCTTCGTATACTTTACTTCCCTATCCTTTATCTCAACTAGTTCTTCGACGAACAGGAGCTTCTTGTTTACTTCGATCTCTTTTAAAGAAATGATAAAGGTTTTGCCTGATAGGCACTTTTTCAGATTCGATACACTGAACACATGGTGTACGTTGCTGAGCTCTACAGGCAGCTGCAGCCTATAAGTCTTTGGACCAATCTGAGCAAAAATCTCGAACAGCCCAATGTATCGTGGGTTTAGTTTTCTCATTCCCTAAAGCGAATCATTCCTTTCCAAGGAGATTCTTTTAATAACACGCGATCCCCGACATGACATCCTAATGGCTTACGCCGCTTGTCAGAATAGCTCTTCTATCGGTCTCGCAATGCTTGAAGTCAAGCTTTGATTTGGATTATCCTCTCTGTTGTTTCGCAAATGGTTTCTGGTCTCATGAGAGTACTGGCGAGTGATCTGCATTTATGACTATAAAGAGCTTCGAAAAGAGCAACCTTAATGCTCGCGCGATAGCTGTTATGGTATGAGAATTCAATCACGGGCAACCGGGTATCCCATGACTTGCTGAATTCAAACACCTAGACTTGTAGCATGAATTTGAGTGGTTGAATAGTTCGTTCGCTTTGACTATTGGTTTGAGGGTGGTAAGCAACGCTCATACTTGGCTATGTTCCTATAGCCTTTTGAAATGGCTGTCAAAATCTTGAAGTAATTCCGTTATCTCGATCTGAGATAGTAGATACCGATATTTCATGGAGTCTCACAATCTCCTTGATATAGATCCAAGCTAATATTTCAGTCTTGTTTGATTTATGTATTAGCAGGGAATGGGTGGATTGGGTTAGCCTATCGACGATCACCCAGATAACGCCCAATTCAACTCGCATACCTATAAGCTTTGTCTTTCAACTTCGAGAGTTTTATCCATTCACGTAGTGTTTTCTTCGCGATATTCTCCGGATTTGATGCTTTCAAGGCTGGTAGTAGATGTTGACAGTGTTTTGTTCTTGCTTCGCGAGTAGATGAGTATGCTATTGATGAAAATAATAAAAAGGCTGGCTAGGAGTGGTTGAGAAAACTTGGTTCGTAGGGTCCATGAATCGCATGGGAGCATTCGTTAGACCGAAGGGTATCACAATGAATTTGAAATGGTCGTGACGAGTTCGGAAGGCAGTTTTTGAAATAACGTCTTCTCGGACTCGAAGTTGATGATAACCGATTCTTAGATCTATTTTAGAGAAGTAACTAGCTCCTCGGAGCTGGCCAAATAGATCGTTAGTCTGAGGGAGTGGGTATAAATTTTTGATAGGGAGCTTATTCAATTTCCTAAAATCGATGTACTTTCCGAAGGATCCGTCTTCTTGAAGAACAAGATCGGAGCTCTTCAGGAAGAGAAGCCTGGTCTGATGAATCCTTTGCGCAACAATTCTACTCAGTTGACCGGATAACTTGTGAATTTTCGGTGGGAGTCAACCTATAGGGTGAATTGGCAATTGATGTGGTTCCCGATATGAGGTTGATTTGAAATTCGACCTGTCTCTCTGGGATATTCCCGAAAGTTCTTCGGGAAACACATTTGGAAAAATCACATGCTACTGGAATACCTTATATGCCTACCTCTTCTTTGGTCTTGTCCACAACATGAGTGAGGAGAACGTAGTTCTTCTGGTGCAGGCACTTCTGTGCCTTGATACACGAGATAGGAAGAGGATTGGCGCCAGGTTTATCACCATGGATTATTAGAGTTTCGTGATTAGGAAGGTGAAGGCAAACGGCCTTCTCGCGACAAATAGTATCGGCACGGTGGGGGCTTAACCCAACCATGACGATTATCACATTACAACTCCTAATATTTACTGGCATGAAATCTATTCGTAATGAATGGTTGTTTAGTGTTAAGGTGTACTCCCCATAAATATCCTATGTTAATTTGGTTTTTCCCTTTAGTCACGTCCATCGTAAAGGCTTAGTTTAGCTTCCAGGGTTGTTGTTTTAGTAAGTGCTTGAATTTGTTACTAACGAAGCTTCACTCAGCTTCACTATTAAATAAGGGGTAAGCGAAAGAGTTGTTAAGTAGGAACATACCAATAACAATCGTTGGGTCTTGGACTGCTTCGCCTTGACCCAAGGTCAGGACCATTTCCGATCCTTCTGCTCCTTGATTGTTATCCTTGGGGCAATTGCGCCTGAAGTGACCGATTCCTCCATTCCCATAGCAAGTGTGACTGGTCTCATCATTGGTGTTGTTGTTAGGGTTGTTGCAATTGTTGTCATTTTCATTTGGCTGCCGATTCTGATATGGATAAGTTCTACAGAATTTGGCAGTGTGATTCTTTCGGTTGCATTTGTTACAATGCATCTCCCGGCAGGCTCCATTATGCTGGAATTTGCACTGGTTGCATTTTGGAAGGCTTCCAGCATATGGTCTCCAGGTTGCTGGGATAATAGGGGTCATGGTCGCATGAATAGCAACAACATGTTGCTTCCTTGAGAACCCTTGAGTGTGTTGCCCCTTTCTCTTACTTCCAGACCTCAGCTTCCTACTCTTAAGCTCGGGGTTTGGAGTTCCTTGATAGGTTGTCACTTGTTGGTTTCCATGTTCGTTCCTTTGGATGGAGTTGTCAATGGTATTCCCGCCTCCATTGGGGTTGTTTTCGTTGATTTGCGCCATCGCAACGGTTACTACCTCTGTTACAGCAGCTTGGAATGTAGCAGAGTCCATCTACAGGAGCGGTGTCTCGCGGGTGCGCTTGTTATTCTTGCGGGATGGCATTTTCCTGATGCACGTTGATAATCCAGATCGTAAATGATGATCGTCATTCCTGGTTGTACTCTATAAATTTTTCATCTTGTTGTATAATTCTTACTGCTTCCATCTACATCCCTATGATGTATTTGTGGTAGTAGGTAATCACAGATTTGGCACGATCGTTACGTCTACCCTCAGAGGATATGGATTGTTTCGGTTTCGAGATCCTTAAGTACCATCTTAGTACACGAAGGAGAGTCATATCGGATAGTAGGGGGAAGTGGAAAAGACTGATCCTAATGTGGCGGGAAGTGTCGGGTGGTGGTGCTGATGAAATTGATGCACCTCGGAGACGAGCTACTTGTTGTTCGGTATCTCGTAGTCTTACTTCTCACACTAACTGTCTCGCTCGAGAGTCTCCATTCACTTCCTGTGTTTTCCTCTCATCTCTCTCAATAGAAAACCACATTTGTTTCGTTCGATTTGGGGTGTCCTAAGCTTGGTTATCAATACCTCGGGTGCGCTGGACCATGACTGGGAGGGCCCGGTCAGCTGGTCCTCTATGACTAAGATCGAAGAGACCTCGGTTCCTACCGTAGCGTGGTCGTATCCCTTGCCGGTGACTCTATCTCCTAATATCATGTGCCTAAGGGGGCATGGGGCCACCGGGGCTCACACGATAAGTCGGTACTCTAGCTTTACATGGAGGATTGATGACATCGGATTCTGCATCCGAGTCATCATCACCATTGCCCTCTGGCTCTTCCCCTTCGAGGCCCACTATTGAATCAGCGGGTCCATCTGTGAGTTCTACTTCGTGTTCCTCCTGTGGTTCCTTCTCTAAGTCGAACCACCCTACTATTCCCTGACTAGGGAGATAGGGTTTTCTGGCTAATGATACTCGTCTGTAGCGTATTGCACGAAGGGCTATGAATACTAGAAACAACTAGCATACCAATTACTCCTATAACTCTACGTCTATCGCATAGATTTAGTTGAGGTTCCCTTCTTGGAGATTAAGGGATATGTTTTTAGGTTCCCTAGCTATCACGATTTCTTCAAGACATGTGATGGTTGTACCTTGGAGGGAATGTAGTTGATCAGGCTACATCCGCTCCTTGATACAACTAAGAACAGTCCTGGATTAACTGAGATACTAGCATTATCTTGTTTGGTTCGGTGTTAGGTTCTCGTTCCTAATACAAGCAAGGGTGTTTTATTGTTATGTTTTACTTGTTTTGTTCAGAGTTGTGTTAGTCCCTCTTTTGGTTTATAGTTGCATATCAATGTATGGCTAGATATGCTAGTTCACTATAAACCGAGCTCTGATACCAACCTGTCACACCCCCGAACCAGACGGCGGAAACGTCCGAGGGCTGTTGTGACTCAATTGAATACCATCACAGTGAATACACATGAAACATAACATCATTCATCACTATGCATTGAAATAGTATAACTGGTAGTGTTTACATTTAGTACATTGTTTCATAACATTACATTCCCAAAAAGTAGATTGTTCGATACTAGTTAAATAAACAACAAGACATCACTGGGTACATTTTTCCTTCGATTTACCTGTTACCTGAGAATACAAGTATTTTGAAAAACGTCAACATATGAAATGTTGGTGAGTTCATAAGTAATGTTTGAAATATTATGTTTTGTATTGTTTTGAAAACCACCAGAAAATCCGATATTTTCTGAAAAGAGTATCGTGTAAAAAGTGAAGATCCGTAAGTATGCTTGTTAGTTTCTGTAAAAAAAAATTGCTAGACTTGGTATGCATCTTGTACGTGTATGAATTGAAAACCCGATGTTTTCCTAATACTTTGAATTACGCATTTTATATTTTGTTATACCGTTGTGACGTGTTTATTCGATAATTCCAGGTGACATTGGATTAATTATGGATTGTGAATTGTTATAAACACGCATTAATGAAAACGACTAATTTACAACTATACAAACGATCCTTTAGGCGTCGTCCGTACTATTCACTTAATCCAACCACCCTGACTTCCCATAGCCCCACAACCGAGGAGAAAAGAGGGTGCGAAGCCCCCGCTATTTCCATAAGCCGTTCAAGGCTATCGTGAATGCGAAAGGCCCTTGGCCCGACTCGCATTGGTGAATTCTCAACTTTGCTAGCAGTACCAAAGGACCCTTGGGGCCCAACAACACAAAAGCCATTGAAAGTCCTTTTACACGGAATTAGGTCATATAAGACCCAACTACATGTAAGCGAGTTTCCTTCGGGCCTAAAGATCATGTCATTGGGCTAGCTAGGCCCAACAAGCACGATTTGAAACTTTCGGGCCCAAAGATGGTGTATCGACGTCTGGTGTATTCCCACGTGTGTATTGACTTCCCGAAATTTCCGCGTGTGTATTGAATTCCCGTAAATTCAGCGTGTGTATTGTAGTATCGTCGTGTATAGATTTTTGATTCATTATTGATTCGAGACCGAATCAATTCATTTGGTAATGATTTTTGGTGTTGAAGGTGTGTTATGTTTCGTCAGTAGTCGTGGTACTAGTATTTCATCATGACGGATTTACTGTTCAAAACATTAGAATTTTACTTTTTGCAGCCCCTTTCTTTTGGATAAATTTACACTTTTGACCCTTTGTATAAAAGAATTTCTATTTTAGTCCTTAAACCATTTTTCTTGACACTTTAGTATCAAAACTTGTAGAAAAGGTATTTTCAGCTCAAATTTATTTGAAAAACAATTTTAGTCCCTCAAAATGAAATTTTCTCGGTTGAAACCTCTATTTTCGCAATGTTTACACTTTTGGCCCAAAATAGAAAATTTTTGCATCTTTGGTCCCTTTTAAATATGAAAAGTATTTTTAACCCTTGAAATGGACTTGGAGCACTAGTAGTCCCCTGTTTTACAGAAAAGTACAGTTTCAGCCCCTCAAATTTGAAAATCTCGCAATTTGGGCTTTATTGGGCCGAAAAGTTCATTTTTGGCCTATTATGCTTAAAATTTCACATTTTGATCCTTCAAAAGAGTATATTTCCAGAAAATACATTGTTGAAACTGTTTTGACTCATCTCAACCATCAGAATTTGTATTTTGTCATTTTGGCCCCTTTAACTTTATATTTTTAACATTTTGAGTCCAAAAATGGGATTTTAGCCCAAAGAGGTTCATATTACCCATCTTGGTTATGTTTCTAGAGTTGATTTGTATGAAATAACATGATTTATACTTATTTCATTCAACATAATGTAGAACTCGGTTTTGAGTTCTTTTTTGAGTAGATCCAACACCATAATCGCATAAGAATATGTAAATAAACATAGAAATCACACAAAGCATACATATACTCATAAATATACACATTTTCTTGTATTCCCCCCCCCCCCAACAAAAATTATAAAAACCAAAAAATAGGGGGTATGAAGCTCACCTTTGCTTTGATGTTTCGGTTTGAAGAAGAAATGAGGAGATTTTTAGTCCTAGCAACACCTTGAAGCAGTTTTCGAGCTTATGAAGTTTCTAAGGTGTGATCATGGAATAAAGTTATGTAAGGAGTTCTTAATGTTACATTGAAAGGAGATGTTGGTGTTTGATAATAACTTACCAAATATGGAGATTGTGGTGAAAAATCCTCTTGTAAACACCCTAAATCTCGAAATTTTTGGGGGATGATGGAAGAGTTGTTCTTGAGAGCTTGAGAGAAATTTTTGCAAGTGAATTGTGTGTGTGTGTGTGCTCTTCTCGACCAAGAGCAATAATAAGAGAAAGAGAGGAGATAAGGAGTATTGCATGAAGGGTAATAAGTGTCTAGATGTATGTGATTATCTAGATATATGCTAGATAATCATGTGTTGGCAAAGTCTAGATCAACCTCCTTCCATTTGTTTATTTATTTATTTTTTGTTTTGGAATGATCTTGGGCCGAGATTGGGCTAAGGTAAATGAGGATGAGGTGATTTTTGCCCATTTTTGGTCTTGATCGAATTTATGAAGCCCAAAATCTTTTTTTTTCAGCCCATTGGGGCAAATGAAATCTTTTATGGCCCAACAAGGCTCATTTGAGATAAGATGGATTATTTTAGTCCCACATGGCCCAAAATGCTAAAGTTTTATGAATGTGGTCTATTTAGAGCCCAATTAGGGTTTCTAGGCCCAAGATAGTCAACTTGAAGGTTTATTGGTCCATTAGGCCCAATAAGAGAATCCTAGGCCATAGTGAACTTGAAATGGGATATCTAGGGTTTCCAACCCTTATTTGAGCATATGAGATATATTTGAATAGGAATGGAGCATGGTATTCACTTAGAGTACAAGTTATCACACTAGGTGAATGATTGCATGAGAGTAGAATTTCCTAGCAAAAATGCTAGTTGTGACATTAAACCAAACTCATACATGCTTACAAACAAGAAAACTCAGAGCTTGTACTGCTTCTTTAATTTTCAAGAAAATCATAGATCAAGTTAAGGCAGGTCCGAAGATTCCTTTGAGATCCATACAAGATCACTTTCAAAAGACCTACCAGGTGGGTATTTCGATGGATAAGGTGTTTTGGGTAAAAGATATGGCAAGAAATCATGTAATTTTAGGACTACACAAAACAGTTTGAATTGTTGAGGGACTATGCTCTTGAACTTCAAGCTACAAACCCGGACACAACAGTCAAAATAGATGTGTGTCCTAATGGCAACCCTGCATCCCCAACAAGGCAGTTTAGAAGGATTTATGTTGGGTCCACTGAAAAAAGGTTTCAAGGCATGTCTTAAAGACTTAGTAGGTTTGGATGGTGCCTTCATGAAAGGCCCATTCCCTGGTCAGATTCTTACAGTAGTTGGTCCATATTCCAACAATGGGATTTATCCCTTGGCCTATGTAATTGTTGAGTCTGAAAACACAACTAGCTGGAAGTAGTTTTTAGAAAACCTTGGGGATGACTTGGATCTTGGGAGCAACTCAAACTATACTTTCATAAGTGAAAGGAAAAAGGCAAATTGCAGTTCATCAATTGATCATTTAGATTGTGTTTTTTTTACCAAGAAATTAATTCTAATTATTGTTTGTTGAGTCATGTAGGGATTACAACTTGCAGTTGATCAATTGTTTCCCAATGTTGAGGATATTGTATTAGGCATATTCATGACAATATGAGAAAGAAGTGGGGGAAAACTGAGTATAGAGACCATTTATGGAGGTGTGCATCAGCAACCATCATTCCTGAGTTTGAGCATTTGATGAAGGAGTTTAGTGAGTATGATAAGGAGGCTTGTCAATGGTTGAAGCAGATTCCTCCTGTACATTGGGCAAGAAGTAATTTCTTAGGTAATTGTATATGTTTGCATATGGTAATTATTATGTGTTTAAGTTATTTATCAGCATTAATTGTATGTTATTGTAATGTGCAGGAAGAGTTGTTTCTGATGTGTTGATTTCAAACATGTGTGAAGTGTTTAATGGGAAGATAGAGAAAGGCAGGGACAAACCTATAATTTCATGTTTAGAGTTCATTAGGGAGTATCTAATTAAGAGGATATGCAATGTCATGAAGGCAATGAAGAAGGCTAAAGGTCCACTAACACCTACAACAACAAACATCTTAGATGCAAGGAAAAAATGTGCTTCACAATATATTACTAGGTGGAATGGGGCAAACAAGTATCAAGTCACTGGAGTATTGCAAGATCAGCATGTGGTGGATGTTAGGAACCAAACCTGCACTTGCAGAAAGTGGGAATTAATGGGAATATCTTGTAGGCATGCAATTGCAACTCTGAATGAAATGGGCAAAGACCCTGAGGTTGAGGTTGACATTTAGAAGTGGGTACACAAGGTGTATTGGCTAGAGACATGGCAAAAAGTGATGGGTTTTATGCATATGAACAATCTTATGTGCTCATACAAACCCTAATGCTTGGATCTAGGTTTCTCTATTGTACATGCTTTGAATCCAAGACTTGCAACCCTAGATCTATCATATATAATTCGAAATTAGTATTAAGAAAACAGATCTAAGTGTTTTACCTCTTTCAACTAGCTTGAAATCCTTGTAATCTTCTTGATATTGAGCTTAGAGTCACAATTGTAACTCCTCTAATGGTTCACAAACCCCACAAGCAAGAACGCAATATGAGAGATGCTAAAATCGGCCCTAGGGTTCTCTTGGAATCAAGTGTAGCCAATTTCCATAGCCTAGGGGTCTTATTTATACTGCTGGGTGCTAGGGTTTCAGTCTAAACCCTAATGGACAGCTTAATCACCAAGCAGCCCATAGAACCTTCTAGATTAGGGCCTTTGGAAAAAAATATGATGGATCCCCATCATAATTTCGTTCTTCCTTAGTCCATTAGGTTTCCCAACCCAAAACTCAATTATCATACATTTGATATTTTATGCCCCTTGATTCAATTAATCTCTTTTAGTCATCAAATTAATTCATAATTAATTTATGACTAATACTAATTAAATAAATATGATTTCTCCTTTAATATATTATTCTTATAATATATTAATAAACCATAACTCTCTCTCTCTCCTTAAATTACCTTGTCAAGTTGCTTTGGAGAAGGCAACCCAAAAGGACCATGCACAACCGGGTCAAGTACATACCAAATATAGTTACGGGCTTAGACACTAATCCAACAAAAAGCTTATTCATTTACGGTGGAACCAATTAAAGGGAGACCCATGTGGCCTAAAAGTAATTGTCCAACAAAGTTAATCCCTCTTCCACATCGCACTCAGGTGAGAAGGCCTAAGAAAAAAAGAAGACAAAGTGAGGGTGAAAGGTTAAGCTAAAGGCAGAAGGCAAGTCAAGGTGATGGAGTCAATGAGATGCAAGGAGAAGATTCCCAAGGGCCAATAAATGATGGAGTGTAGAAGCTATCAAGGAAACATATCAGTGTTACTTGTAGCAAATGCAAGAATAAGGGACACAACTCTTGGACCTGTAAAGGGCAAGGTGGGAATCAATACAAGAAGTGATTTTGGTTGTTTGTTGTGGTGCAATGACTATTTAGTTTCCTGTTGTTAAAAACTGTTTGTTTTTGAAAACGTTAGTTATGGTTTGATGATGTGGTTATGTATGGTGCACAGACACTTGTATACTTAATTTGGTAATGGTTTTTGGTTCCACTCATGTGGTTAATGAAATGTGCATTTTGGTCAATTTATGACACGTATTTTGGTAATGTACTGTTGTTACATTTTGGTTCTAGTTATGTGCTTATATTTGACAATTGATACACATTCTGAACACATTTTCACACTTGAATATCATTTATATCATTAACAACATTGGCATTCATTACAAACATGATGAAGTCAACTTAAAACAAAATTATACCATTTTTACCCTACATCAATTGATCAACAAAAACCCCCACATTTGTCTAACCCTATCCCTTACATAGACCAAATACTAAAGATAATAATCACAAATATAAATCAGCTTTCACATAAATACATTTTCAGCTTGAAACCTTCATCCTTCAATGCATCAGACCTTGCCTCCAACATGTTGTTCCTGCTCAAAAGTCCATTGCACTGTTCCTGTAACATGTTGATACTTCTTACCAGCCCATTACATCTTTCCTCCAACGTATTTATGTTTCTTAGAAGACCAGGTATGATGGTTTTACTCCTGTCACACATAGGCGGGTCAACCCACCCGATAAACCCACAAACAGAATCCTTAGTAGGGCTAGCATAAAACCTCCTTCCGGGATTCAGTGGTGTCCAAAACGTTTTCACCAAAGCGATCTTTCCACAAAAACAAACCACCATTGTTCGATTGCAAGTCAGGAAGGAGAAATTGAAGAAAATAGTCGTTGGGGAAGAACAGTTAAGAACGTTTGGGAAGAAGATTCGTTGGGGAAGAAGTTGGGAATAGAAAATGATATATAAAGGAGGTTTTATATTTCCATATGCAAAAATGATTCCTATAAGTAAAAAGACAGAAATACCCTCATGTGCAAGGCACATGAGGGGGTTAATGGATTCTTTTTAACGAGTGTTAACTATAGGGACCATTCTCACAAACAAACCAGTCCAAAAGGACCAGAAAACCAAAAAAAAACGTGTGGTTTGGACCAAAACCCCAAAAAATTGCATACCACAGGGACCATTTTTTCAATTAAGTCTCTCTCTCTCTCTCTCTCTCTCTCTTTATATATATATATATATATATATATATATATATATATATATAAGTAGATTACACGAATGGTCCTTGTGAGTTTAGGGTAATTTGCGTGTTTGGTCCCTAACTTATTTTTTTAACTCGGACCATTCCTATAGTCTGTTTTTGTTGCGTATTGGTTCTTGTTAGATATAAAAATACATGTTGTAATTTTTGTTTTAAATTTTATGGTTTTTATAATTTCATAATAAACTGATGCAAATGGGCCCACCCGATACATTATCTCTTCCTACACTCTCTTTTCTTTCCGGTTTCTTTCTCGTTGAAGCTTTCTTACCCCACCGCTCCACTCACATGGCCACACATCACCGAAATCACATGGCCACACATTGCCGGAATCTCGTACAAGGAATTCTTCGGAGAAGACGAGCCTTACCTGAAGAACACATCCATTACCTCTTACATCCTTTCTCCTCAATCGCCATAAGTAGCAGGCTTGCAGCTCCCTAATTAAGAGCATGAGGTGATGATTATTTTCGTTGGTCGGATCTGCGAAGCTCCTTCTCTGTTTGTATGGACTTCGTCAGAAACCACTGACCATCGTCGACCAATTCTTACCCCTCACTTCACCTTCCTATGAATTTCCGATTATACCCCGATCTAATAATGTCTATGAGGTTTCTGAATTTGATGTTTGGTTCTGTGATTTTTGTTTCTAGTGTAACACCGTAAATTTCAAGACAAAATTTTCATTTAAAATAATCATTTTAAATCATAGAACACTTGTTTAAAATCTCATTCATAATTGAATTACAAAACATAGCTTCATTTTCACTTGCATAGAAAACCAGGATCCTCCAAAATATGACTCTTTCTCTGGTGTGTACAATCAAGCCGGTGCCGTCCCGTGATACTGAAAGAAACCTGAAAACAACATAACACAAAACACTGTAAGCACGAGGCTTAGTGAGTTCCCCAAAATACCACACATGTAACACATATAAGCCACTCGAGGCTATAACTCTATGGGTTCGTGCACCCAACTCTGTGAACCCTCAGGTTCTAACTCTAGGAACCCTTCGGTTCCAACTCTGCAAACAGGCACAACATAAATCACATAGAAATAATGCAGTACAACACATATCATACATAGCATACAAATAATCTGTCACATAACTCTGGTTACATACTCAAGGTAAAGTATAGTGAGAAGACTCACCTCACGTGTCTCGATATCTCACAATCCTGGGAATCCCTCGTGCCCGATTCTCCGAGCTCTAATCCTCCTATAACATCATTATGTCCCTAGTTAACACTTTATATCTCTAATGTTGACTATCCCTAAGAAGTCAACACAGGTCCACTCTCGTCAACGGTCAACGGTCAACGGTTAACTTTGACCGGACTCGGGAGTGCTAGGGCGACTCGGCGAGTCTACACGTTCTCACCAATTCTCTAAGATTCCCTTTCTACACGTCGAGTATCCCCCCTGACTCGACGAGTTCCTCCTGGAAGAATCGCGGGGCCACCCCGACTTAAATCGCCGAGTCTGAAGAACAACTCGGCGAGTCCCAGTTCGACTCAGACCACCTGTTAACCCTCTCTAACTCGCCCTGACTCACCGATCCAACTCATAACCCGGACAGGACCACTCTAAGGCAATCTTCAAGCTACTCGCCGAGTCTGTTCATCGGACTCGGCGAGTCCATGCCATGCAACCGCTCAAACTGCTTTCTAAGGTCAGATCTGCTCCGACAATTCACGGGTCTGGCCTTCCTAAACTGGTTCATTACGTAAAGCCCTCATTTCGGTGCTCATAATACACCCCATGACTCATAATTTACGTTTTGACCTAAGGCATAAGGATTCCAATCCAAAACCTCCATTGATTCCCGAAATGCTCAGGCATGGGACATTCTGGACTTCCAAGGGTCCCAATATAGGGTTCCAATCGCTTGGGGGACTAAGGAAACACTCAATCTAGCCACAAAAGGGTTCAATAAACCCTAAATCCATATACACATCAACATAGAAGAATGCAACTCGAAAATATTACCTGAATAACGTTGCTCTGTGTCCCCAATCCTCAGAATGTGGCTTCTCTTGTTGTTCCCTTAACCAAGCTTCCTCCTCTTTGCAAAATAACACTTCCAAGATCAATAATGGTCTTCTACCTTGCTCCAGATGCTCACAATCGAATTAGGGTTTCTCTCAAAGGACTAGGATGAACAATGACGGCCATAAGGCCCCTTATATATGTCCCAAACCTGGACGGTTAGGGTTTTGCTAAACAGCGCAGACTCGCCGAGTCCATATCCGGACTCGTCGAGTCCAATCGCGAACCCTCGACCAGATCCGCGATCCTACTCGGCGAGTTTGAGCTCCAACTCGCCGAGTCCCCTCTTAAAACACCCAAAATCATAAATATAACAATACCTGGAATTCCGGGCTGTTACAACTCTCCCCCACTAGGACTAGACTTCGCCCTCGAAGTCTCACTCTGAAAATAGCTCCGGATGCTGCTCCCGCATCTCACGCTCCGGCTCCCAGATCATTTTCGATCCCTTCCGGTGCTGCCACTGAACTAACACTAGAGGTATCTCCTTATTCCTCAGAGCCTTGATCTTCCGATCTCTGATGGCCACTGGTCTCTCGGCATAATTCAGGCTCGCATCCACCTGAATGTCCTCTAATGGAACTACTGCCGACTCATCGGCTATACACTTTCTCAATTGCGACACATGAAAAGTGTCGTGGATCTGTCTCAATTCCGTTGGCAACTCCAAACGGTAGGCCACCCGTCCTACCCTCGCAATCACACGAAAAGGCCCAATATACCGGGGCCCCAACTTGCCCCTCTTCCTGAATCGAATCACTCCTTTCCAAGGAGAGACCTTCAGGAGTATGAAGTCGCCGACCTGAAACTCAAGCTCGAACCGGCGTCTGTCTGCATAACTTTTCTGTCGGCTCTGGGCGGTCAATAACCTCTGTCTAACCTGCTGAATCTGCTCTGTCGACTAAAGCACGATCTCTGTACTGCCCATCACTCTCTGTAACCGAGAATTACCCAAGATGCAACTCTGCTCTAAATCTCAACGATCACTCGAACCATAAGGGTTAGGAAACCATGAACCACCGGATCCCCGATCCAAAGCCCACTTTATCCATTCCGGAACGACTGAGAGACCCATTCTCACTCTCAGAGCAACTCTCACGAGTTCTCCTCTTGCAATCACATACACATGCTGAACTAGCCCCAACACCCACAGGTTGGAAGACCCGATACACTGATGATATCCTCAAACATCCCCCCCCAGGATGAACCACTGATACGTACCCAATACCCTGATCAGAATCACACTGAGAGTCCAGGATTCTCTCCCTGGATCCCTTCCGAGCCTCCTGGCTCTACACCTGCGGAATCCCTTCCGCGTCCTCAGCAGACATCTCATCATGATGTCATTCCACACCACTGTAACAGACACAGCGTTTAACCCTCATACTCTAAATCATCCATTCGCACTACTACCTTCACTTCCGTGAACCAACACTTCCCCCCCCCCTTGGGGTTACATACCTTTCTCTTCCCTTACCTAGGGAAATCCACTTGACAACCTTGCCACTACTCCATGTATCGCACATGCTTTGGATCTGCTCGCAAGGACTCTCGGGTCCATGCGTTACCTCTCCTCAGCAAATGAGGGTCTGACACCACCTCCTATACAACAGCTCAAAGGGCGGCATACCAATGCACTAATGATGGCTGTTGATATAGGACAACTCAACCAAGGATAAATACGTGCCGCAGCTTCCTCCGAAATCTAATACACATGCCCGAAGCATGTCTTCGAGCTTCTGGGTCGTTCACTCTCTCTAAAGTGTCCTCAGACATCATCATGATAAACTCTAGCTCATTTCTCATATCCCTCTTCGAGACTGAGCACCAGGTCAGCTTTTGGCTCCACAGCTGAGCCCCCAAAGGTCACCCATATCATGATCCAAATATCCCACTAACTTCCTCCCCGTGACCACTATCTCGGCCCAATGACACGCAAGTCATGAAATCCTCTTTTCCTCATGCGAGAAAAATACAATCCAACCGAGGATCGTCTCAACTCTGATCTCTGGTTTCTGCTGCGCATATTCCTTGCGTATCTCACCGCATCTCCCGACAGAGACGGAGACCCCCGTCTCGCCCCCGATTTAACATCCAGGCTCCAAAGACTCAATACTAGGGCTACTCAAACCCAAAACTCTTCCACATCATACACTGCTCGGAAAACATTCCAACATCACATTCTCTTTCCCTCTAGTGAGTACTGCGACTCCACGCAGTATCACAACACCCTCTGAATAGTGAGTACTACGGCTCCCCGCAGTATCACAACACCCTCTGACTAGTGAGTATTACGGCTCCCCGCAGTGTCACACACCCTCTGACTAGTGAGTACTACGGCTCCCCGCAGTATCACAACACCCTCTGACTCCACTAGCTCGTGCTCCGCAGTCTATCATCAGTAGCTACCCATACTCGACTTGAATATCCATCACAGACTCTGGAGGCAATCAACATAACAATTGCCCACCCTTGCGAAAATCCACCCTCTCAAATAATTGCCCTGGATGCCCATACTCGAAAGGCTCCCACTAGATCCATAGATACTTGATATACCACAAATCGATTTAATTCAAGATTCACGAGTAACTCCGAAATGAAGATATCATACCCGGATATCTCAGAATACCCCAACAGAACATCACAAGATCCTGCCACAACCACTGATCTCCTGCCCCAAACATCATATAGACACAATAATATATTTCCTCTGAACCCCAAAATTAGATCTGCATTTTCCAAATTGCAATCTCGGTGTATCCAATTTCTCAATTGGAATACAAGAAAATGCTAACGCTACTAAATACGCTGATAATTCTCCGAACCCATTTTCCACCGCTCAAAATCCAAACAAGGATACACATACCGACCCGGGAGTTGGCTGCCTAATCATTCTCTATCTTCTTGCAACAACACCAAACACCCGTCGTGGAGACATTCATCCTTCTCATCATGTACTTCCCGCATTAACTCACTCTGACCCCTTTCCTCGATCACCGACATCTCTGGTCTCATGATTTCTTACAGCATATCCCTATACTCCACTTATAACTACTCTTGACAAATCTCTGCTTTCTTACATACTGCACCCGGTTCTCCCCCACTTAGGGTTCGAACCATCACCAATTAGCACACAACCAACCCACAACTATTTTTCACCAGCGAAATCGCACCTGCCCCAGGAAAGTGCTACACAACGCCCGATAATTCCCCCTTAAGGAAATCAATCAACCCCCTATACTCTAAACCTCTGATGAACTCCTCAAGAACTTCTCATCATGACTGCCTCTAGTCGTTCCAAATCTCATACCAATCTAGCACTAAGCATCTCAACTGCTCAATAACATCCCTGGCTCATAGACTGAACCGCAAAATCATCGTACCTCTCACCTCAATTCATCAACCAATGCTCCAACACCGGAATTGTCCCAAGGACAGGGACCCACTCCTATCATAGATGAAAACTCTCTGCACTGCAAAACTCGACTGAACTCCCCACTGATACCATTACAACACATCCTACTATTCTCAAATAGGTGTGGTGTGGTCCTCGACTACCTCAGTCCCAACTGACTGTCTGCTCATGATAAGTCACGGCCTCGCGGCACACATGCTACCTGATACTCTAGGAGAAATCATCACCGATAACGACCTGTAGGGTTTACCCCTAAACCCAAAACTAAAACATCAGGCCTCTCGTGTCTTGCACACGAACATAAATAGCACCACCCACATAGAAGGTGACCTCTCCTCTATCGACTGATTGCTCAACTCAGACCGAAATTCTCCTCTCCCTCTAACTCCTTACCAAAATACTCTGATAGGCACTCGACTTCCCTCTCGAGGGACGCCTCTCCAAACTCAATCATGGTCTACAGGCCTAAAACCCATAGCGTCCAATCTCTACCTCATCAATCATGACCGGATAACAAGATAATCACAAGCATCATTCACTACAAACCATGGTACTCATTCCATGACCTCTCTTCTCAATATGCTCCGGTGTATGGTACCCTAACCATAGCATCACTCCTCAATCTGCGCCGATGTATGGTACTCAACCATAACATCACTCCTCAATCTGCTCCGATGTATGGTACTCGAACCATGACATCACTCCTCAATCTGCTCCGATGTATGGTACTCGAACCATAACATCACTCCTCAATACGCTCATTAGAATCTTCAGAATACTCCCTGTATCAAGTATGGGTCCTCTGCTTTCAGTAGTACGGGCCCATACTACCTGCCACATCTACCCATACTTTCCACACGGACTATCCCGGAGCTCCTAAGTAGCTGCTCGACCTGCTCTTTCACCAATCCCATCGCGCGTGCTCGCTCCCCAGCGAAATTCTCTACTCTACCAGCGCACTCATCTGGCTAGGTTTACTCCCTAGGCTCTTCTGTTGTCCTCCCACTTCTTTGCTATCAGCTGCTGAAGAGCTCCTAATGATGTCAGCCATCTACCTCCTGAATATCGTCATATTCACTTGGTAGCTGACTCCCATCATCGAGAGTTCCACAAAGCACGAAGCAAGCAACACTCGAGCATTGAAGAATACATAGGACTCCCTCTCTGTGATAACTCCACCTTCTCGGATCATCCTCGGAAGTACCATTGAACTCTGTAACTCTACCCCTCATGGGTCCTAACTGGATACTCTCACTCATCACATACTCAAAGGCATAACACATATAACAACAAGTCCTAGGCTAAGGCATCACAAATCAGGCCACTCTAGTCCTAAGATATGAAATACCTAGCCTGTCTCTAGCATGCAATAATATCTCATAAAGTGCATCATAAATATCTCATAACACAAAAGTAAGGGTATTCTGGGAAATCACCGTTCGGGCTCTGGCTGATTGTACACACTGCTCTTTCTTGCTTTCTCTTTGAACTCTTATTCACTTTTAGAAAACTATTTATTTGAAAACTTTTCTTACTTCCTCAGTTTGAGTCCAGATTTACCCGAAGGCGCATCCGAATCCCTCAAACCAAGGCTCTGATACCAACTTGTAACACCGTAAATTTCAAGACAAAATTTTCATTTAAAATAATCATTTTAAATCTTAGAACACTTGTTTAAAATCTCATTCATAATTGAATTACAAAACATAGCTTCATTTTCACTTGCATAGAAAACCAGGATCCTCCAAAATATGACTCTTTCTCTGGTGTGTACAATCAAGCTGGTGCCGTCCCGTGATACTGAAAGAAACCTGAAAACAACATAACACAAAACACTGTAAGCACGAGGCTTAGTGAGTTCCCCAAAATACCACACATGTAACACATATAAGCCACTCGAGGCTATAACTCTATGGGTCCGTGCACCCAACTCTGTGAACCCTCAGGTTCTAACTCTAGGAACCCTTCGGTTCCAACTCTGCAAACAGGCACAGCATAAATCACATAGAAATAATGCAGTACAACACATATCATACATAGCATACAAATAATCTGTCACATAACTCTGGTTACATACTCAAGGTAAAGTATAGTGAGAAGACTCACCTCGCGTGTCTCGATATCTCACAATCCTGGGAATCCCTCGTTCCCGATTCTCCGAGCTCTAATCCTCCTATAACATCATAATGTCCCTAGTTAACACTTTATATCTCTAATGTTGACTATCCCTAAGAAGTCAACACAGGTCCACTCTGGTCAACGGTCAACGGTCAACTTTGACCGGACTCGGCGAGTGCTAGGGCGACTCGGCGAGTCTACACGTTCTCACCAATTCTCTAAGATTCCCTTTCTACACGTCGACTATCCCCCCTGACTCGACGACTTCCTCCTGGAAGAATCGTGGGGCCACCCCGACTCAAATCGCCGAGTCTGAAGAACAACTCGGCGAGTCCCAGTTCGACTCAGACCACCTGTTAACCCTCTCTAACTCGCCCTGACTCACCGATCCAACTCATAACCCGGACAGGACCACTCTAAGGCAATCTTCAAGCTACTCGCCGAGTCTGTTCTTCGGACTCGGCGAGTCCATGCCATGCAACCGCTCAAACTGCTTTCTAAGGTCAGATCTGCTCCGACAATTCACAGGTCTGGCCTTCCTAAACTGGTTCATCACGTAAAGCCCTCATTTCGGTGCTCATAATACACCCCATGACTCATAATTTACGTTTTGACCTAAGGCATAAGGATTCCAATCCAAAAACTCCATTGATTCCCGAAATGCTCAGGCATGGGACATTCTGGACTTCCAAGGGTCCCAATATAGGGTTCCAATCGCTTGGGGGACTAAGGAAACACTCAATCTAGCCACAAAAGGGTTCAATAAACCCTAAATCCATATACACATCAACATAGAAGAATGCAACTCGAAAATATTACCTGAATAACGTTGCTCTGTGTCCCCAATCCTCAGAATGTGGCTTCTCTTGTTGTTCCCTTAACCAAGCCTCCTCCTCCTTGCAAAATAACACTTCCAAGATCAATAACGGTCTTCTACCTTGCTCCAGATGCTCACAATCGAATTAGGGTTTCTCTCAAAGGACTAGGATGAACAATGACGGCCATAAGGCCCCTTATATATGTCCCAAACCTGGACGGTTAGGGTTTCGCTAAACAGCACAGACTCGCCGAGTCCATATCCGGACTCGTCGAGTCCAGTCGCGAACCCTCGACCAGATCCGCGATCCTACTCGGCGAGTCTGAGCTCCAACTCGCCGAGTCCCCTCTTAAAACACCCAAAATCATAAATATAACAATACCTGGAATTCCGGGCTGTTACATCTAGAGTGGAGGAGGATGGTGATAAATATAGGAGTATCGTGGAAAGGATTTGTTCTCTTTCTGAAATCGTAAACGTGGTTCTGTTGATTTTAGGGTTGGTGTCTTTCTGGACTCATCAACTTCTGGGTGCCAAAGGGTTTAACGTAACCAGTGCATCGGATTTCCTATGTTTTCCTTTCCATCTCAGTTCTTCCTAACAAGTGTCGCGATTCAAAAAAGAATGTCTTGGATTGACTTGTTTTTTAACAATCGATCTGGTTTTCTTGTTCATTATTTGCTAGCAAAATGAAAGATTGATGGATTGCAGGTGAAATGAAGGAGTGCACAGAAACGATCTCGACAGAGAAGGCGAAATGGGTGGTAGTAGTCAGCTAGAGTAGAAGGATCAGAGAAGGGTATGGTATGGAAATGAGAGGTGGGACCCACGAATATAAAACAATTTCTTTTAATAATCAAAAGTAAATAAAATAACTAAAATAATAAATAAGGGTATATTAGCCATTATATATATATATATATATATATATATATATATATATATATATATGTCACCGGGTCTTAAATGAGTCAGATAGTTCCATATTTGTCCCTGCCCCATTACACATTAAGACGCAGAATCCCGATCCCGTTAGAGTTGGGTACCAAAATCCATAGGTCAAATTTGAATCTCTAATATTTATCTGTATCAACTTCATGTCCCAATCTTTTCCTTTTTCTTTTCAACTCTGATTTTAACTATATTTATCAAATTCAAAGCTTATTAAGTACCAGTTATTTGTAAATACGATATTCTTGAATACCTTTTTAAGATAATTGCCGAAAATATGTAGTTAATTATGACAATATCAAAAAAGCACACACTTATTATTTGTCTACCCTCAAGCAAACGAATCAAATCAGGTCTCAAATTTAATCATCTTTAATAATTAATATCACAACACCAAAACTTCATTTTTTGATGTCACATAAGATAACTCAATTCAAATCAACCAACTATATCTAGTACCAATGTATATAACTATTTCGAAATCCTAATTACTTTACAAAATTTAAGTATTAAAAATCATCATAAATGTTTACCATTTAAATTGAACAATACTCGTTTCTGCATCCCTTCAAATACACCTTTTAATAATTCCGTAACCTCAAAGTATTTAAGTTAAGGGGTAAATGTTACTGTAGCCCAACCAACTTACTGATTTTGGTTTAAATGATCCCTAAACATAATTTTTTTTCTTTTTAGGGTCACAAAGTGTGTGCTGACCGGTTTAAATGGTCCCTTTCACCGTTGAAAACCGGTTGCTTATGTCACATCTACGTTTGAAGCTGATGTGTCACCTACATCAACATTGTAATTTCAGGTTTCCTTAATGACTATGATTTTTTTACTAAAAAAAAAGAAATAAAACTAAAATCATTCATCTTTTTCTTCTTCGACAGAGTTTTTTGTTACTCCCCATTCACAGAATCCAACCATCCATCTTCCTCAAACAGCTTAAGATTGGAACCTCATCGGGACTCTATAGGTGCACTTTATGGCTATAAGTTTTGATTTTTTTGGGTTTTGTCGGCAGTCCATCTCATCGACTCTGCCATTGCAAGTGATTGTTCGGTGATTGTTTAGGGTCCGATCAGATCTATGAAAAACAAATCTCAGTGGTGGCTGTGAAGATAGAGTCTTTGGGGATCAAACTAGAGAATCGATTCAACGAGTATCAACTTCTTAACCTCTTACATTGAATCAATGAAATGGGTATTGACTCTCAAGCGAGCTCAATGAGTCCTTCCATTCTGGAGATTCCAACCATTCTGACGACTATGGTTTCTTCTCCGATGGAACCTGATGCATCAGTCGATGTACTTTCCTTCATTATCACTGTATCGTCATGTGGATCCCCATTATTGACAGCAACGTCTTCTGAGTGTGTGTGGTTAGTATAGAAATTTTGATAATGGAGATGATGTTTGTTAGTGGCTAGATTGTCTGTTGAGGGTGTAAGTTTCTTGATTGATTAGGTGGTGAAGGTGCAGATGGGGAAACGGATGTTGAAGTTTGGTAAGGGCGGTTGAAATCGATGAAGTGATTTCTGGTCACTGTGGCAACATAGTCTTTTGGTAAGGTAAGGATATTTATAGGGATGTGTCCTAATGAGCTTGAATCCTATTTGAAATTGGTAGGGTTCATGTGATCTGATTCAGAGATTCAGATGAAGATGAAACTTAGCAAGCGGTGAGCGGTCAACAAAGGGAAGGGTTTCAATTGGGGTCGGTGGACCTCTGATTCAGAGATTCAGATGAAGCCTCCGATTTAGGTGAATTCGATACCGGTGAATGCATGTTTTAGATTTTGGCTTCATGATACGGATTCACTGAAACAAGAGGAATTTGGATGTGGTTGTCGATCTGTCTTCTTCGTGTTGATGATACGAGAGAGAGAGAGAGAGAGAGAGAGAGAGAGTTTTAATTCCTTTTTTTTATTACTCCAAAAGTAAAAATGCCATTTAATCCAAATTTAACCGGTGAAACCGGGAAAAATGAAATTCGATACCTTTTTTAATAAGTCAATTCTAAGTTTAAGGACCTATACTACCAAAAAAATATGTAAGGAACCTTTTAAAACAAAACCGAAAAGTTGGTTGGACTAAAGTGACATTTACCCTTAAGTTAAGTGCACTAAGACTCAATTTGAAAGAAAAATAAAAAATGAAATAAAATCCTAAAACTCTCAACATTACAAATTATTGCAACTTTTGGCTAAACACTTATTTCTTCATTTTTTTCGTAATGATTTCATGCTTTGCAAGCCTTTATTGAGTCGTAACTTGAAACTTTCAACAACTTGTTTTTTTTAATTTATCACAACCTTCTCATTTTTTTTCTTTTCCAATTCTCACTTTTTTTACTCTTATTTTTAACATATAACAAAATAAATAGACTTATTAACTATTGCGGGACACATGACTTTTGATGAAGCTCATATAACAAAATTCTTCCTAATCCAATCCGAGTTAATGTACGTCAGGTAGATAGATATAAAACATCTGAACTTCAAAGTTGATAGAGTGTTTCAACCCCTACCATATATTTAAATAAAAATAATAAATTATAACTACAAAATAGCTTTGGAAGTTAACTTCAATATTTATTGGATAATGATATAGTCTAATAATTAATGACTAATAATAATTTTCAAGAGTTTATTTCAGTAAACAATACAAAACTTTTTCTATCTCTTAAACAACACAAGTTTACATTTTTATCTCATAATATCACTAAATCTAGAAAGCCACAATTATATTAGAACATATTAACTAAATAAAACCTTAGAATTTGTTTCAAATTACCCTATTATCAAAGCAAACTTTTCAATTAGATCCAATTTCATCTAGCATTTATTATCGTAATTTTGATCCTCATACCCTACACTTAAGTTATATAATGACCTCTTTGTATAAATAATCAACAAATCATAAAAGAAAAGAGAGAACAATAACGAACTCTCATTGGGTATGTAGTGGCGAGATATAATGAATGTAGTCGGTTGCTTGTTGATACAAATCTTGAATCTGTCAGCTAAACTTGATTGGTACTTATACTCAGCACATCATTGCTATTAATATCAGACACTTTGCAAATATATTTGGCTGAAAATATCTATTGAAACACTAAGTGGGAATCAGATCTAGTACGTGGTTGGAATTTGGTTAAGTGTTGCATCATGGATATCGATAATTAGGAAATATATGAACTCGATGTATGTGAAAGGTGCGACACGACTAGCTAGGCTCGTGTCGCGAGTTATGAAGAATCATAATTTCGTATCATTGAGTAGTATCGACTTGGAATAATGTTGATCCAATATTCTTCAGTCTCTTATATAAACTTTTTCCCAATAAAAACAATAACATCTCAATGAAAACTCCTTCTGATTTCATTCATGTCGTAAATCACCTAATAAGCATCTCGTCTCCTTTTCTAAAAGAAAAAAAACTAGAAAAACATACCACAACTACATTTGAAAATCAAAGTTGAAAATTTTATTTAAAAACTTAAACTAAAATGCAGACCAAAGGTCGAGTTGCCTTCCACTAAGTTGTAACAGCCCGGATTCCCAGGTATTATTCATTTATTTATTTTTGGTAAATTGTGAGGAGACTCGGCGAGTTGGAGCCTAGACTCGCCGAGTAGGATCGCGGATTTGGACGCGGGTTCGCGTCCGAACTCGGCGAGTCCAAGAGTGGACTCGGCGAGTCCACGCTGTTTAATGAAACCCTAATTTCCCGGCCCTGAGCCCTATTTAAAGGGCCTTATAACCCTTCATTGCGGCTACCTTCGACCTTGAGAGCACCAGAGCACCTGTGAGTCCTTGTAAGTGAGAAAAGAGGCCATTATTCATCATCTTTGTGTGTGTTAGCAAGAAGGGAAGAGGAAGGCCAAATTAGGAGGGTTGGGGAGCTTGGATCTACTTCCATTTTGGCAGAGGAAGCTATTTGAGGTATTATTCAGAGCTTATTCTCGTGTTTTTATGTATATGGTCAAATCTAGGGTTTCTTCATGCCTTGTATGCCTTGTAATTTGAGTGTGAGAGGTCCTTTGGGAATTGGTACCTAGATCTGGATCTTAGTAGGTCCAGAGAGTCCCAAATGCCCTGCTTTATGCCTATCCTTTTGAGTTGGGGACTTAGGTTACCATTTTAGATGTCATTTCACCAAAAGAAGCCTTGTAAGCGTTGCATGGTAGCCAAGATTGTAACTTTACGTGATAAATGTGCTTGGAAGGACTAGATCTATGAGTTACTGGAACGGATCTAACCTCAGGAGTAAGTTTGAGTTCATGCATGGCTTAGACTCGCCGAGTCCGAAGAACAGACTCAGCGAGTAGCTTGAAGATTGCCTTTAACCACTCAGCGAGTGGTCTTACCGAGTTATGGGTTGACTCAGTGAGTCAAGGAGAGTCAGAGAGGGTTGACAGGTGGACTGAGTCAAGCTGGAACTCGCCGAGTTGTTCTTGAGACTCGGCGAGTTGAGTCGTGGTGGCCCCGCGATTCATGCCAGGTGGAACTCGTCGAGTCAGGGAAGTACTCGACGTGTCAAGAGAGGATCCTAGGGAGTCAGTGAACACGTATAGACTCGCCGTGTCGCTCTAGTGCACTCGCCGAGTCCGGTCAAAGTTGACCGTTGACCAGTGTTGACTTGATAGGGGTAGTCAACTTTAGTTGTGAAAGTGTTAATTAGAGGTATATGATGTTATAGGAGGATTCTAGCTCGGAGGATCGAGCGCAAGTGATTTCCGGGATTCGCGAGTTATCGAGATACACGAGGTGAGTCTTCTCACTATACTTTACCTTGAGTAGGTAACCAGAGTTATGTGACAGATTATTTGTATGCTATATGTATGTTATGTGTTGTACTGCATTATTTCTATGTGATTTATGCTGTGCATGTTTATAGAGTTGGAACCGGAAGGTTCCCAGAGTTAGAACCAGAGGGTTCACAGAGTAGGGTCTACGGACCCACAGATTTATAGCCTCGAGTGGCTAATATGTGTTATGTGTGGTATTTTGGGGAACTCACTAAGCTTTGTGCTTACAGTGTTGGTGTTTATTGTTTCAAGTACTAGTGATGACCATGGGAAGGCGCCAGCTTGATCAGCACACACACATGGGATTTTTATGATATGTGATCTTGGGATTCGTTGTATGACATTGATTGGAGTTTCAAACACTGATGTTTATGAAAATTAAATGAATATGTTTTAAATTATGCGAAAAATTGTTTTGAAATTCACGGTGTTACAAGTTGGTATCAGAGCCTTGGTTTAAGGGATTCGAGTACACCTTCGGGCGTATTTGAACTCAAACTGAGGATTTGAGAAGTATTTTCAAAAAGAATAAAAGATTTTTGGAAGAACTCAGAGCAGAGTTGTGTGTACGATCAGTCCGCGCCCGAACGGTGATTTCCCAAAATACCCTCATGTTATGTGATATTGATATTGATATGATGTATTCTCATGCTAGAGTAGGCTAGGTACTCCTATTAGGACTAGAGTGGCCTGATTTGTGATGCCTTAGCCTAGGGAGAGGTGAGCTGCTATGAGATGCTTGAGAGTGAGTAGGTAGCAGCAAGGGGATTATGAGAGATCTGTTAGAGAATGGTTTATGCATGTTAGAGTACTTTGAATTTGGGATCCGAAGAGGAGGACTTGGGGTGTATTCTGATACGATGCGGACAGTAGTATTGGGCCTGTACTACTGAAAGCACCGGAGCGGTGTACAGCCCAAGTAGGAATCTTTGGAATACCAAGGATCAAGGAGGGAAGAGTTGTCGAGTGTGAGTATGCTCGAATGGATTCTAATTTATCGTATGTTGTATTTCAGAGGTAGATCATGGTGAGGACACGTCTGATGCCTGAGAGCAGTGAGACCAGTGATGAGGAGATCCGCCGGATCATCCATGAGGAGGTGGCTGCGGCCATCAGGGAAGAGATACCAGAGATGTTTGGGTCTATTAAGACCATGTTGATTGAGAACTTCGATGAGCATTATGCCGCTCTTTCTGAGGCTGCTGTTGCAGCGGCCACCGCAGCTATTGCTGCCGCGAGGCCGCAGGGTGGTGATGCGTTGCTATTCCGAGAGTTCAGCAACACAAAACCACCAGAGTTTGATGGGACCCAGGACCCGGTGGCGGCTATGAGATGGATTTCTGATGTAGAGGGGTGTTTCTTCACTTGCTAAACTCCTGAGCATTTGAAGGTTCGGTTCGTGCTGAACCAGCTTCGCTTGGGAGCGAAGGACTAGTGGAAGTTTGTGACGACGCATTTTACGCCTGCTGAGCTTGCGGCAGTGACCTGGGAGAGGTTCACTGCCATGTTCCGAGATGAGTACGTTCCCCAAGTGGAGAGGGAGCGTTTGGCCCAGGAGTTTTTGACCCTCAAGCAGGGTACTGAGTCTGTTACGGTGATTACCAGGATGTTCCATGAGAGGGCGATGTTCTGCCTTGAGCACGTGTCCACGGAGCAGGCACGTATGAGCCGATATTTGAGTATCTTGAGGCGAGACATTCGGGAGTTCGCGGCGAACTCCTCGTACCGGACATTTTCCGAGCTTCAGGCAAATGCCCGGAAGAGGGAGATTGAGCTAGAGACTCAGGCTAGGGAGGAGGCGGAGTCTCAGGGGAGGGATCGGCGACCGGCACAGTCTCAGCTGGCAGCCAAGCGGGCCAAGCCCGCTGATCCCAAACCAGGGAGCCAGAAGGGCCGCACTTGTGGGAAGTGTGGCAAGGGTCATGATGGAGTCTGTAGAGCGGGATCTTGCTACAAGTGTGGCAAGGAGGGGCACATGGCCAAGGACTGCCCCAAGGGGTTTGCGGTGTGCTTTCACTGCAACCAGACCGAGCACCGGAAGGCAGAGTGTCCGCAATTGCGAGGGTCATCTCAGGGAGCACCTCAGGGATCTGCCCCTGCCGCCATCAGAGCTACCGAGAGTCGGCCAGTGAAGGCCGAGGCGCCGAGAGCACGAGGGAGAGCTTTTCAGCTGACCACGGAGGAGGTCCGCGCAGCACCCGATGTCGTGGCTGGTATGTATTCTTTCGTGTATTTATTTTGATGTTGTGATATTATGCTTATATTATGTTATGTGTAGGTACTTTTCTTGTGAATTATGTACCTGCCTTGGTGTTATTTGATTCGGGTGCGAGTCGGTCTTTTGTATCTTTGGCTTTTAGTCAGCATATCAGTGTTAGTCGTGAGGCGTTGAGTCGGCCTCTGAGAGTTTTTATAGATGACGAGAGGGTGATATATGCCACGGAGGTTCTCCGAGGGTGCGTAGTCGAGATTTTCGGTGTTGAGTTCCCGATTGATCTGGTTCCTATTGCGATGGGTGATGTCTGTGTCATTGTGGGCATGGACTGGTTGAGCAGATTCGGTGCGGTTATCAACTGCGAGCGACAGCTGGTGACCATACGAGACCCTAGTGGGGGAGTTCTTACGGTGTACGGCGAGGGTACACGTTCGGGATCAGCGTTTTGTTCGGCCGCTAGGGCAAGGCAGTGTCTACAGCAGGGTTGTAAGGGTTTTCTGGCGTATGTGATGGATACGCGGGTGGATTCCGAGAGACCGAGGTCTGTTGAGTAGGTTCCGGTAGTGCGTGAGTTCCCTGATTTATTTCCTGAGGAGTTGTCGGGTGTGCCTCCTGTGAGGCAAGTGGAGTTCAGTATCGATTTAGTTCCAGGGGCCGCGCCTATCGCTAAGGTGCCTTATCGTCTTGCACCTCCAGAGATGCAAGAGTTATCCTCGTAGCTTCAGAAGCTGTTGGGGAAGGGGTTTATTCGACCGAGTAGCTCGTCGTGGGGAGCACCTATCCTGTTCGTCAAGAAGAAGGATGGTTCACACCGGATGTGCATTGATTATCGGGAGTTGAACAAGCTGACGGTCAAGAACCGTTACCCGTTGCCGAGGATCGACGATTTGTTCGATCAGTTGCAGGAAGCGTCTTGGTTCTCCAAGATCGATTTGAGGTCTGGATATCATCAGGTGAGGGTGCGAGATGAGGACATCCAGAAGACAGCGTTCAGGACGCGTTATGGGCATTACGAGTTTGTGGTGATGCCTTTTGGGCTCACCAATGCCCCGGCAGTGTTCATGGATCTCATGAACTGAGTGTGCAGGCCGATGCTGGATCGGTCGGTGATTGTATTTATCGACGACATTCTGGTATATTCGAGATCTAGGGAGCAGCATGAGGAGCATTTGAGAGAGGTTCTCGGAGTTCTGAGATCGGAGAGGCTTTATGCCAAATTCTCCAAGTGTGATTTTTGGTTGCGGGAGGTCCAGTTCTTAGGACATCTCGTTAACCAGAAAGGGATATTGGTCGACCCGGCCAAAGTTGAGGCGGTGATGAGTTGGGAGGTGCCGAGGTCACCCTCCGAGATCAGGAGTTTCCTAGTGTTGGCGGGGTATTATCGGAGATTTATCAAGGATTTCTCTAAAATCGCAGTGCCACTCACCAGGTTGACCCGGAAGGGTGTTGCTTTTTCATGGGGCCCCGAGCAGCAGGCCTCCTTTGAGACACTTCACCAAAGGTTATGCGAAGCCCCGGTGTTAGCCCTCCCGGAAGGGATGGAGGACTTTGTGGTATACTGTGATGCATCGATTTTGGGGTTGGGGGCGGTGCTGATGCAGAGAGGGCATGTGATAGCATATGCATCGAGGCAGCTGAAGCCTCACGAGATGAGATATCCCACCCATGATCTAGAGTTAGGGGCAGTGGTGTTTGCCCTCAAGATTTGGCGTCACTACCTGTATGGGGTTTGGTGTATGATATACACGGACCATAAGAGTTTGAAATATTTGATGGACCAGCCCAACCTAAATATGCGATAGAGAAGGTGGTTAGATGTGGTCAATGATTATGATTGTGAGATCCTGTACCACCCATGCAAGGCTAATGTTGTAGCCGATGCACTGAGCCGTAGGGCGGAAAGCACACCGATGCGGGATGTATGTTTGAGATTGACCATGGTAGCTCCAGTGTTGGACGCCATTCGTGGGGCACAGGCCGAGGCTGTGCAACCTGAGATGCAGAAGAAAGAGCGGGTTGTTGGTTTGGTTTCAGAGTTCGTTACCGATGGTCGGGGGCTTATGACATTTCAGGGGCGTATCTGGGTGCCATTTGTGGGAGGAACGCGTACAATTTTGATGGAAGAGGCTCATCGGTCGAAATTTTCGATCCATCCTGGGGCCACTAAGATGTATTTGGACCTGAGGAAGGAGTATTGGTGGCCCTGTATGAAGAGGGATGTTGCGTGGTTTGTTGAGAGGTGCTTGACCTGCCGTAGGGTTAAGGCCGAGC
Source organism: Lactuca serriola (assembly GCF_051521515.1). Classification (NCBI taxonomy): domain Eukaryota; kingdom Viridiplantae; phylum Streptophyta; class Magnoliopsida; order Asterales; family Asteraceae; genus Lactuca; species Lactuca serriola. The sequence goes on along the minus strand of NC_136413.1, from coordinate 68,258,437 downwards.
ACCAGAGGCCGCATAGTAAGTTGCAGTCGTTGGAGGTTCCCGAATGGAAGTGGGAACAAATCACCATGGATTTTATCACCAAATTGCCAAGGACTGCTAGGGGAGTTGATGCAATTTGGGTGATTGTGGACAGGTTGACGAAGAGCGCTCACTTTCTTGCTATCAGCGAGAGTTCTTCAGTAGAGAAATTGGCAGAGGTGTATGTGAGGGAAGTGGTATCTCGGCATGGGGTGCCGATCTCGATTGTTTTAGACCGAGATGTGTGTTTCACTTCCAGGTTCTGGAAGAAGTTTCATGAGGAGTTGGGTACTAGGCTGCATTTTAGTACCGCATATCATCCCCAGACAGACAGCCAGAGTGAGCGGACGATTCAGACGCTCGAGGACATGCTCTGGGCATGTGTATTGGATTTCGGGGGTAGTTGGGATGCGTACTTGCCCTTAGCAGAGTTTTCCTACAACAACAGCCATCATTCGAGCATTGGTATGCCGCCCTTTGAGCTGTTGTATGGGAGGAGGTGTCGGACCCCCATTTGTTGGGGAGAGGTTGATCAGCGTGTGATGGGAAGTATAGAGATCGTGCTTCAGACGACAGAGCAGATCCAGCAGGTCAGACAGAGGTTGTTGACCGCTCAGAGTCGTCAGAAGAGCTATGCAGACAGACGCCGGTCCGAGCTTGAGTTTCAGGTCGGCGACCATGTGCTCCTGAAGGTCTCTCCTTGGAAATGAGTGATTCGATTCAGGAAGAGGGGAAAGTTGGGCCCCCGATATATTGGTCCTTTCCGAGTGATCGCGAGGGTAGGCCGGGTAGCCTATCGTTTGGATTTGACAGCAGAGTTGGGGCAGATTCACGACACTTTTCATGTGTCGCAGCTGAGGAAGTGTATAGCCGATGAGTCGACAGTGGTTCCATTAGAGGATATTCAAGTGGATGCGAGCCTGAATTATGCTGAGAGACCAGTGGCAATCAGAGATCGGAAAATCAAGGTTCTGAGGAACAAGGAGGTACCCCTGGTTTTGGTTCAGTGGCAGCATCGGAAGGGGTCCAAGATGACTTGGGAACCGGAGCGTGAGATGCGTGAGCAGCATCCAGAGTTATTTGTAGAGCGAGACTTTGAGGGCGAAGTCTAGTTCTAGTGGGGGAGAATTGTAACAGCCCGGATTCCCATGTATTATTCATTTATTTATTTTTGGTAAATTGTGAGGAGACTCGGCGAGTTGGAGCCTAGACTCGCCGAGTAGGATCGCAGATTTGGACGCAGGTTCGCGTCCGGACTCGGCGAGTCCACGCTGTTTAATGAAACCCTAATTTCCCGGCCCTGACCCCTATTTAAAGGGCCTTATAACCCTTCATTGCAGCTACCTTCGACCTAGAGAGCACCAGAGCACCTGTGAGTCCTTATGAGTGAGAAAAGAGGCCATTATTCATCATCTTTGTGTGTGTTAGCAAGAAGGGAAGAGGAAGGCCAAACTAGGAGGGTTGGGGAGCTTGGATCTACTTCCATTTTGGCAGAGGAAGCTATTTGAGGTATTTTTCAGAGTTTATTCTCGTGTTTTTATGTATATGGTCAAATCTAGGGTTTCTTCATGCCTTGTATGCCTTGTAATTTGAGTGTGAGAGATCCCTTTGGGAATTGGTACCTAGATCTGGATCTTAGTAGGTCCAGAGAGTCCCAAATGCCCTGCTTTATGCCTATCCTTTTGAGTTGGGGACTTAGGTTACCATTTTAGATGTCATTTCACCAAAAGAAGCCTTGTAAGCGTTGCATGGTAGCCAAGATTCTAACTTTACGTGATAAATGTGCTTGGAAGGACTGGATCTATGAGTTATTAGAACGGATCTAACCTCAGGAGTGAGTTTGAGTTCATGCATGGCTTAGACTCGTCGAGTCCGAAGAACAGACTCGACGAGTAGCTTGAAGATTGCCTTTAACCACTCAGCGAGTGGTCTTACCGAGTTATGGGTTAACTCAGTGAGTCAGGGAGAGTCAGAGAGGGTTGACAGGTGGACTGAGTCAAGCTGGAATTCGCCGAGTTGTTCTTGAGACTCGGCAAGTTGAGTCGTGGTGGCCCCGCGATTCATGCCAGGTGGAACTCGTCGAGTCAGGGAAGTACTCGACGTGTCAAGAGAGGATCCTAGGGAGTCAGTGAACACATATAGACTCGCCGAGTCGCTCTAGTGCACTCGCCGAGTCCGGTCAAAGTTGACTGTTGACCAGTGTTGACTTGATAGGGGTAGTCAACTTTAGTTGTGAAAGTGTTAATTAGAGGTATATGATGTTATAGGAGGATTATAGCTCGGAGGATCGAGCGCGAGTGATTTCCGGGATTCGCGAGTTATCGAGATACACGAGGTGAGTCTTCTCACTATACTTTACCTTGAGTAGGTAACCAGAGTTATGTGACAGATTATTTGTATGCTATATGTATGTTATGTGTTGTACTGCATTATTTCTATGTGATTTATGTTGTGCATGTTTATAGAGTTGGAACCGGAAGGTTCCCAGAGTTAGAACCAGAGGGTTCACAGAGTAGGGTCTACGGACCCACAGAGTTATAGCCTCGAGTGGCTAATATGTGTTATGTGTGGTATTTGGGGGAACTCACTAACCTTTGTGCTTACAGTGTTGGTGTTTATTGTTTCAGGTACTAGTGATGACCGTGGGAAGGCGCCGGCTTGATCAGTACACACACATGGGATTTTTATGATATGTGATCTTGGGATTCGTTGTATGACATTGATTGGAGTTTCAAACACTGATGTTTAAGAAAATTAAATGAATATGTTTTTAAATTATACGAAAAATTGTTTTGAAATTCACGGTGTTACATAAGTGCTTCTTTTGGTGTGATTCTTGAGCCAAACTCCACCGCTCACTTAAGTGTTTCGGTAATTTGGAGGGGTACCTCATTGTTTAACTTTAGTTTTTGCCTCTTTCTTTTGTAATTAGCCACTTTTTTTTTATTATACATCTTCTTCATTTTATCTTCACTCGAGCCTTCCCTTGGTTCATTATACATATTTTTTGTTGCCACCTGATGTGAACAAAAGTACTCACTAATTTTAATATTTATAACCTAACAAACTTAACTATCTATGCACTTATAGGCAGTGTACCTAGTCAGATTACAGTATAGCTTGGGTAAGTCGGGTGTCGATCACAGGGAACGGTGTTCTAATTAATTTACTTACTATTAAATTAACCTAATTTATTAACAAGTTTAATAATGGTTTTACAAGATCAGATGAACTTAATTCAAATTCAATAAATAAAAACACACTCTTGTTTAGTTTTGAATCCACTTCTCCCTTATGGCTAGCTAATGATTACGGATTATTAAGTTGGTTTTTAGTTGTATTAGTAATTTAGTTCTATCTTACCAATAATTAACTAATTCATGTCAAACCATGTATGTTCACACATAATTAAACACAGAACTAATTATGAATGTAAATATGCTATGTAAGATTTGATTTATAAACGCAATTATGGGCACAATACACGTTCTCTAGCACAGCTAAGCTTTATTTATTCTAATCGCTAACTAAGATTGGTCAATCCTAGCTGTAACAATTCAATGTTCACTAAATTATTAGGTAAACAGGTTCATGCAGTTTAATGGTCACTAAGCTACACAGAACATGCAATCAAGCAATTAGATAAACGAGTAATAGCATGCTAGGCTATACAAATCAAACACAAGCAATTTCTTTACCAACTAAATTCAATCCATAAACATATAACTATTCATAAGTTCAAAGCTTCATCTAGCTAAACAAGAGTAGCTAGATTCAGCTGCTCATCATAGCAGATAAATCAACATAGCTAAAACTAATGAAAGACATGTTCTTATTTAACTAGAAAAATAAACCTTTACTTCTTTTGGTGTTGAAAACCCTCTTCCAGAACCTTTCTTTCGTTCTTATTCGTCTCCTGTAACTCTTTTTCTTCTGCCAAAAGCTCTTTTTTTCGTAATAATCAAGAGGACTTATATAATCCTCAAAAACCCGCGCCACGTCGTGGCCAGATGTGCCACGTCGTGGGCTTCAAGCCATCCGTATCCTTCAAGGAAATCCTCCGCGTCGCGATGTTTATCTTCTGGAACACCCGTGCCACGTCGTGGGCTTCATTGACACGTCGTGAACTGAGTGTTTATCGTGAATTTATTCTTTTCTTGCCTTCCAAGCCTCCCATGTTCCACATTTTGGCATTTTTGGTCCCTCTCTTCGAAAATCCTTTATATTGACTGAAAATAACAATTTAAAATCATAAGTATCATTATTCTAAACATATTATCAATTTATTAACAAAAATATACTTAAATATTGCCTAAAAATAAGTATAAATATGGCAATATCAAAATACCCCACACTTAGGCTTTGCTTGCCCTCAAGCAAATTTAAACTTAATTCTTAATTACTAACACCACATAGAACAATCCGACTCTAGTTCAGCCATTATGCCAAGACCTCAACGCATGCTTTTGTGTCTAAAATTTTCCTAAAGTACCCCCCCCCCCCATACTTTAAATACTCACAATCTTCATAAACACTCGCCCACTTTTTCCGAACAATGCTCATTTTATGCAACCCTCCGAATCCATCCTCAGAAAACCTCCTTATCCTCAAGGTATTTTTAGTTGAGCAACCTAAGCATACATAATCTAGAATTACAATCATTGATACCACTATGGAGCTCTTTTGGAATTCTTCATTTCTTTGACATTTGATCTTTGATTTCTTTGAATTCACCACCTTATTTGATTTCTGGTATCTTCAACTTTTGAATTTCTTGGAATTTTGATCTTTTGATCTTCACTTTATTTGCTCCAAAATTCTTCACACTTTTCTCGTAATTCTCTCTCTTTTTTTTTACATGCAACTCATTTTTTTCACTCATAACCTACATGCTTAAGCTGAGGCGCTCAACCTCAACCTTTATTGGCTAATGATAATAATTTTCCTGGATACATTTCAGGTTTAGGCTGCTAAACATATTGCATCCCTCAAACCAAGCAGGGTTGTGTTTTTGTTCCATGATTTCACTAAAATAAGGGAGGCCACAAATGCATTATAACGTGTATTGGCTCAACTAAACATTTGAACTTTCATCGGATCATCCCACATAATACTAGCAATTATAGCTCTAATTAATATTACTAGATTCAATTATTGAAAATTTTCAAAATTTTCTAGCAATTTACTTTTTCTACCCCTACCCCACACTTATTTCATACAATGCCCTCATTGTATTCATAAAAATAAATCAAAATTAAAGAAAAGGGAGAAAAAGGAACAGACTCCCCTGGGATAGTGGCGTGGCGTCTCCAAAAGTGTGGAAAACGTGCAATTGGACTTCCAAAAATAGAAACTTGGTGTAGAACTGGTTGAATACGTAAATAAACCTCGAACATAACTCGAAACTTCAATTCTTCAAAGTGGGTATTTGTAAGGGAAAATGTGGGCAATGATAAACTGGGTCACGTCGTGGCAGGTAACTGGCCACGTCGTGATATGGGTTGAAACCGCGAACACCAAATTGCTGAATTTCTTCAAACTGCAAGAGCGCCACGACGTGGCACAAGGATTCCACGTCGTGGAAACTGGGCATCAGCAAAAAATGGTTTATTTGTTTTAGTGACTCTAGCAACTTTGACCAACTGCTAACTGGTTTCAGACGCTTCTATGCAAATATATTTCCCAACGATAACCTCTCTCCTAATATACCCCACACCTATCTTGAATTGTGGTTTTCGACTCACGACTCTAAGCTTCCTTGACTAGACAAACACGACTCGAAAGTTAACCTTTTACGCTCCTTAGAATTCCAATGCTAATCTGAAAAAAAAAATGGACAACCCAAAAGAAAGAAAAAGTAACATCATAGTTTAATAATGTTTTACATCACACACCAAATTCATCATAAAAAAACTACTTAAAAACAAAACAAAAGAAATAAAATCAATCATCATCTTGATCTTGTGCTCCACTTGGCCCTGCCCCATCATTTTGCGGACGCCATAGATCCTCCCATGTCGGAAAATAGGGATATTGTGGTGGCATAGAAGGTGGTCGGGTCACACTCAAATGCGAATAAATACCCTCAGTAAGCTGGGTATGGTAAATGGCATGCCCCCGTAGATTATCCAAATACGTTCCCACCCGACTCTAAAAAGGGTCGGTGGGCACTCCCTGCACAAACTGCGAAGCAGTACGCTCTCACTCGACTTCACCTCTAGCCCGTACATTCCGACGCCGCAGTCTGGCTGGTGGTTGCTATCCCGGCTGCACCTCCTCCTGCTCGTCATCTATCGGCGGTATAATAAAACGACCCCCGATATTCACCACCGCTCGCATCACACCCAAGACTTGAATGGTCAAGTCTGTGTCCGGGAATCGAGTAAGATTCCTCACAAAGTCATGGGTCAAAATATGATATGACCTAGCCAGGTGAGTAACCAAATGCCCCCCAGTAATCGGGCTCCTAGGCCTAGAATTGGCCGCTTTCTTCCCCATAAACCTCGCCAACATATAAGGTAAATCACAGCAGACTCCCAGGGTAATAAAAGTCCATAAATAAAATAGATTCTGAATGGGGACCTTATCACCATGATGCTTGTGATTTATTGAAAAAGTGATAAGGCGGTGAAAAAATCGGAAAACAGGATTCCGAATTTGTGACTCACTCGAGTCACGAGTGTTGTACTCATGGTTAGAAATGCCCCGCCAGAACTGTACATACAAAGTACCCAGAGCAAAATCCCGCACACATCCAAGCAAGAACGGAATGAAAAACGGAGATTGCGTCTCGACTTCCGTATAGAGCCCCATACGCCAAGCAAATTCTCGAAGACTACACTCTCGATATACACCACCCAAACGAAACACAAGTGCCCGGTTGTATGTGAAATCAAGGGTGCGTTACTCGAAGCATACGGTAGAGAAAAACTCTACCGACAATTCTGTTGGATAAGGTGTCTAAGTCCATAACTTATTTGGTACATACTTGACCCGACCCGACATGGTCCATTTGGGTTGCACTTCACCCAAACGATTTATGGATAATTTTATGAGAATTGTATACTTACGACTTATTAATATATTATAAGTTATAATATATTAATATGAAGTCATGTTATTTAATTAGTTTTAGTCTTAAATTAATTATGAATTAATTTAGAGATTAAAAAGAAGACTGATTAAATTATGGGCTATTATATTTTATATAGTGTGGGCTAATACTCATTTGTTAATGGGATAAGCTAATATGGAAGTCCATGGATGGTCCATGGAGCTTTTAACCCATGGATCCTTGGAAAGGAAAAGACATGGGTTATTAGGGTTTCATCCTAACCATGCACACTATATAAAGAAGCATATGATGTAAGAAATGTGACACTAGGAGTGTGAGACTTAGTGGTGGCCGATTCCACAAGAAAGTATACTACTCTCTCAAAGTTTTCCAAGTGTTTGTGGTGATTTGTGATTCCATTTGAGGCATTCACACTATTGGTGCTTGGCTCTCAAACTCCAAACAATCAACCATCATCAAAAGGTATGTATTTCTACTAGTACTTTTATGATTCATAATCCTTATGCTATGCTAGTTAGGAAGAAACCTTGGAAGTTATTATTTGCATGTATTTTAGAAGAAAACATAGATCCAAGGTTTATTAGGGTTGCATGCACACTTAGGAAGTGTTAGATTACTCAAAACCCAACAAATTCCCGGTACACGGGTTCTTGAATGACGAATAAATTCCTCCACCCGTGACAAGTGAAAGAAAATTGGTCCCCTTCGTATGTTTTCAACCAATAGCGTGTCAACTCTGCAACCATTCCCACTCCACCAAGCCATCCCCAATCGATAATTGGAGCTATTGCAAACTCCCTATTATATAACCATCCAAGCCGATTCTCGTAGGCTAAGAAGAGAGGTCATGAATTGTTGGATTGGTTAAGATCGAGAAGATGAGTCATACTTCGTTTCAAAACAATTCTTAGAGTCATACTCCAAGATTGTAACATTGAGTGACATAAAGTAAGGTTTAAAACACTTATCAAATGTAGTGTAAAATGTTTCTACCCTTGTACATTTGAGATTGGTAAGTTGTGATGTCTTGGATGAGACAAAGACCAACTAAGACCAATTATGTGAAGTGTTAGTCTTGATAAGAATCCGCACTATCCCTTGAATATTTGTTTTGTCAAGGAATGGTTCTTAACTGGGGAAACTTATATATCAAGGGGACAGTGGGAGCCTTAAAGAACCCAGAAGAGTTTCAAGATTTAATCAAGAGTAAAACCTGTAATTTATCACTAGCACACGACTTAAGGTTTGCAACCTATCGTGTTGACATAATTCTTATTTCTGTACCTACTTCAAATAAGTTGAATTTGCATGTGAGTTATCAGAGTTCAACTTGGAAGCATTGGTGGGCCTTGTGCTACCAAGGTGACAAGAAACTAAGATTGAACAAGTTTAATCCATGTAAGGCTGAATTTGTCACTAACCTTATCTTGTGATTATGGTTTTGACAAATTCACATGGATAGGAACTTATACACTATAAAATCTAAGTGTCATAAGGTTTCTCTCCGATTCATGAAAATGATGGTGAGGAAATGCTTTCACTAAGTAGATTTTACGTAGATATCAATTGTGTTATTTGCATTTTCAAAAGTCGTTAGTGGAGCGTGTGTGGTTAACCGGCACACTAACATGGACTTGTGAGAAATGGAAAAGGTCTAAGAAATTGAGACTATGATTACGGTATCCCTTTGTCATAGTTCTTGAAATTGCTTAGACACACATGTGAGCTATCTAAGAAAGGGTGTATGAATCTAAATTTCAGAAGTCCAGCAGATTTCTGGAAATCTGTCAGAGCTAGTGGGAGCATAAGTGTTTTGCTAATAATCATCATGTTAGTGGGAGCATGATAATTATGATTAGTATTGCAAGCTAGCAATTTTAATTATAGAAAAACAAAAGTTTCAATTCATGAAGTTGCAGGGGTTGAAAAAGTCGTTTTGCTATAATTAAGGGAGAGGAAATTATACTTCATTTCAATTCTAGAAGCTTAGATTGAGATTTTAATCATCTTTAGTCAAGGACATATATATGAATTTTATGTCTGAATGGTTCGACTTAAGGAAATTCTATATATATTGCGTTCTCAAAATTCAATTATGACTACGGCATCCCTCTTCATAGTTAAATTTTGAAAACATGGCAAATAAAAAAATATTGTAGCAAAAGACTGGTCTAGTATCATGTCTCTATGTCAAACATCATGAATCGTGTCCCATATGCTTCGGATATAGGATCGATTGCATGTGCTATAATATTCATCCTTTCTAAATTTTCCAAATGCTCAGGGCATTGAGAAGGGAAAAGTCTAGAACTGGATATGACTAAAGTGATTAAGCAATTGTCGAGGACAAATCTGAGGTTCCCCAAAGATTGTTTGTTCAGGGAAAGTTGGAAGTATGATGTAAGTTGTCGGAAAGGACCGTATTGACATGTTCTGAAAAGAAGTAACTCTTGTTCGGAAGTGATAGTCAAAATGGGACTATGGAAATGTCTCCATAGGTGGAAGTTATTCAATCTATGTAAGATTAGCAAACCTTAATGCAAGAAGGATGTTCAAAGAAATGTACTTTGAATATGAGACTTCCGTTCCAATGGAGTTGACCTTCTTTGGAATACTCTGTAATGACTGGTGACAAGGTTTTGGTGACTTTGTGAATAATCATTACAAGAGGAACATTGCATAAAAGTTTAAAATCTAACAGATTTTTTGGTAAATGATAGGAATCGGGGATTCTCACATTTACAATAAGGATTTGGGATTGTGAAATGAGTATCATTGGAATCATGTTCAATTGATCTACATCACAATGTAAGGATCATAGACAAACATAGTGTGCATACTTGGAGTATGGCATAACTATTGTTTAGAAAAACAAAGTGTACATGCTAGGAGCATGGGACGACTGTTGTTTTTTATTCAAGTCTTAAGTTGATTGTTTGAAACATTATACAATGAATAATGTGTAATCAATATGGTGATAAATAAAAGGTGGTTCTATTTATATTCAAAAGGGTTCTGAGACCATATTGGATTCGATTATTATTGTGTTTCACTTTGCATGTTTTGACTTCCAAAATAGCTAGGTTATTCTTTCCGAATGACTAAGTTATTTAAACACTCCACAGTCGTTCATATGTTGGAAGTAGGTATGAATCAAGACTGTCATGAATCGAGTTTGTAGATGGCTAAATGGGTTTAGTCATAGCAATGGTTGCTACAACATTCATGAGTGCTCATAAGTTATGAGTATTGGAAGAAACCCACGCTCACTTGTATCACTTCATGGAATTTATCTCGAGTGATCGTGAGACTGTAATATCATATAAATCTTCAAACCTAGAGATATGAGTTGTTACCTATGAGTTGGTTATGCATTGATTGCACGTAAACGCATCAGTAACTTGATGTTATAAAACGTGCCTTTGTGTACAATTCAACAAGTAGTAGAACAAGCATATGAGTCGAAGTTTATCTGTTCCTTCTAGAAATAGAAGCGATATCTGGGCCCCTCGATGATTTTGTTGTGACCTATGTACCGGCCGGTCAGAACTAAATTGATGTGTTCAATCAAGTTCTTTGTCAAACAAATCGGAAATCGGGAAACAAACTGCTGGACAATAAGTACGACGTTGTTCCATGTATTTGTCCAGCTGATATCATGAGAACAGAGGATTATATGATCACTTATCTAAAATGGCGCTTCATAGTTCAACAGAGTTTTCGAGAGCTACGATTGTTGGTTGGTTCCTGAAGTAACATACGCAAATATAGTTATTAGACTTATCCAAGTGGGAGTCTGTTGGATAAGGTGTCTAAGTCCATAACTTATTTGGTACATACTTGACCCGGCCCGACATGGTCCATTTGGGTTGCACTTCACCCAAACGATTTATGGATAATTTTATGAGAATTGTATACTTTCGACTTATTAATATATTATAAGTTATAATATATTAATATGAAGTCATGTTATTTAATTAGTTTTAGTCTTAAATTAATTATGAATTAATTTAGAGATTAAAAAGAAGACTGATTAAATTATGGGCTATTATATTTTATATAGTGTGGGCTAATACTCATTTGTTAATGGGATAAGCTAATATGGAAGTCCATGGATGGTCCATGGAGCTTTTAACCCATGGATCCTTGGAAAGGAAAAGACATGGGTTATTAGGGTTTCATCCTAACCATGCACACTATATAAAGAAGCATATGATGCAAGAAATGTGACACTAGGAGTGTGAGACTTAGTGGTGGCCGATTCCACAAGAAAGTATACTACTCTCTCAAAGTTTTCCAAGTGTTTGTGGTGATTTGTGATTCCATTTGAGGCATTCACACTATTGGTGCTTGGCTCTCAAACTCCAAACAATCAACCATCATCAAAAGGTATGTATTTCTACTAGTACTTTTATGATTCATAATCCTTATGCTATGCTAGTTAGGAAGAAACCTTGGAAGTTATTATTTGCATGTATTTTAGAAGAAAACATAGATCCAAGGTTTATTAGGGTTGCATGCACACTTAGGAAGTGTTAGATTACTCAAAACCCAACAAATTCCCGGTACACGGGTTCTTGAATGACGAATAAATTCCTCCACCCGTGACAAGTGAAAGAAAATTGGTCCCCTTCGTATGTTTTCGACCAATAGCGTGTCAACTCTGCAACCATTCCCACTCCACCAAGCCATCCCCAATCGATAATTGGAGCTATTGCAAACTCCCTATTATATAACCATCCAAGCCGATTCTCGTAGGTAGTTAGCAACGGTCGGGGAATGTTTTGAGGAAACTGGTATAAGGGATGTATGCTTGCTACATCTATCGGGTTTTCCTCCTGTGGAACAGCTCGTCGTGGTCCCATTTCTGCAAACAAAAGTAAACCAAAGAAGCAAACAACCAACACATTAAACAATTTAAACCTGTTCACAGAAGTCACGACGTGGCCAGGCTGCGCCACGTCGTGGGTCGCGTCAGTCACAGTTTCAAGATCGGACTATATGCATGTTGTATCTACCAAAATCAATAGTTGGGGTTTGTTCCTATGACCATTTAAGGGATATTTAATCTAAAATTAACCACTATATTCAACCAATTTTGTAAATCATATCAACCCTAATCATGAAAACTTGAAATTGGAAGAAGTAACTACAAAATAATGAGTAAAACACATACCAAGTAGATTAATTGGCAAGTTCTTGCAAGGAAATTGGAAGTAGAATAAGAAATTGGCGGTGGGGTTATGATGTTCCCGTTCGTGCGGCAGTCTCCAAATGGGGAGTGACAATTATCGGTCAAAGGGTTTTAAGGAATTGGTCCCCCCCCCTGATTTTTAAAGGCCACGACGTGGCTGTCTATGCCCACGTCGTGGACCTTAAGTCTGCTTCAGAATCACGTGTTTTCATTTCGACCCACGATGTGGCTGGCTATGCCCACGTCGTGGAAACTGCCAGATGCAAAATTTTAATAAACTCTAACATATTAACTAATTACTTTGCATACCATTCATTATTTAAAGGTCCCCACTTCTTATTCTTTACTAATTACTAGTTATTAGATGATGAGCTGATGTTTTTCCTAAATAAAAGTTAAGAAAGAAAAGAAAGAAAAGAGAAAAAATTTAAAAGGAAAATGCAAACCAAACTCGGGTTGCCTCCCGAGAAGCGCTTCTTTTTCTTGGAGTCTTGAGTTGGACTCCGTGCCTCCTACGTTGAATCTTCGGAAGAGTCTACCACCAGGATCTTTTGTTCCTTGAATCGCCGCTTGTAAGCTTGAACTCTCCTTTTATACGCCTTCTTTGAATTTTCCTTTTTAGCTTTTCCATCTTCTTCAAGCTTGCGTTTTGTGCCCTTCGTTTGTTCCTTGCATTCCATAGCATTCTCCTCCTCTTTCACTATCGGCTTTGTTACTCTTGAAGTGACTTCCTCTTCATCACTTGTCATTTCCTCGTCCTCTTCGCTTACCCAAAAAGGCGGGCTCTTGTAAGCTATGACTTCAATCACATACGGAACAGATGCCCTTGGTTTGGTCCTCTTGACTTGATGAACTGCCTTTATCTCTTCTTCCATAAGCTTTTCCAGTTCTTCTAGTTCATTCTCTTCATTAATTGTGAACACCTCTTCTTTATCTTCTCAAAAGTCATATTTTATCCCAAAGACTTCTTGTTCATATCCAACCCTCAAAGTGAGCTTGGACTCGCAGATATCGACTAGGGCTCCAGCAGTGTTAAGAAATGGCCTGCCAAGGATTATTGGAACATCCGGATCTTCTTTCATGTCCAAGACTACAAAGTCTATTGGAAAAACAAATTTTCCAATTTTTACCAAAATATCCTCCACGATGCCGCGGGGTTGTGTCACCGAACGATTTGCCATGTGAATCCTCATTTTGTAGCATTCATCTTCTGAATCTCCAATTTTTGATAAAATGAAAAAGGCATTAGATTAATGCTAGCCCCAGAATCGGCTAAAGCATTAACCTTCATTTTGTTCCCAAACTCACCCGGAAGAGTGAGGCGTCCAGGATCCCCCATCTTTTCTGGTGTTTCTCCCAACACAGCTTTTGAAGTTTGTTCACTTAGAATCAATGTAGACTGCTTCTTTAATTGCCTTCGCGTATCTATCAAGTCTTGCAGTAATTTCTGGTTCTCGGGGGCTTTGGATAAAGACTCGACAAAGGGAGTATTAATTGGGATCCCCTTCACATGCTTTACGAACTCCAAATGCTCCTTCTCCAGTTGACTGAGGGTAGCTCGGGTGGGAAATGGCAGAGGTGGATGATAAGTTGGACTGGGCTCAAAGGATTTTTGATCAGACTTGCGCGACGTCGTGGCCAGAGGAGTGCCACGTCGTGGCGAGTCTGGTTCAACACTTTCTCCATTTTTGATTCTTGATTTCTTGGGCTGCTGCGGTTCTTCTTCCAATGCCTCCAGGAACTCAGATATTGCATCTTCTTCAGTATCGATGGCCATTACGTGAGATTGGGTCTTTACTTTGGGATTCTTCGGGGACAATTTTTCATGGACTAGAGTGGCTAGTTGACCAAATTATACTTCAAGGTTATGAATGGAGGCTTGCTGGTTCTTTATCAAAGTTTGTTGTTCCATGATAGCGGAATCAGTGGCATCGTGTCTCTTTTCTGAAGCCTCCATAAACTTCATCAAAATGGTCTCTAGGTCGGGTTTCTTCTCGGCCGGTGACTGCTCCTTTTGATAAAGGCCTCGACCTGTCTGCCTATATTTCTCTTCTTTTTGCCTCTTATACTCTTCATATGGCAGCCATTCCTTCTTCGGTTTCCTCCAGTCCTCATCAAATTTATCCCCACTAGAGTAGCACACTTGAGCTCTTCTGTTCCCAAACTCATCTATATTGCAGTCCTTGGTCAAGTGTGGACCACTGCATCTCTCGCACCCCACTCTTATGGCATGTATCGACTGGTCCATTTGTGTTATCCTGCGATCCGTGTTATTCAGCATGGCCATGACAGCTGCAATTTCTTCAGTTTGGGCCCCTCCACCGCCTTTGATTCCATCTTGCCTTGGGTTGTGGTATTCGCGAGAGTGTTTCGCGAATTCTTCAATTAGCTCCTTAACCTCCCTTGGATTTTTCTTTGTCAATGGTCCTTGAGTATCAAGGAGTTGTCTTGTCATCACATTGACCCCATCATAAAAGATTGACATCTCTTGTTGCACATTTAGGTCATGTTGAGGGCAATTTCTGAGCAAGCCCTTGTACCTTTCCCATGCTTCGTATAGTGACTCCCCCGACTGTTGCTCAAAGTTGGCTATTGCCTTCTTGAGTTTCGCTATCTTGGATGGCGGGCAAAACTGGTCCAGGAATTGCTCACACATTTGAGCCCAAGTGGTGATTGTACCTGGTGGGCGTGCTTTCAACCACTCCTTAGCAGCTCCTTTGAAAGTGATGGGAAGCATCCTAAGCAAGACTGTGTTTCTGTTGACATTTGGGACATTGAAGTAATCCGCAATGTCGTTGACTTCATCTAGATGCTTAAAAGCATCCTCATGATCTTTCCCGAAAAATGGGATGTCCTTCAGTGCGGTCAATATGTGTCCCTTCAGCTCGAATGTGGCAGTGGCAGGTATTGCGGGTTGGACTAAACCGGGACCCACATCTTCTTGGATTCGCTTCTTGTAAGCTCCCATGGACATTTCCTCGATCGCTGCCATCTCGTTCCTTGGCTCGTTCTCGGGTTCGCTCGTGTGTTCTTCAAATTCTTGGTCGGTATCGCTTTCGGACTCGGTCTGGACGGGTGTATGATCCAAATGCCCAAGATTGCTCTTGTGCTTCGCTGATGAAATTGACTCTCCTGTCTTCTTTCCCGACTTCCTAGAAAAAGCTGACTTCAGTTCTTGTAAGGGCGTCTTTTTCTTATGAAGTGCAGACTCGGGGTCTTCCAGTGGTGGCACCAAGTGTGTGTTTGAGCTTCTGGTCATGAACTCCTGCAACTTGCTAAACTAAAAACGTAAAACTGAACTAAAATAAGAAAAACTAATGTCAAATAAAAAAAATATAGTTTTTAACTGTCCACGTCGTGGCCAGAGTGATGCCACGTCGTGGACTCTGTGAATAACAGAAAAAATTATTTTGCTGAAAAATTAACTTTTTGTGGGTTTTTACTCCACAAGAAGGATCGATCAATTTAATGCAAATAAATAAGCTAAAAACTAAGTCGTTCCCTGACAACGGCGCCAAAAACTTGATGTGGACAAAAGTACTCACTAATTTTAATATTTATAACCTAACAAACTTAACTATCTATGCACTTATAGGCAGTGTACCTAGTCAGATTACAGTATAGCTTGGGTAAGTCAGGTGTCGATCACAGGGAACGGTGTTCTAACTAATTTACTTACTATTAAATTAACCTAATTTATTAACAAGTTTAATAAGGGTTTTTATCTGGTTTTACAAGATCAGATGAACTTAATTCAAATTCAATAAATAAAAACACACTCTTGTTTAGTTTTGAATCCACTTCTCCCTTATGGCTAGCTAATGATTACGGATTATTAAGTTGGTTTTTAGTTGTATTAGTAATTTAGTTCTATCTTACCAATAATTAACTAATTCATGTCAAACCATGTATGTTCACACATAATTAAACACAGAACTAATTATGAATGTAAATATGCTATGTAAGATTTGTTGTATAAACGCAATTATGGGCACAATACACGTTCTCTAGCACAGCTAAGCTTTATTTATTCTAATCGCTAACTAAGATTGGTCAATCCTAGCTGTAACAATTCAATGTTCACTAAATTATTAGGTAAACAGGTTCATGCAGTTTAATGGTCACTAAGCTACACAGAACATGCAATCAAGCAATTAGATAAACGAGTAATAGCATGCTAGGCTATACAAATCAAACACAAGCAATTTCTTTACCAACTAAATTCAATCCATAAACATATAAATATTCATAAGTTCAAAGCTTCATCTAGCTAAACAAGAGTAGCTAGATTCAGCTGCTCATCATAGCAGATAAATCAACATAGCTAAAACTAATGAAAGACATGTTCTTATTTAACTAAAAAAAATAAACCTTTACTTCTTTTGGTGTTGAAAACCCTCTTCCAGAACCTTTCTTTCGTTCTTATTCGTCTCCTGGAACTCTTTTTCTTCTGCCAAAAGCTCTTTTTTTTCGTAATAATCAAGAGGACTTATATAATCCTCAAAAACCCGCGCCACGTCGTGGCCAGATGTGTCACGTCGTGGGCTTCAAGCAATTCGTATCCTTCAAGGAAATCCTCCGCGTCGCGATGTTTATCTTTTGGAACACCCGTGCCACGTTGTGGGTTTCATTGCCACGTCGTGAACTGAGTGTTTATCGTGAATTTATTCTTTTCTTGCCTTCCAAGCCTCCCATGTTCCACATTTTGGCATTTTTGGTCCCTCTCTTCGAAAATCCTTTATATTGACTAAAAATAACAATTTAAAATCATAAGTATCATTATTCTAAACATATTATCAATTTATTAACAAAAATATACTTAAATATTGCCTAAAAATAAGTATAAATATGGAAATATCACCACCCTTCATACCTTCCTCATATCTTATATTTTCCTCCTTTTAATAATCTACCTTACTCTTGTAAGCTTTTCATTTAACGTCCTTTTGTAAAGTTTCCATCTTCGAACCATTTCCTTTATTAACAACTCTATCATTGATAATCTCCTTCGAACTTTCTGTTTCTAGAATTTTTTAGAATCCAAAACTTGTAATTGTTGAGGAAAA
This sequence comes from Lactuca serriola, assembly GCF_051521515.1. Classification (NCBI taxonomy): domain Eukaryota; kingdom Viridiplantae; phylum Streptophyta; class Magnoliopsida; order Asterales; family Asteraceae; genus Lactuca; species Lactuca serriola. The sequence goes on along the minus strand of NC_136413.1, from coordinate 68,241,084 downwards.
TGTAATGAAATTTGTGGACTTAGATAAGCGGAAACAATAATGTAATTATCAGTAACCACAAACCTCGCATTGCGAATACGTTAGGAACATGTTGTGAATCCCCTTCCTCAATTTCTTTTATAATTCTTTCATATTTTACTTCTATCAAGGCGTCACACCTACACATCGCTTCTTCCTTTGACTCTTATTGAACTCGATTTTTGATGTGAATTATGAGCTTTGATTTGGCATGCGGAATTAAAATGAACACAAAGAACATGATGATTTGGGTGTCTAAGAGATGTATTCAATCATGAAAGGTGTTACAAAAAAGTATAAGCTAGATCTAGACAAATAAATAGCTCACACTAACACTCTCATTGTTACATCTCTCAAGCACACATCTACAAGTGGTATGAAACCACCTTATGTAGAGTTGTTTACATGTCTCTTTCTCTCTCTCTCTATCTATCTATCTATCTATCTATCTATCTATCTATCTCTCATGTCACAAGGCTACTCTACCACATGCAAGTGGGTCTACATGAGTCAAACCATTACAATGTCATAAATAGTAACTTTGCACCCCAACATTCTCCCCCTCAAAGTTAGGAATGTATGACCCGCTTCAAATAATCCAAAATCGAGCAACTTCACGAACCAAAATCGTGACACATGTAGAAATGAACTTCAAATCTTCAATTCTTCAATGACCTTCCAATCCGGGTTCTAGAGTGTGAGACCGTACAAACCGAGCATCAAAAGGCAATTAGGAGTATCCAAATCTCCACAAAATTACCCAATTTTGAGCATAAAAGCAAACTCCAAAAATCTTCAATAAGTCCAAATCCATCATGAACTAATCACTTCCGAATCTCCAACTGAATCATTTCATAAACTTTGTTGCTCAAGGTCACCTCGGTCTTCAAGTACGCATAATATGAAAAATTCAACTTTCGAATTCTCATATTTAAATCTTTCCTCCTTTTTATAATCGAAACATGATTATAAAACCAAAAAGGAATGAGAAAACGCTCAATTCAGAATTTTTCTATCCTGGGATAAACATTTTGCATAAATCCGAAAAATCCAAAAAATCTTAATTTTCGAATTCTTTCACAGATCGCCTTTGACAAAATTTCACAAATTTGGTAGAAATTGTCAATTTCGAAATTTTGCAGTGACCCGGTGTGCCCAAAACAGCCTAAGATGCGAAACTTAACCCATTTGCGAAATTGGTCATAAAGTGTCAATTCGCATTAACAACAGGGGTCTGTTTCGAAAATAATCTCATTTCTCATAATTTTAGCCCAATGTCAAAGTTGGGTAAATTCTACCAAGTTTTTGAAACTTTAGGGATTCAATGCAAAACTTCTTTATTCTTCATAAGTTTTGTCCCCATTTCGAAGTTGGGTAATTTGTAACGACTCAATTTTCAAAAGGAATTTTTATTTTTATTTTTAAATAGTCAAAACATTTCCAATAAACCACAAATATCAAGAAAAATAGTTTTCAAATTCATAACATCAACAATTTTTATTTCAAATATTAGAGTGTCCCATCAAATCAAATGCCTGAGAGTGCATGCCGCGCCATCAAGCCTTGCCCTTGGCCTTAGGCTCAGAAGTACCATAAACAAATCAACAAACTGTAAGTTGATGCTTCGTGAGTTCCCCAGAGCATACCCCACACAATCCACATAATCACATAATCCATATTAGTTATAAAAGCTACATAAACCATATAAGCCATGCATACAACATGTAGGGATGCCATAGGCTAACCCCAGGGTCTTACTCCAGAATGCTATGGGGTTCTCACATGGTCTTACACCTAAGTGCCATGGGCTCCCCCATGGTCTTGTATAGGAAAGCCATGGGCTATCCACATGGTATTACATCCAGGTGTCATGGGCTATTCCAAGGTCTTTAATAAGAAAGCCATGGGCTCTCCACTTGGTCTTACATCCTGGTGCCATGGTCTCTCCCATGGTCTTCATACAAGCATACCAAATATACAACTAGCATACCTCCTAGCACATAACTAGCTAACATGCCACATAACACTAATTCAACGAGTGTACCACATATCATAAAATGGGTCGGCCTTGGTGCCTTCGACCCATTGGTATGGTGTGGAGACTCACCTCTCAAGAATGTTGAACTGATAAGATAGAATCAGATAAGTCCCAACACGCAGCTCCAACTCAACTGCCTATAACCATCATGTGATTAACTTGTCAAAATCCCGAAGTACCATAAATACCCTTAAAGTCAAACTTGGTCAACCCTGGTCAAAGTCCAAGTCAGCAGTCAAGGTCAACAGTCCATGGTGACCACAACTCGTCGAGTGCATCTAGAAACTCGTCGAGTTCCTTCAGAGTCCAGAAAACCGGGAAAACCCTAATCAACTCTCCGAGTTGTCTCATCAACTCGTCGAGAGTTACTCTTCATACCGAAAACGAGGAAACCCGATCCAACTCATCGAGTTATCTTATCAACTCGCCAAGTTTACTCTGTAGACCAAAAATGGGAAAACTGCTCCAACTCGTCGAGTCGCCAGGGCAACTCGTCGAGTTTTCCCTTGTCTTAACATAATAAGCCCTTCCAGTCGAATCCAAACTTCAAAACTACAGATACAATCCCTTAAGACCAAAATACCACGTAAAGTTACAAACTTTACACGCATGCATGGCCTCAAATGGTTAAAACACTAAATCTAGGGTTCATACAATACTTAGGACGTGAAAAAGGACCTAGACTAGGTAAAGAGAGCAACTTTATGTCATTGAAGACCTAGAGGTGTCCAGATCTAGAACCATATCCTCATGACAAGTCCAAATCCGAGTATGACACCCTTTTTGCACCAAAAGTGACCATATTTTTCCATAAGATGAGATCTAAGCAAATAGAGATCAAGGTAGCAACTTTTTACCTCTAAATGGATGCTAACAACAGGTAGATGTCGGATCCAAAGCCCTCTCCTCACTTCAATTTCTTCGACCTTCAAGTTTCCTTCTAAAAAGCACAAAATTCACTCTCCAAGGCTCACACGCACTCAAGAAAGCACCAAAACACAGCTAGGGTTTCTCTCTGGATAGATAGGATGATGAGGGAGGCCACAAATGATCCATAAGTTCCTTAAATATGGTACAAATCCATGAAAATTAGGGTTTTCCTTTACAATGTCCACTCGTCGAGTTGGGGCCTTCCAACTCGTCGAGTAGACCCTAAGTCCCGCGTACAAAATCGATCTCTACTCATCGAGTTGGGCTCCCTAACTCATCGAGTCCTAGCATAAAACCCTAAAAACTTAGAAAATTAAATGATACCTGGAACAAGCGTTACATAATTTTTGCCATTTCTTAAAAAAATACAAGGGTGTAATTTGAAAATGTTTGTTTTCATCCCAATTCACTTCCAGTTGCAAAGGGTACAGAAAATATCGACATTTGACTAATATTGACTTAGATTCTCTCCAGCCCTTCGAAATCAAATACCATCAGGAACCATATCGATACCCATGTCAAGTCCATTCGATCCACCCATTTCGAACCATCAAAACTTGACTCCAAACCATTGATTCTTGATTTCAATGTATTCAAATTCGACACTCGACATCGATTATAAATCCTTCGTTTTACAGTCACTCAGCCTCGACATCGAATACATAACCTTCACTTTTCAGTTCAACCGTTCGAAATTAATCTTTCCCAGTAGATATCCAAAATCTCAGACTTTGTTTTTAGTTACTCAACCTCAATCGAACACTAGCCTTCGAACTCGATGTCAATCCACCTTGCCAGAATCGACTATCAATACCCAAGTATTACCAAAGTCGACTCCAAAAAATCACCAATCGACATCTCCAATCGACTCCAATAAATCCATTCGTCCCAGCGGACAATCGATATCGATAGCAATCCAATATCCATCATAATTCGACCTTAAGTACTCGATTTTGATACCATTCGATATCACTCAATCTATCCTTCCCCTTCGACTTCAGTAACCAAACGATTTCCAAAACACACTCAAGTTTGAAATCAAAACTCAAGTGTCGAACAAGTCATAGCCTTCGTCATGAAGAACAAAAACACATCCAACTTCGAAATTAAACCCCAAATCAAACAAGAATTCGACATCCATGCCCAAACACAACTTGTATCTTCCAATTTCAACATTCAATTCATCAAATCAACACACAAAAATTGAGTTTGGCTTTTTCTGGGTTTGACATTTCGAAGTCAAAGATCAATAAACACGAAATTGAAGATTCTAGCACCATATTTCAGATCAAAAAGTGTTCAATCAAATGTTCTTCATCATATTCATGTGATCTTGGTCAAGTTCATCCAAATCAAAGGACCAATTTTCGATTTCTTCACTTTGACTTGATCATAATTGATTTTTGTAATAGAACAAATCGATTAACAAGTTTATAATAAAAAACAAACTCAAGTCAATTAATAAAATCGTTGAAACAAAACCGGAAATCAAGGACACTCGTGATCAATAAATCGAGACATGTTCTTCAGAGGGTACAATTAATAAAGCATACGTACATGTCGAACTTTGAACAACATTTTAGAGTAATAACAAATGATATCGGATCAAAACAAATATAAATGGGATTAAGGTAAACCAATGACGAACAATATTGGATTGCAATTTGGGTTCAAAATGATTTGTGAATAGTAAAGATTCAAAAATTGGATCATAAAATGAATTTTGGGCTAAATCAAGCATGATGAACATTAATAAACCCATAGACTCGAATCATATATAAAATGCTTTTTGAACTCAATTTTGATTCAAAACAACAATTGTGAATGTAGAATTGAATCAATTAAAAGAATAGGATTGGATCGGGCATGATCAATGAAAAAATTATTGGTTCATAACAATTGAGTTTTTCAAAAAAAAAATTGATCCAATGAGTCAAAATGATCAAAAAATTCAAGAACGCAAGCACGAATCAAAGAGATTTAGAGATATCATCGAGAGACTCACCATAAACATTCCAATTGTTTCGGATGTAGCCAAACCGATAACTATTTCTTCAAAAAATCGCTTTGATCTTCGAAGACCCGCTTTTATACCAATTGATGTTAATTATGATCATTTGATTTGGCATGTCGAATTAAAGAACACAAAGAACATGGTGATTTGGGTGCTAAAAGATGTATTCGATTATAGTAAATGAGTAAAAAAAGGGTACTGGATTAGAACTTCATAAATATCTCACTCACTAGTCGCTATGAACTACATCTCTCAAGCACACCTCTATAAGTGGTATGGGACCCATCTTATATAGAGGTGTTTACATCTCTCTCTCTCCCTCTCTCTCTCTTTTCTCTCTCTCTCTCTCTCTCTCTCTCTCTCTCTCTTTCTCTCTATCTCTCATGTCACAAGGCTACTCTACCACATGAAAGTGCGTTTTCATGATTCAAACCATTACAAAGTCATACATGGATAGCTTTGCACCCCAAAACGACACGTCTTCCCCTCTCGATCCATAACAATTAGATTCCTAGCCAGAGGATCATGTTCTAGACCTTTTTTGATCTGATCTTTCAAGAAGAATTGTGATTGCATGATTGACGTGAGGGTGCCTTTGCGACTTAGTGTGTCGGCAATGATGTTGGATTTTCCTGGTTTGTAATCGAGCATGTAATCAAACTCCGCTAAACAGATTTGCCATCGGGCTTGTTTCGAGCTCAACTACTTTTGCATTTGGAAATAGCTTGTCACAATATTATCCATTTTGATCACAAACTTAGCACCGAGAAAATAGTGTCTCCACACTCATAAACAATGGATGCTAGCGGTCATATCCTTTTCTTGCATCATGCAAAGTCATACATGGATAAATTTGCACCCAACACGACACGTATTCCCCTCTCGATCCATAGCAATTAGATTCTTGGCCATAGGATCGTGTTCTAAGCCTTGTTTGATCTGATCTTGCAAGAAGAATTGTGATTGCGTGATTGGCTCAAGGGTGCCTTTGCGACTTAGTGTGTCAGCAATGACGTTGGAATTTCCTAGTTTGTACTCGAGCATGTAATCAAACTCCGCTAAACAGTCTTGCCATCGGGCTTGTTTCGAGCTTAACTTCTTTTGCATTTGGAAATAGCTTGTCGTAATATTATCCGTTTTGATCACAAACTTGGCACCACGAAAATAATGTCTCCGCACTCGTAAACAATGGATGATAGCGGTCGTATCTTTTTCTTGCATCATGTAACGTCTCTCTGCCTCATTCAACTTTTAACTCTCGTATGCTATCAGGTGCCCATATTGTATTAAGACTCCTCTCATGGCGAAGTCTAATGCGTCAGTATATAACTCAAATGGCTTTGTGACATCCACTAATCTCATCACGGGTTCTTACATCACTACTTATTTCAATTATTGGAACGCTTCTTGACAACGACCATCCCATCTCCAAGATTTATCCATCTTTAAAAGGTCAGTCAAAGGGGCCGCCCGGCTAGAATACCCTTTGATGAAACACTGATAATAGTTAACTAACCCAAGGAATGATCGAAGCTCGGTTACCTTGGTTGATGCGTCCTAATCTCGGATAAATTTGATCTTCGCTTCTTCCATCATCAACCCACGATCTCTGACCTTGTGGCCCAAAAATTTCACTTCCTGTTGTGCGAATGAGCACTTCTCTAATTTCAAATAAAGTTAGTTTTCTCATAATGCTTGAAAAAGGTGTGTTAAGTGAGAAACATGCTCTTCCAAGGAGTCGCTATACACAACGATATCATCTAAATATACCACTACAAACTTGTCAAGGAATGAGTGGAATAACTTATTCATTAGAGTACAAAATGTGGTGGGAGCATTGGTTAAGCCAAATGGCATGACTAAGAACTCAAAAGATCCACACCTCGTGACACAAGTTGTATTTGCTTTGTCCCCCTCGGCAATACGAAATTGATAATACCCCGATCGCAAGTCAGGTTTAGAGAAGTAGCATGCTTTCCCTAATTGATTGAATAAATCGGCTATAAGGGGGATTGGATATTTCTTCTTCACTGTTACCTTGTTTAATGCCCGATAATCGATGCATATTCGTTGCAATCCATCTTTCTTTCTTTGAAATGGTATCGGGGCACCATAAAGGATTTCGAGGGGCAGATATAACCAGCGTCTAGGAGTTCTTTGAGTTGTTTTCGTAACTCTTCAAGCTCAAGTGGCGTCATTCGATAAGGGGGCCTGGATGGTGGATTGGAACCAGGTTCCAACTCAATCACATGATCTACTTCTCTCCTTGGTGGAATCTATTTTGGTAACTCTTTGAGCATCACATCTTGAAATTCCTTAAGGAATCGCTCTATCTGCATTAGGACTTCCTTCATTGATGACAGTCCATCCGACTCTTTCTTTATCACCGCTAAGTAGCATGACTTGTGTTTGTTGAATCCCTTCTTGAATTGCATGGCTGAGAAGTTCTTGGTGATATTATTGGGACCTCATTCTGTAGAAACCATGCAAGTATAATCGCCATCTAAGATTCACAAGGAGTTGACAAAAAGCATCATGAAAGCACATACCGTACCAAAGAACTCTAGCCCAAGTACAAGTTGGAAGTCATCCATCGGTACAGCGAATGGGTTGATAACTCATTCCCATTCTCCAATTTTCGCTTCTATTTCATGTGCCAGGCCTGTAATTGGTTTGGCGGCAGAATTCACGTCTTTGAAGGAGCCACCCCATTTTACATAGTTGATCCCTGATCGCTTGGCTTCCTTTATAGAGATAAAGTTATGAGTTTCCCCACTATGAACAAGGTCCCTCATAGGAGTGCCATGGATGATTGCTTCCACAAACTGGAGTCCCTTCTTCTTTCTCTACAGAACCTCAGTCTTGGCTTTGATTGCATTGAGAGTCCTCAATGACCCCACAGAAGCATCTTCACCTCCTTCCTCACTGTGGATCATTGCTTGGAATTTGGCATGCTTTGGGAAATTTCGTAGGGCATGTGGTCCGCCACATAGAAAACAACCATCGACCTTGTTGGTTGGAAGAACATCTCTTGCGTTGTTAAGTGAGGTCCTTCGAGTATTGTCGGTCTTTAGGGTGTTGGATCTTGCAGCTTCTTTCCTAAATTGCATCAATCTCTCTCCCCCACTCTTTTCAAAGTTCGCCCTTCGGGGGTCTCGTGATCTCTATGGTTCCCTTTGGCCGAAATCAACCAAGTATCTGAATTCCAAGATTGCAGTCGCGATGTATTTTACTCCTCGTCTCTTCAACTCTGTCTTGTCCCACCCTTTTAGCCTATTGGAGAAGTAGACAAAAGAATCATCATAGGAAAGATCGGGTATCTCCAAAGTGAGGGTGGTGAACTCTTTCACATAGTCATGAATAGACCCCGTTTGATGAAGTTTCTGAAGGCGGATCTTGGATTCCATTATAGCATTCTCTGTATAAAATTTTCTTTTAAGTTCACGAATAAAATCATACCAAGTGTTCATGACACACGTACCTCGTTCGATGTCAGCATGCCTACGTCGCCACCATAATGCCGCAGTGTCCTTCAAGTACCTTGTAGCAGTCTTGATCTTCATATCATCATCCATTATGTTTACTCCTTCGAAGTATTACTCTATTTCCCATAGGAAATCATCAACCACCCTTACTTCTCTCTTCCCCACGAACATTTAAGGCTTTGGAACTTCAACTTTTTGGCTGTAGATGTTGGTGCCTCCTACTCCACCAACTACCACATGCTTGCAAAGGGACCAATCCGCATTGGCATCTTCTACACGTTGAGTTAAGATGGAGATCTCACTTTGCACTTGTTCACGTAACTTAACCACCCCACCTAGGAGCATCTCTTGTAAGCCATCCATATCTTTACGTAAGTCTCCACCAAGTTTGTTGCTTACTCCCTTCATGTTGTCTTGCATTGTTGGGTTTTATGTACTTTAACATTCCTATGGTGCACATACAACCCTAATGCTTTGGATCTAGTTTTCTCTAATTATACATGCAATAAACATTTTCCAAAGCATGAAGCCTAAACTAGCATGCAAGGGGATATTTGAATCATAAAAACTAGTTAGAATATTACCTTGTGTAGTAGCTTGAATGACTTGGCCTCAAGAAATCTTATCACCCCAAGTGTGACGCCTCAAATGGAATCACAAAACACCAAGAACAATTAGGATGAATATGAGAGAGATTTAGGAGACTATAAATCCGATTCTACGTCTTGGAATGCAAGGTGTGTGTAAGCGTCAGCTTGTAACCGATTTTAGGCTTATGAATATATATATATATATATATATATATATATATATATATATGTGTGTGTGTGTGTGTGTGTGTGTGTGTAGAATATCTGTGTAACCCTAATCCATACCCATAAGCTTATGATCCACCCATTTGATTTGGATAAATACTTCATGGATTAACCCATAAGCCTATCACAAATCAAACCATGGATCATTAGCCCAACTCATATGTATCAATTTAATTAGTCTCTTTTGATCACTAAATTAATTCTAGATTCCTCAATTAATATATTATACTTATAATATATTAATAAATCATAAATAACCTCTTACTCAAATATCCTACCTAACATATTGCTTTGATGAATGCAACCCAAATGGACCATGCAACTATCGGGTCAAGTACATACCAATTATAGTTATGGGCTGAGACACCTTTCCAATAGCCTCTCACTTGGATAAGTCTAATAACTGTAATTGCCAATGTAACTTAAAATCCGATTAGCAATCGTAGCTCTCAAAAAGCCGATGTCGAACTCTAACGCGTCCATTAGATAAGTGATCATATAATCCTCTGTTCTATAAGATATCGTGTGGACAAAGACATGGAATTAAAGTCATACTCTATATCCAACATTTTGTTTCCCGATTTCTTATTTATTCGACAAAGAACTTAATTGAACACATCAATAGAGTTCTGACCGGGCCCGACACTTAAGTCAAAAGAAAATCATCGAGGGGCCCAAGATATCGTTTTTAATCCTCTTAGGATAAAAGGAACATATAAACTTCGACTTATATGCTTATGCTAACTATTCAATGAATCATACATAATAGCACATGTTATAACATCGAGTTACTGATGCGTTTTCGCACTATTAATGTACAATCAACAAATAATCGCCAACTCATATATCTTGGTTTGAAGATTATATGATATTATCGTCTCACAATCACCAGTGATAAATTCCATGAAGTGATATGTGAATGTGGGTTTAGTCCAATACTCAAATCTTATTTCAAGAACACTCATGTATGATTGTAGCAATCTTTTGCTATGTCTAACACCTGAGACAATCATACAAAAACCCATTCATGACAGTCTTCTTTCATAACCTACTTCCAAAGTATGATTGACTGTGGATAGTTTGAATAATCTTATTATTTTGGAAGTCAAAACATGCAAAATGAAACGATAGTAAATAATTGACACAAGACAATAACTTTACTTATAAATAAAAACACCTTATATTCAATCATCAAATGTCAATTACATTTTAACTATTACAAGTTTCCAAATGTCTATCTAATCACTAAAACTAATATCTTCCTTCAGCCCGATACTACTAGCGTGCTGCAAGTGCTTAACCCTACTCAGTCCTTTCGTAAGGGGGTCTGCTGGATTTTCTTATGACAATACCCACTTAACCACAAGGAGTCCCTCTTCTACTTGATGTCTTATGAAGTGATCTTTTCAGTTGATGTGTCTTGATCTGCTATGATCTCTTGGCTCCTTGGATAAGGCAACCGCACTGTCGCTATCATAAAAAATCTCCATGGGCTCCGTTATAGCTGGTACAACTCCAAGGTCTCCGATGAAGTTCTTTAGCCATATCTCCCCCTTCGACTCTTTACTCGTTTCTATATACTCTGATTCACACATTAAATCAGCTACAGTCTCCTGTTTGGAACTTTTCCAAGTTACTGCTCCACCATTTAGGGTAAATATCCAGCCCGAATAAGAGCGGAAATTATCTTTGTCAGTCTGAAAGCTGGCATCACTATACCCTACCACTCTTAAGTCATCACTCCCACCAAGGGTAAGGATCCAGTCCTTAGTCCTTTGTAGGTACGTCATAATGTTCTTTACCATAGTCCAGTGAGCTTTACCAGGATTTCCTTGATATCTTCTAATCATGCTCAATGCAAAGGCTACATCAGGGCGAGTACATGTCATAGCATACATGATTGAACCAACTGCAGAATCATATGGTATTCGACTCATTTCTACTATTTCAGCATCGGTACTCGTACTTTGAGTCTTACTCAGTCTGGCATTGCTTTGGATAGGTAATTCTCCTCTCTTGGAATCATGCATGTTGAAACGTTTCAACACTTTATCCAAGTAGGTACTTTGACTAAGTCCTATTAGTCTTTTACTCCTGTTTCTCAATATCCTTATACCTAGAATATAAGCAGCTTCTCCGAGGTCCTTTATAGTGAAACATTTCCCAAGTCAGGACTTAACCTCCTGAAAGGTTGGGATGTCATTTCCTATGAGTAGTATGTCATCCATATACAACACGAGAAAGCTAACTATACTCCCACTAGCTTTGACATATACACAAGACTCATCCTTGCTTCTTGAGAAACCAAACTCTTTGACTTTCTCATCGAAACAAAAATTCCATCTGCGAGATGATTGTTTCAATCCATAAATGGATTTCTCAAGCTTACACACTCAATTTGGGTACTTTGCATCGACAAAACCCTCTAGCAGATTCATGTAAACATCCTCAGCCAATTTCCCATTAAGGAAAGTGGTTTTGACATCCATTTTCTATATTTCAAAATCATGAAATGCAGCTATGGCTAGCATAACCCTTATAGATTTAATCTTCGCTACTAGTGAGAAAGTCTCGGCATAGTCAACTCCAGGAGTTTGAGTAAAGTCGTGCGCAACCATTCGCGCCTTATAAGTGTGTACTTTCCCATCCATGTCGGTCTTCTTCTTGAATATCCATTTGCACCTAACTGTCTTACGGCCTGGTACATTGTCAAATAAGTTCCAAACTTGATTTTCAAACATGGACCGAATCTCGCTGTCCATCGCCTCTTTCCATTTAGCAAACTCAAGGCCTGTCGTGGCTTCCTTGTAGTTGTTAGGTTCATCCAAATTTACCAGTGTACTGTCACTGATAAATGTATCACCTTCAGAAATAATATGGAAACCATAAAACTCAAGTGCCTGTCTACCTCTACCAGAATGACTCAGAGGTAAGGACTCATCAATTGGTTAAGTCCTATCCTTCTGGGTCAATTTGCCTCCCACCATCCTTCTGGCATATGAGTTCCTTCTCGTGGAAAACTCCTCTCCTCGCAATGAAGACAACATTGTCACTCGGTTTATAAAAGAGATATCCAAAGGATTTCTGTGGGTAGCCGATGAAAATATATCGATCACTACGAGGTTCAAGCTTGTCGTGAGTCTCTCGTCTTACGAAAACCTCGCAACCCCAAACATTGATATGTGCTAACGAGGGAACCTTCCTTTTCCACATTTCGTGAGGTGTTTTGGCAACCTTTTTAGTTGGGACTAGATTAAGGATATGGGCGGCAGTCTCTAAGGGATACCCCCAGAATGAGATAGGTAACGAAGCTCGACTCATCATGGAACGAACCATGTCTAGCAAGGTTCGATTACGTCTCTTAGCTACACCATTAAGCTGTGGTGTTCTAGGCGGCGTCAATTGTGAAACAATTCCACATTCCTTAAGATAGTCGTGGAACTCGATACTAAGATACTCTCCTCCACGATCAGATCATATCATCTTTATCTTCCTACCCAATTGATTCTCCACTTCTTGCTTAAACTCTTTGAAGTTTTCTAAGGTTTCTGACTTATGCTTGACTAAGTAGACATAACCATATCTGTTGTAATCATCAATAAAAGTCACATAGAAGCGGTTAGCATCCCTTGTGGTGGTTCTGAAGGGTCCACACACACATCGGTGTGTATGAGGTCCAACAAACCTTCACCCCTTGCACAAGAACCAGTGAAGGGTGACTTAGTCATCTTTCCAAGTAAACAAGATTCACAAGTGTTATCTGACTTTAATTCAAACGACTCCAACACTCCATTCTTTTGGAGTTGGGCTATACACTTCTTGTTGACATGTCCAAGACTACAATGCCATAAGCATGCTTTATCCAAATCATTGGATGAATCAATATGCAACACATTATTTCCTAAGTTATCTACAACCATCACAGTTTCATATATGTCATTGCAAGGTAATGCTTCAAAATAAAATACACCATTAAAATAAGCATTTATTGAACCAATTTCATTATTAAAAGAAAAGGTAAAACCTTTATTATACAAACTGTGAAAGGAAATAATATTTCTTGCCATATCAGACGAGTAGCAACAATTATTCAAATCTAATTTTAACCCACTACCAAGCAATAAAGAATAAACTCCAATCTTGGTGACAGATAACTTTTTCCTATTCCCCATGATTAAGTTCATATTCTCGTGCTCCACATCCCTACTTCTTTTTAGACCCTACAAATCAGAATAAATGTGAAAACTACATCCTGTATCAAGGACCCAAGAATTAACATGTGACGAGTTATTAGATAGAATAGTATAAATACCTACAAATGAGGGTTTGATCTTCCCATCCTTTATGTCCTGCAAGTATTTGGGGCAGCTTCGTCTCCAGTGCCCTTTTTCATGGCAATGGAAGCGCTCGACTTCCTTTGGATTGGAAGAGGGTGTGACAGAACTAACTTTGGTTCCACTAGAAGAGGATCCAACATGGGATTTTCCCTTATGACTCTTGGAAGGAGTCTTCCTCTTCTTTCCCTTTCCATGTCCAATTGCTAGGACATGGGCAGTTGCAGTAGGAGTAGGTACAACAGATCTGCCTTTCAAACTGCTTTCAGCAGTTCTCAAGAGACCTTGAAGCTTGCTTAGAGTGACCTCCTCATTGTTCATATGATAAGTCATATGAAACTGATCATAACAAGGAGGTACAGAGTGTAGAATAATATTTGTAGTCAACTCTTCATCGAATTTGACATTCAACTTCAGCAAGCGGTCCACAAACCTTTTCATCTTTTGTAAGTGGCCCGTGATGGACTCTCCATCCTTCATTTTGGTCGTGATCATGGAGGCAATGATCTCATACCTCTCTTGCCGAGCACTTTGATGGTACCTTTCCATCAAATCCTGGTGCATTTCATAAGGCCAAAAGTCCTCATAGGACTTTTGAAGCTTAACAGTCATGGTAGTGATCATTATACACGACACTTTGGTCTCATCCCTCTCATGAGTTTTGTACTCATCAATCTGTTTAGGAGTAGCAGTTGATTCATCAATCTCCTTAAGCTCTTTATCAATGACATATTCTTTGTCCTCATAACGAATAGCCATTCAGATGTTTCGAATCCAATCATTAAAATTCGATCCATCGAAGATGATCCTCCCACATAAATTTATGAGGGAGAAATAGCCGGAAGGGATTGGGTTGGAAGCATTGTTTGAAGTAGACATCTGAAAAGAAAGACAAAGTTTAGATTAGATAAGGATCCTTAATATATCACCCATATGAAATACTAAGGCTAGGACCCAACACAATATTCTACAATTCGGAAAAGGGATGCCGTAATCCAATTGTAAAGTATTTGAAGATAGGTAAATGACAATTTACCAATTTCCACATGAAAATGAAATTGAAGATTAGGTTTTAAATGAATTGAAATTCCTAGATTCTTTTGAGATTCATTGAACTCTTCAATGGCATGTTTAAATCTCGATTATGCCCTATAAGTTTGTGACTGGGATACCGAGGATCACAAACAAGGTGTGAATAACAATGCAAATTGGCTTGGTACTCTTGATGTTACAAATTAGTGTGTCGGTTAACCAAACACGTTCCACTAACGACTTAACATGGTGCAAAGTGCAATTTCATGTAATAACACCATTTTCATATTTTTCCTAAAGTAACTAAGATTGGGAATTTATAAAAGCTTAGTTACTTTAATAATTTTCATTATACTTATTAATGAGAATTAGTGTCCTATCCTACCCGTTCGGCTAACGACCTCTCCACCAGTCAAGGAAGTGGTGGGTGAGATGGACACCCATTAAACCACTATTTTATATGCAGTAACTTTATACCCCTTTATAGACCGGCTTCGTGAATGAGGCCTACTAACGGTAAGACCGACTTGTCTTTTATATATATATATATATATATATATATATATATATATATATATATATATATATATATATATATAAGTATTAAACTTTGATATTATAATAGTATAAGGGTTGAATTTTAAATTTTTAAAATTCTAGGGTTTGGAATTAAATTTTTATTAATGTAACTTTTCAAGTTCCAAAACTTGAGGGCAAATTTTTTAACTTGTCAAAACTCTTGAAATTCATAACTTATGAACTTTTATGTTCCATGAATGAGACCTTTCCAATTCCAAACTTGTGTACAAGTTATGAAACCTTTCAAGACTCTTTGAATTCTATAACTTACATTAGTTAATGGTTTCATAAATAAAGACATTTCTTATTTCATAACTTGAGGACACGTTATGTAACTTTTTCAAGAACACACAGATCAAATTAACTAATCCAATTATGATATGATGATTATTTACCAATTTGACCTAATTTGATTCATAGTACATGATAACTTCAAATTTTACAAATAACTAGTATATCACAAAAACAAGTAGTTATCTTAGAATTTGATAAACATCATGTTATTGGATGGGGATAGACATTACCATATCAATTAAATCGAATTTTATGAACCAAAACAGTTTGTGGTAATGTTCCTAATCCAAAACAGGCCAAAAACTCGAAGATTCTGCCTACTGACTGTCCAACTCGTCGAGTGCACTTATGAACTTGATGAGTTCATCATCACAAGGCACCTACTTGTCGAGTTCATACATGGACTCGTCGAGTAGGCCTTGGCAGAATCCAGAATTGTCATTTTTCAGCTTTTGAAAATCACACAATTGCATCAATATAATAGAAAACATCCATGGCTCTGATACCACTGTTGGGTTTTATGTACTCTAACATTCCTATGGTGCACATACAACCATGATGCTTTGGATCTAAGTTTTCTCTAATTATACATGCAATAAACACTTTCCAAAGCATGAAGCCTAAACTAGCATGCACGGGGATATTTGAATCATAAAAACTAGTTAGAATATTACCTTGACTTGGCCTCAAGAAAGCTTAGCACCCCAAGTGCAGGGGTGTAGCTACACTATGTGAAGGTGGGTCCTAGGACCTACCTTTTTTCATTTTTAATAGAACAATTCTACATAAAAAAACATAAGGAACTACCTTATTTTTGCCAAAAGATCTACATTTCATTTATATAAGGAACCACGTTGATTTTGGTTCTAGATTCGCCACTGCCCAAGTGTGATGCCTCAAATGGAATCACAAAACACCAAGAACAATTAGGATGAATATGAGAGAGATTTAGGAGACTAGAAATCAGATTCTACTTCTTGGAATGCAAGGTGTGTGTAAGTGTCAGTGTGTAACCGATTTTAGGCGTATAGATACACATACACACACACACACACACACACACACACACATATATATATATATATATATATATATATATATATATATATATATATATATATATATATATATATGAGGGAGACAAAGAAAGAAAGCTTCTGAAACTGTTCCTATTCCCTCAACATTCAAAATGTAGTAGTTGGTTATTTGGATATGATGTATTAAGGATCAAAGTGGTTTTTTGTAATCATAGTTTCATGTTATAATGTTATATTTATTAAACCTTTAATAATTTTTTTTTAAAATTTATAATGTCATATTTATTAATATTATATTCTTAGGATTAATGTTATATTTATTAATTTTTTAATAATTAATGGTCTCCGATCAAACCCTAGATCATTAGCCCAACTCATATGTATCAATTTAATTAGTTTCTTTTGATCATCAAATTAATTCTTGATCAATACTAATTAAATAATATGATTTCTAAATTAATATATTATACTTATAATATATTAATAAATCATAAATAACCTCTTATTTAAATATCCTTCCCAACATATTGCTTTGATGAATGCAACCCAAATGGACTATACTACTATCGGTTCAAGTACATACTAATTATAGTTATGGGCTTAGACACTTTTTCCAACATGTATTTCATCATTATCCAATGCCATCACCCCCATTTGTTGATGTGCATCCTCAACCTGATCGCGCAACGTCTCCAAGGAAGTCTCCACTTCCGAAATTCTCTTGTCTAAGGATCCCCACATATGCTTAGACTTACCTCGTCCATTGCTTGCACCTTGACAAATCTCCTCTCGTCCTCGATGTTCTTCGTTCACCATGGCACTAGCATCACAAGTAGCATTCTTCTCTATCTCGCCCGCCATACCTTCCTTCAATTGATTAACTCTGATACCACTTGTCACAGACTTGACTCTTTAAGCTCTCCGTGCAACAATTGGTTCTCAAACTAAGTCAGCCTAACTCGAATCTTCAACACAAGAACAAGAACAAGGACAAGAAGAAGGTAACTCAACACACAAAAACTCTTTATTAATCAAGAGAACTCAACTCAATTACAAGAAGCAAGAACTCCTAGGAACTAAGGGACATCTTCTAGATAGTTTCTATAAGGTGTCTCTTCATGAGCCTTCCATGTAGTTTCTAGATATCTTCTGGAATGTTTCTAGAAAGGACTATTCTAGAGGCAAAAATAATTAGATAAAATATCTAAATAAGATGGTTCGTTACATTCGCTTTCCTAGGACTTATTAGAAAATGAGATTAAACTATTTTTTAATTCTTAAATGTACACCACCATTTTAAGAAAAAAAAAACTAAAAGTAAATTCTAATTTTTTATCATTCTATAACCGATATCATACTTATCTTATAAAGAAGCTTCCCGTTAATGCTAATTTTTCGTGACTCAAACAATAATTTTATGTTATCCTTTGAATCCACTCCCTCCTATTCCGCCAACTCATATTCCTCCAACAGGTAATGCATCCATTAGGCTTAGGCTATCTAGTATCATTATGGATGAATGATTACCACCTCATCATCAAATCATTCCACATATTTCTTGAAAAGGGGTTTGCGAATGAAATGCTAAGAAGAGGAAAAACAAAGAGAGAAAAAAAACGGGAAAGAGAAAAGAAAAACTTATCTCTCCTTCTAAAGCTACGTGGATTGCTCCACTATATTCTATGCCACAACTTGCTTTCCATGCCACAACTTGCTGAAAATTGTGTTCAATAGTCAAATATATACCAAATCATCATCCACATCAACTTACATGCGTGAAGTTTTCACCATACCGTTTAACCTTACATACTTAATTTATTTAGAGTCTTAACAAAAAATCAAACCATCTTACTAACTAAAGACATAAAATGATGGCACAAGAATTATTTGAAGGATGACATCATTGAACATAATGCTTCCTTTTCTTTTTTTTTTAGATTTTTGTCCTTTAAAGACATAAAGAGCAAACGGTTTTGACCTTGATCTTAAAAACTCTTGAATTCTCTGCAACTTTGTCTAAAAGTGATCCTTAATACTTTAATATTTAACATCTTGATTGTACTTGGTTTTCTCATAGTTTAAAAATGCATCCCATAAAGAGAGGCATCCACATTCTTATATATAATTTTTCTATTCCCCTCCAAACAGTATTGATATGAACTATCATAACCTGCAATAGTAACAAAACATTACTTTTAAAACGGTGGGTGTGGTAACACTTAATCATATTTTTGGTCAACCATGTCAGCCTCATTCGTCCCACAAAACTGATAGGAATGTTACCACATTTTTTTTTTCAGTTTTACTACTCACGAATATTTAAAACACAATAAATCATAAAAATCAAACCGGACATTTAAAAATCACAAACATAAAATAAATACGTGAAAATATTCCCCTTGTAATTGTCGTGTCGGGTTTAAACGTGTTTACCAATCCCAAGAGTCAAAAGATGCTTAGCCTATTTAAACCTTTAGCCCACTACAAATCATTTAGCCCAACTTGAATTATACTAAGCCCCAATAAAAGCTTTCCCCTTTTTGTTTTCTCCTTGATCCATTTGAGTCAAAAGAAATAAGCAACTTCCTTTTTTTTCTTCCCTTTTTCCCTCTTTTCTTTTTATTTTGTTCCAATCTGTCCATGTCGGGTCAAACAACGGTTATTAAAAAAAGGGTCTTACATAGCTTTCTGGTGCGGTGGCCTTACTGCGGTTAACACCCCCTGTCAATGTCGTGTACATCATACACCACACCGCTGCGGTGACACGTCACCACCACATTGTGCAGTATCCCTCTAGTCAGACCGGTTTGATTGCGATAATGAAAAGAGATTCAATATGACTTTTATCATTAAGGATACCTAGGACATCCCATAATGATCACTTGTATTTGCTAAAAAGAACAATATATTATTAATATAATAATATGTGCACATTATTTGTTACACTATATGCTAATATACATATTTTGCTGGTTGCGGAAAACTTTCTTGTGTGATAGCCCGAAAGCAACGGATCAAAGATTTTTCTGGTCATAATTGCACCATCAAGCTGAGGAGTGATGAATATTCAGTATTAATATTGTGAGCCTAATGAACATACATGGCCTAGTAATTTAATTGAAGGAGATAATACGTACCTATAAATAATTAAATATCTCCTACGACAAACATAAAAACATAGATTAATGTTTTAAGATTTTTTATTTTATTTTATTTATTTATTTACTAGTTTATAACCCGTGAAAATCACGGTTATAAAATTAATTAAACTTTCATATTAAAAAATCAAAATTATTAATCAATTATTTTAAATAAATTATTACTTAAGATATATGTTTTTTAGTTATATAAAATTATAATCGTTGATTTAAATAAATATGTGAAGTTATATCACCTTATAATCTGTAATAATTTTATTTTATTTTTTAATCAAATATTATTAATTTAATATTATTAAAGTGAGAAAGTTTAAATTTTGAAATTTAAAATAAAAAATCAATTATTAATTTAATGTAATTAGAGTAAGAAATTTAAAATTTGAAATAGATAATCAATTATTAATTTAATGTAATTAGAGTGGAAATTTAAAATTTGAAAATTTTAAATGGATAATTAATAGGTTGACAAATGGCATGATAGGTGATATATAACATTAATGAGGAGTTCTAATTATATGACATTTGTCAATAGGAGATTAAACTTATTATTTTATTAGAATAGGGATTAATTTTTTTATTTTGAAGTACCCCGGCCTAAATAAATCAATATAAGGGTCTTCCAAGCTCTCCTCGTGAAACAAACCACCATAAACACTAGAAGATTTTTGTTCATCGATTTGTTTAGGAGACTTTTTGTCTTAAAAATTGCTTCTTTTTTATGATCTTATTGTTTGGGTCAATATCCAAATCGCTTGATATATCTGTTCGATGATTCCATCTCAAATAATTTTCAAACAAGTATCTAAATTTATCGTAAAATGTTAAAAGAAAATACAGCTCTAATTAAATACAAATATGATGTTTTACCGAATTTGGCGTAGTTCCTTTTCTAAGGGAAATTAAGTATAACCATTATAGATCAGGTTTTAAAAAATAACCATTTTTTTTCAATTTTATAAAAATAAAAATTTTATCTGGTATGTCTTTATTCCAAAGTACTATTCATATTCCGAAGTGTTTTTTTTTTCTTTTTTTTTTTTATAATTTTCAAAGATTTTTTTTTTTGGATTTAGAATGTTATATTTCGAAATGTTTAATGTTACCGTTTTTCAATAAAATGTCTAATTTTGTTCACTGATATCATGTTCATGTTACTATGTTTGTTTAACTTTTTGTTAAATTTAAGTAAATACGATTTTTTTTTGAAATTCCGGAATTGTTATTCAGATTTCAGACTTGTTTCTTGAAATTCCGGGGTTTTTTTTTTCGTTCTAAAATCCAAAATTTTAGTCCGGAATCCAAAATACTGTTCCGGAATCAGTCAAAAATAGTCTTTTTTTTGTCGGGAATGTCCATTCGGAACCAAATAGTTATTTTTGCTAAAGTAAAAAGATTTAGTTATTTTTTTTTAAATACACATTAAAAAAGCTAAATTACTTCATTTCTCTATAACTAATACCATGCTTAAGCTTGCCTGACACAAGTTCAGAAGTTCCCCCAAACAACCCTTTTTGTTGCAATCTATAATCGGAACAAATAATAAAAAGCTAATTTCGAATTAACAAAAATAATTGATAAATATATTTTATTCATTCTATTGTTATAAAATGGAAATCACGTCATCATCCTCGAAACTATAAAAAGGATCATCCACAAAAGGACATTTTCACATTGACATATAGACATTGGGAGTACTATATCATCCATAAAGAAATGTTTTTTTATATAAAAAAACAAGTTATTTGTTAACAGTTCTATGTTATTATATTCTCAACTAAAGGGATTATACCAAATTTTAAATGTATGGAATTAGACAGCTACATAAAGTATATCTTTTATGGTTTCTATAGCAAATATTTGGATAATCACATTACATTTTAAATATAGTTCACTCACTTTTATTTAGAATGATGTGTTTCTACATAATATCATTAATCGATTTTAAGTTCTCAAGCATAGGCGGATTCAACTTTAACTTTTGCTTAAATTATATTTTTTTCGATTTACAACTTTAAATATTGAATAACTCTTTGTATTTACAATTTTGAATCTTTATACTATTTGTACCATATATCAAAATTTAAGGCTCTAAGGCTATATTTTCACCAAACGTGGTTACAATAATTGTTGTGCAACGGTTGATATCATCACTTTTTCCTTGTGTACTCCATGTAAATAAATAAAAATCTACACTAAAAAATTATTTAATACTACTTTTTGAATTACTTTTACAATTAACCTTCAATTATTATAAAATTTTGTTAGAAAATAGCCTCCTACTTTTTGTTCCTAATATCCTCCTATCTATTTTAGATGGTGACAAGTGTCATTAAATTTAATTTAAATTTGATTGAGATTTTAAATTTGTACACTTGTCATCATCATAAATAGGTAGGACAAAAGGTAAGATGATATTTAATTTCTCAAAAATAGTTGTGTTTCTTTTAAACTAGGTGTGAATACACGGGTTTATTAATAGAAAATTTTGGTAACCACAAAGACTATGTTAATAAAAAAAATAAGGATTGAGTTTGTGACCTTTTGGTAAACCGTATGGACTATTTATGTAATTTGGTCTTAATTAATCTATACTAATAAAATTAATTAATATGAATTTGGAATGTATTATCTACATTAATATACATATACATTAATTAATATATTAATAGAAAAAAGAATTTAAAAATAGAAAATTATTATGTACATTAATTAATATATTTATAGAACTAGGTGTAAGACCCGTGTACTACACGGGTTTATTAAAAATACAAATTTAATATCAATATTTAAACATTAAATTTAATATCAACTAGGTGTGAGACCCGTATATTATGCGGGTTGATTTAAAAAAAAATAAACATTAAATTAAAGTGTAAACATAAAATATTTTTTAATGTACAACTTTAAAATAAGAAAGGAAAATGTATTTATTGTAATTTAATATCATATATATGATATTTAATACTTTACATATATAAGTATATAACTTTAATTTTAGAAATTGAAAAAAATAAAAAATTGACAAGTGGATAATATTTATTTCAAAAATATCATAAAATGACAAGTGTCAAAACTCATGAGAGATTGACACGTGGCAAAAAAACCTTCATTTATTAAGGAGGATATCAATTTTAGAGCTCTCATTAATTATGACATTTATTTCATTATAAATATATCAATTTTTTTTCAAGGAAGCATTTATTTCTCTCAATATTATAACCGAAATAAGTTATGATATGTGAACAAATCAGAAAATTACATGTGGAAATAAATAAATTCTAAAAATCTATTAAAATGCCATGTGTCCAAATCAATGAGGACATGACATGTAGCAGAAAATAAGTTTTATTTATTAGTATAGATTAATTAACATAAGATGACATTTAATAGGTGAGATTTGAATAAAAAAGAAAAAACTTATAAAAATGACAAGTGGATATTAAATAAATCAAAAAAATCTAGAAAATGACAAGTGTCAAAATAAAGGAGAAAATGACATGTGGCAAAACCATTCTTATTTATTATGATAGATTACAAGTACATTATGATAGATTACAAGTACATTATCCTTCTATAAATAAAAAATATATATTCAGTAAATTAGTGTTATGGGTATAATCGAGTTTCGCAATTTTGTTCCCATAAAAGTTTTGGTCATCCTTTGATGCCCTTATAGTTTGATCATGTTTGAAATATAATTACTATATTTAGTCTATGAATATAAATGATTTTTGAAATTTCAATTATTCTTCATCAGAACATAGACCTAAAACATTATAAAAAAAATCAAATAAGGATCACAACTTTAAAATCAATTAGTTAAATACCCAAAATTACAATTTATCATAAATATTTTATTTTGAAACATACATTGAAAATCTAGTTTCAATACCTGCAAACTAGAAAGTCGTGGGAAATAGATGGGTATATAAAAATAAATAAATAAATAAATAAATAAACAACAACTTAGGTGAACATGGAATTGTGACTAGAAATAAAGCAAGGTTGGTTGCTTAAGGTTTAGAGAACATTAATGATTGAATTATGATGAAATATTTGCTTCGGTTGCAAGAAGTGAAACTATTAATTAGATTATTCATTGCTCATGCCACTTAAAGTGGTATCAAATGGATGTCAAGCATCATTCCTTCATATCATGCCTCTTATACTGAAAGCATGCTATTTTATAATAATAATAATAATAATAATAATAAACAACTTTAGATATAATTCTTGCACAAGTGTACCTAAATGATATTATCTTTGGAATGATAAAGTGGGTGAAGAGTTTGGAGTTGCAATGGAAAAGCAAATTAAAAAATAAATAGAACAAATCACATAAAAGCCTTTAACTTTTCAAGAAAATGTCGATTTTATCATTAGACGTGTTTTAGATCCATTAAAACCGGACATTTTGTTTAATTTGTTCATTTACACCTTTTTTGTCGGCTTCCAAGTATCCTACCGGTTACCTTACCTGATGCCAGTAGAGCGTTGAGTTTTTAAAATTGTTTGAATTTACTTTTAAGTTTTAAAAAATATTCAAATTTACCTTACTTTAATTGTTATTTTGGGTATTTTGATTATTATTATTATTATTATTATTATTATTATTATTATTATTATTATATATCTTTAATATGTTTTTAAATCTATAAAAATATTTTTATAGATTTCAAAATATATTTACTTGTATTTAGTATTTCAAAATATATTTACTTCTTTTAGTATTTATACACATTTGAAAGACAATGTACGCCTTTAAAAATGTAATTATATATTAAAAATATATTTATCTGTATTTAGTAGGTATAAATAAATATGTATTTTGTATAAAAATATAGTGTATAAATATAAATATAAAAATATCTATTTATAAGGTTTATATTGCATAAAAGATATAATTATATGTATTTGAACATACTACAAAGTATATATATATATATATATATATATATATATATATATATATATATATATATATATATGGTAAAATACTATAAACGAAACATTTTATTTTAATTCTTTGGGTGATTCATCAACCAAAAAAAAAGGTTTTTGGTGTTTGTTTACTATGTATAAATATGTATTTATTTGATATTTATATGTATATGATAGTTTTTCTACAAAATAAATAAATATTTATATCTATTAAATACAATTAAATACAAATAAATAGATCTATTAAATACAAATAAAAACGTATTTATACATTTAAAAATATTGTTAATTGTATTTAATTGATAAAAATATGTATTTATTTTGTATAAAAACTATCGTATGCATATAAATATGAAATAAATACATATTTATACTTAGTAATAAGTACACATACATATAAATATATCTTTTATACAATATAAACCTTATAAATAATGTGTTTTCCTATTTATATGTATAAAATATATTTCTATATGAAACAAATATATACTTATACATACTAAATACAAATAAATACATTTTTAAAATATAAATATGTTTTTAAAGGAATACAAAGGCTTTCAAATGTATAAGTACTAAATAAAAGTATATATATTTTAAAAATATATTTATATTAATAATAATATTTTTATACATTTAAAAATATATGTATAAAATATTTTTATATCTTTAAAAATCTATTAAAAAGAATAATAATAATAATAATAATAATAATAATAATAATAATAATAATAATAATAATAATAATAATAATAATAATAATCAAAATAATCAAAATAACAATCAAGGTATGGGTAAATCCGAACATTTTTGAAAACTTAAGGGTAAATCCGAATATTTTTGAAAACTCAAAGGCTTAACCGACATTAGGTAACCAATAGGTTACCTGAAAACTGCCTAAAAGGATATAAAAGAACAAATTAAACAAAACATCCGGCTTTACTGAACTTAAAACACGCTCAATGGTAAAACCGACATTTTTGTGAAAACTTAAGGGCTTTTATGTCATTTGCCCAAATAAATATGATTTGTGAGATTGATTTTCTTTCTTGGTATTCAAATAAAAAAATCCTCAAAGTTATTTTCATCAATCAAAGTAAGTGTATTTCTAAACTCTTAAAGATATATAATTTCATGACTATAAGTATTATAAGACTCCAATATCAACCTTTACCAAAAATAGTTGTTAGACTTCTTGCTAGTCAAAATCACATATTCCTCCTATGGCCTTCCTAGAGATGCAAGATCACATGGAGGGGATAAACAATAAGGCATAAATATAGGGTTTCTTGGAGATTTGAGTGCTTAGGTAGTATCCTTTTAGATTTCTAGAATGACCACTTTATACGACCCAAGGATAATTAAATCCAAAAGATTTAATTTCCTATTATTTCTAATTTGAAATTTGTAAATACTCATTAAATATATACCAAGTTTAGATCCTAAATTAGCTCCTTGTAAATTGTGTATCTCAGCTATATAACCCTCCCATGTACATCGATTTATATATGAGAAATTATGCATTCACAGAACCTTAATACCCTAATATGGTATCAGAGCTTCAATTGCTCTAAAGAGTCGATCCTAGCTTCTACTTCTCTATGTATTACCCGATAACTCCCAATGACAAAAACCACAATACAAGTTACCGCTACAACTCACTTTCCAATAAAGCTCACCGCCAATAACTTTATAGTTTTGCGCTATGAGGTTGAGTCCGCCCTAATAGGGCTTGGACTTGATATGTTTATCACTGGTGATCAAAAAATCCCCAAGCAATTTTTGGATGACAAAGATGGCTCCATACCAAACCCAGAATATCTTCTTTGGTTCCATCATGATCATACTATTATCCGTGCCATTCTTGGTTGCTGCTCCGACTCCATTCAACCCCTAGTCTCATCTTCTACCACTTCACGGGAGGCCTAGGAACGCCTCAATGATAGATTTACCAGTGCTTCTAGGTCTCGTGTCATCTCTCTCAAGTCTAAACTTGTCAAAAATCCAAAAGGCACACGCTCAATAGCTTCATGCAAGCCATCGTTGATGACCTAGCACTAGCACAAAGTCCTTTTATAGAAGAAGATCTATTAGTCCATATTTTATCACAACTTGGTGATGAATATGGAACCATTTTTGCTACTATCAAAGTGTATGAAACGCCACTCTCTTACTCATAACTATTTGATAAACTAAGTGATTTTGAACATGGGTGATAACCACTGTTGACTACACTAATCGACAATCCAATCGATCATATGGGAGATCAGATGGTTACAATCACCAATGTGGCTCTAATAATTGCTTCTCCAATCAGTAGCATAGTCCCATCAATCTCAATAATTGGTCTTACTCAGGATCATGAAGTAATCGATCAAACAAATCTAACTCCTTTTGTCAATTTTGCAACATTCCAGGTCATATGACTCATGATTTTCGAAAGCTATCTCAGTTCGTAAAAGAGAACAATGTCACTCTCAACAATCCTTAGTCAGCTGCTCTAGTAGCTAATGTTACCATGTCTGGCTCATCTACCGTCTCACAATCGTGGCTATTTGACAGTGGTGCCTCCAATCATGTCACAAGTGATCGTTCCACTCTTCAAAATGTTTCATATTGTGGTGGACTCGATGAAATCGTTCTTGGGAATGGTAACAGTTTACGCATTTCCCATGTTGGTTCTAAACACATTCATACACCAATTAAAAATCTAAACTTATCTAATGTGTTATGTGTTCCACAATTGAAAAATAACCTTATTTTTGTGGAAAAATTATTTAAAACTAACCAGGTTTCTGTTTAATTTTTTTCCCATTGTTTTCCTGCGAAGGATCTTCGCATATGAGCGCTTCTCATGTGAGGGGAGAACCATGTAGATGTTTACTATGACAAGCTACCATCCAACCAAAAACTCAAATTTATCATCAAATCTTCACCTAGTTAATGACATCACACCTTAGGCCATCTATCCACAAAAGTTTTCAAGTCTCTACTTTCTAAATTTGGCCTTAGTTCTAAACCTCCTGATATGCATTGTTCATCTTGCTCAGTCAATAAAAGTCATAAATTACCTTTTAGATCTAACTCTTTTGTTGTTTCAAAACCACTGCAATTGATATATTCTGATGTGTGGGGCCCTGTCCAAAACTCAGTTGACAAATTCACTTATTATGTAATTTTCGTGGGCTACTTTTCCAAATATGTGTGGTTCTACCCAATGAAAAAGAAATCTGATATTACTACCATTTTTCCTCAATTCAAACTCCTGGTTGAGAAGTTATTCTAAACACCAATTGTGATGATTTTTACTAATAATAATGGTGAATACATAGGTCTATTTCCCTTTCTCAAAACACATGACATTTCTCATTATGTCACACCCCCAAACCAGAACCGCGGAAATGTTCAGGGGCGGAGGACTTCATGTAAGTATCACAACACATGCAATATAGTAATCTAAGTACAAACAACCATTGCATTGATAAGTATAAGTTTTACATAATTGCTTAAACATTACATATTCAAACACCAAAGTAGGTACAGTAGAAGACTAGAGTCGCGGTACTGTACTGGGTAGTCTTCTCAAGAGCTTTGGGAGTGTACCTGTCTACTGGATTCCTGAGAATACAAGTTATTTGAAAAGAGTAGATCGGCATTTAAACTGGTGAGTTCATAAGTATTTTAGTTATGTTAAGTATACTCTAGGTTCTTTGGAAAAGTTCACTGGTTCCTCCAGAAAATCCTATATTTCCTGAGGTGATAAACTGATAACCTCAATAGTTTCCCTCTGTAATTACTTAGTTTATACTAATTATGTGTAACCTAATATCGAACTGACAGTTAAATGGGTGTATCTGCCCTAAGCCCACAACCAAACAAGGAACAGGAAGTAAGGCGGAAGTCACACATTTCACTTTCAATCGGATATTACTTATATATAACTCTGATGTAATAACTAAGGACTTACAGAATTAACCACTAAAGGTCTTTTATGCTATACTAGTTTACAGAGATTGATTGACTATGTTCCATATGATAAGTAGTTTAATTCCATAACCCGTTTCATTTGTAAAAGTGGTTTAATCCCATAACCGTTCCATTTGTAAAAGTGGTTTAATCCCATAAACCGTTTCCTTTGTGTAAGTGGTTAAATCCCATAAACCGTTTCTTTTGTATAAGTGGTTAAATCTCATAACACATTTCCTTTGTATAAGTGGTTAAATCCCATAACCCGTTTCTTTTGAAAGAGTGGTTTAATTCCATAAACCATTTCATTTGTAAAAGTATTCTTAGTTATATATGTTCTATGGTAAAAACCTTAGTATTAATCCTGGAAAATATTATATTATCCATAATACTGCCTTGTGGTTTTAAATGTTCAAAAACAGAAGTACAAGTATATTTACCATACTTGATTTCATGATACGTAGCTTTTACTGTAAGTAAAAACTACATAAGGTATTTTTGGTCGGGATGTAATTATCTTTTCTTACTGTTTTAAGAGAAGTATATTACTTAGTAATTCACTCGTTATTTTATCCATGTGAGTTCTATTAACCATACTAATATGACTGATATGCCTGCGGCGACGTTCTTCAGGCGTCAGAATGGAATGATATTTGACACCCTAGGCCTGCCGGCCAAACTGTAGCGAACAGTAAAGGTGCGGGATTGTCAGTCCCATATAGATCTATACACAAATTCACGCTCTCCCTACAAGAAATTCTGGTTAATAGGTCAGGACTTAAAGTCGTACTTAAATAAGTACACCGTGAAGGGTCTCACAAATTTATTGTTTCAACGAGATTTACGATGTATTATTACCCCGTGATTTCTAACCCTGGTACTTTGTAACGTACCTTTGTTAATGCAAACCCAGTATGATGTATTATTACCCCGTGATTGCTAACTCTGGTACTTTGTATTGTACCTTTGTTAATGCAAACCCGGTATGATGTATTATTTACCCCGTGATTGCTAACCCTGGTACTCTGTATCGTACCTTTGTTAATGCAAACCCGGTATGATGTATTATTACCCCGTGATTGCTAACCCTGGTACTCTGTATCGTACCTTTGTTAATGCAAACCCGGTATGATGTATCTTTACTTCTTTAAAATGTTATTCGTATATTAAAGGCATACATATCCTGGTATAGTTAAATAAGTTTTGGTACTTTCCTTGGAATTGTGAATCATACTCGTATATTTAGTTTTGAATCATAAATTATATCTATTATAATTTATATGCTCTATCTGGTTAACATGATTTCTCATGGATGAACACCTTTGCTCAGCCTGATACATAGGTAATGATACCAAAACGAGTGACCTTTTTATACTAATATATGTATAATATATATAATTAAGAAGGAAACGACCTTCAGACAAATAACACAACCTTAACTCCACATCCAAACAAGGAAAAGGAAATAAGATAATTTATTAGTCCTAAGTCCTTCAAATCTTATTTATATATTTATACATATATAAATATGATTTTTGGCTTTTATAATTTGAAATAGTTTATAAAACATTTTTCAAAGAATTTAACGGAGTTTACATGACTTTAAAGATTTAACATGACTTTAAGTCATTTTGGATGTATTTGGTAATTCTTGAAAGCATACGAAACTATTTGCGTGATTATTATCACATACAGTTATTAACACAATTTAATATTGTGTTAAACTTGTATTCCCCCCTAAAAAGCATTTAGAAACCATTAAAAATGTAAATTATAGGGGTATGAACTCACCTTGATAGGTGGTAATTCGGGCAGCGTTTCGTTTCCCGGAAAATAGTTTGTTTGACGAAAAACATGCTTAAATCGGGCAGAGTTTCGACAAGAGAGAGGATGAATTCTCGAGAATTCCGGGGCTCTGGGGCTTGCTTCGGGCTTTATACGTGATACCGGGGCCTTCGGGGGTCGTGAGAAAGTTGAGGGGGTGAAAAGGTGAAAAATTGTGAAAATTGGGGTGAAAAACCTCTCAAATCCGAGAAGTCTCGCACCCTTTATATAGGGGTGCGAGGGTGCGGTCCGAAGAAGACAGGTGGCGAGGGCGAGGAGTCAGCAGTACACGCGTCGTACATGCGAAGTGAACACAAGGCGAGGCTTCGGACGTGGAGGCTTCTGAGTGGTCCGAACTTCGGTCCAATAGGAGAAGGCTACGAGGGTCCGCGGTGTGTCTCATGCGATGGTGTAAGCTTCTTACTGGACCGCAACTATGGTCCAATTTGATGGTGACACGGAGATCTGCGGTCCTATCAGAAGGTGACACGTGGCAGCCTCGCATGCGAGGGTGACGTGGCAGAAGGGTGACTATGTGATTTTTCTCGGTTTTTGAGCCAAAAACTTCTAAAATTCATAACTTTTGCATACGAACTCCGTTTTTGACGTTCTTTATATGCACGCGTAGGTAAAATTATACTCTACGACTTTCGTTTAGACTTCGTCGGCTAATTTTGACTTTATTTTTATTATTATTATTTTTAACAGACCGGGACAGGAAAATACATTAAAAATTCATAACTTCTTCATCCGACGTCCGTTTTCGTTTGTCTTTTTACCGTTGTGCTACTTTTGACGAGACCTTCGATTCTCGTTTAAGTTGCGTCAGCTAAATATCGATCGATTTATATTTCGAATTTTTAGCTGTCTACTGCTAAACCGAAACTTCGAAAAATCATAACTTCCTCATACGAAGTCAGATTTTGACGTTCTTTTTATGAACGTTCTCGGTTTAACATATTCTACAAATTTTATTTATATTGTTAAGGCTAAAAAGCCTTTTATCGAAAATTCGCTTTTTACACTGAACAGTGTTTTGCCGGTTTTATCGCGAATTTTTAATTGGTCATAACTTCTTCGTTATAACTCGGATTTCTGTGTTCTTTATATTTTTGGAAACTTTGTTACAATCTCTACCACTTGGTTCATCCCAATTAAGATTATTGATCAATTTATTTTTGACCAAAATTTGACTGGTGTCACACATTACACCACTCCGCCTCATACACCTGAACAGAATGGTGATGGCATTTCTCATTACACCACTCCACCTCATACACCTGAACAGAATGGTGTAGCTGAAAGGCGCCATAGACACATAGTTGAAATGGATCTAGCCCTTCTTCATTATGGTAAGCTTCCCTTAACCTTATGGTCACACACCATTAAAACAACAATATATTTAATCAATATACTTCCAACACCCATTCTCAATAATCACAATCCCTATCAATGTCTATTTTGTAAATCCCCAAATTACATCAAACTTAAACCTTTTGGATGTCAATGTTATCCATGGTTGCGCCCATGGTTGCAAAAATCTCTAATCGGTGGACTAACGATTAGGGATTAATCGGCTAGGCGAGGATTAATCGGGTGATTAATCGGGGGCCATTAATTATTAAGAAAATTATTCAAAAATTTATAAATCTAATTTTAATCCTACAAAAAAAGTGATTAATCGGCGATTAGGTCCGATTAGGTCTGACTTTGACCTGCTTGACCAAACCCGATTAGGTCCGATTGATTCCGACTTTGAATTGTGTTGACCAAACCCGATTATAGTGACCGATTAGCAATAAATCTCATCGGTGGAGGTCCAATTAGCGATTAATCGTCGATTATGCCGATTTCTGCAACACTGGTTGCACCCTTATACCATTTCCAAACTCCAGCAATGATCCACCTTTTGCCTTTTCCTTGGTTATTCCACCCCTAAATCAGCTTATAAGTGTTATGATCCTCTCACTCATCGGTTGTATCACTCTCGCCATGTTCAGTTTGTTGACAATCAATTCCCTTCACTATCTACCTCAAATGTACCCTTTCCTACACCTAGCAATTTTCTCGTGTCATATCAACCCTCACTTCCATCGCATCCTTCTCTATTGTCACCCACGACCACCATCGATACTTATCCTACCAACTTCACTCTCTTACCAGACCAAAACATAACCGATACTACCACCACATCGTTTCCTCCCATACACACTTTACTTCAGTTACATACTCCTACCACTCATATCCATCCAACTTCTCCAACACCTTCTCCCTCTCAAACCTCAGACCCACCATCAATCTTATTGTCTGATGTCTCTCCAAATATACAACCTGTATCATCTCTTGTTGCTAATACAACCACTACCCAAGACAACTCTCCTTCATCCTCTCCTCAACCTATACGCACAAGAAAGAAAAATACTAAATATTTTAACAACTCATTCATCAATACCACGACTCTTCATCCTATTCCAACTGTCATTGAACCTAATACACACAACCAAGCTCTCAAAGATCCTAAGCGGTGTCAGGTAATGGATCTAGAGTTCAATGCTCTTATACATAATGGGACTTAGGAGTTAGTACCGCGTGGCAACCATAACCCAATCAGCTGTAAATGGGTCTTTCGAGTCAAACACAACCATGATGGAATAATATCCAAACACAAGGCTCGTTTAGTCGCAAAAGGCTTCCTCCGACAACACGGGAAGGATTATTTTGACACCTTCAGGCCAATAGCCAAACCCGTAACTATTCGTTTCATTTTATCTCTAGCTCTTTCCCATAATTGGACCCTACACCAACTAGACGTGGACAATCTATTTCTCCATTGGACACTCCATGAAGATGTAATGCCTATTTCGAATCGTTTCCCACTTCGGGGTGGAGATCAAGGATTGGGTATTAACACACTTAGGACCTTTCAAGAATTGATATTTGCGCTCATTAGGAGGTGGATGATGTAATTTAGATGATCCGGGTGTTCAGTTTGTGTTTTGGAGCCAAAAGGTATCTTGGTAATATGGAAGCGTGGGCTTTTATGGAAATTAGATGTTTGTTTGGGAAATTGTAGTGTAGGTATGAGTTGATTAAAGCGTAGAGCTTCTGGTTACCTTTTCATGGATATAAGGATCGTCAGAATCAGATTTATAACGAATAAGTTATGGCCTTCGGAGTGCTTTAGGGTTTAATAGGAAACCCTAGTACGCAGGGCATACCTAGGGAGTATGCGGGGCATACTAGTGCGAAGGATAGTAAGCGAGGACTAATGTGGTATACGCTTAGCATACTGTGAAGGAAGGAACAGGAGTACGAGGCCTTATACGTTGGGTGTACGAGGAGTACGCGAGGCATACGAAGAGTAAATGAAAACCCTAATTTAGGGTGTTGTACCCCATATAAGCACTTTAAGTCTTTAGTGTTGGCCTCTTTACCAGCCTCCAAGTCCCCAAAACCTTAGAAATTGTCCCTAAGCCTCCATGGTGGTATTTTTGAGCTCATTGTGTGCATCTTGGTGTGTTTTGGTTCATATTCAAGAAGATGGAGTTTGGTGCAAGGTTAAGGATCAAGGAAGAGCTTGTGGATCCTGATTCTCTACTTAATTTCTAGCTTGTTTGTGGTAAAAATCTCTATGACCTTGCTCATTAGAAGCTTAGATCTAGTCTATATGGGTTTTGGACCCTTTTCGGCCCCATAAATGAGATCTAGTGGTTGGGCACCACTCCAGGAGCTATGAGTTGCCACTCTTGATGGTTCTAAGGTTGAAAGTCCATCAAGTTGGCACCTTTAAGGTTTAGAATCACCCATTCATGAGACTATGTCCATTTAATGAAAGTGAATAGCTATATCTCGAAGTTAGGTCCTTTTGGGGCATGCAAAGTCACCAAGTGAGTGACTTTATTGTTATAGATGTATACTAAGAAGTAGATCTGTGGTTTGGACTTCTGATCTTAAGCATTAAGTGCTTAAGGAAGTTTTTGGTTTATTGGGTGAGTACGTTGGGCATATAAGTATGTACGCACGACATACAAGCCATTTAGCGTGTATGCTTAACATACAGCTGAGTATGCCCTGTATACTCAACAAGCTTGGACTTTGAAGTTTGGGTATCGATTTGGCCCTTCTTTTGGGTTTAGTTTTCTTGGGCCCTGTGAGGCCATCAAGTTTTGGGCTGATAACTATTTGTGAAGGCCTACATTGGGATTTGGGCCTAATCTGGAAAATTGGGCATATGAATTGGGCCATGGATGGAAAATTTGGTATTTAGGCCTTTTGGATTATTAGGTTTGGGCTTAAGTCTTGGTCCAAACTAGGTAATGAGTAAATTGGTCATTTACCCTAGTAATGGTCTGATGGTTTGGATGGGAATCCAATTATTAATTGAATGTTATTTGATATTGATAGTTCGGGGTTCTGTCAGCCAGGAGCCAGGTATTATCTGTGTGATTTGGCAGTGCGAGGTGAGTTTCCTCACTGGGTTTAGCGGGTTGAAGACACCAATGTCGGCTCATAGTTTATATGTCAGGATGCTAGATTTCTGCATGACTCTTGCATGTGTTGTGTGATGGTATGCTTACCGGGTAAGGCCCGATGCTAGTCGGAGCCTGATGAGTAGATTGTATGCTAGTTATTAGTATCTGTTTTTATGCTTACCGAGCGTGGACCAATGTCGAGTGGGGCTCGATGACTGTATAGTATGCTATAGTCTTTTTGATTATTGTATGTGCTATTAAGGTTATATGTTTATATGGTTATATGGTTATATGATTATGTGTCTATCGGGCGGGGCCCAATGTTAGGCGGGCTTGGTGATTAACAGATCTGTAATCCGAGCGGGGCCCGAGGCCAAGTGGGACTTGAAACCGGGCGAGGCCCGATGGAGGACGGGGGTCCAGTATGTGATTTATCTATGTGTGGTTTATGATATCTTGGGGGACTCAATAAGCTTTGTGCTTATGGTTTGTAGTTTACGTTTCAGGTACTTCAGTTTTCAAATGGAAGAGATTGGGATGATTGTAGAGCACACACCACATGTTTTTGCATTCTGTGATTTACTTTGATTTGATGATGTTTTGATTAATCTTGATTACCTTGGTTTTTATGGAAATGATATGTATTAACAATTTATTAAGATAAAAACGAAAATTTTATGTCATTATTTTTGGGATGTTATAAGTTGGTATCAGAGCCTTGGTTTGAGGGATTCGGACATACTCTCGGGTGTGGTGCATGCAACTGACCAAGCTCAAGTAAGGTTCTCCCAAAATACTCTTATATGTTATCTGGTATGATTTTATTTATGAATTTGTGAATCACATGCTAGTTAGGGCTAAGGATCTACTCAGTTTTTACATGACAGAATGCTAGGAGAGATGCCTTATATGCCCATTGTATGAACTTGTAGACTTGCATGCTAGTTCTGATTAGCCAGTCATAGGTTGGCCTGGTATGTGATGCCTTGTAGCCTAGGAAGCATGGGATGCTAGATTGGGTCTAATTTGTATGCGTAAGGTAATAAGTAACGGGTGTGGGAGCTCCTAGTATGAGTTGCAGCATGTGGGATTGGATGCTCATGATTATTCTATGGATTGGAGTGATACTGCACAAATGATGCTTGCTTTGTGCTTTGTGGAACTCTTAGGTGATGGGAGGTAGCTACTAAGTGAATATGTCAAGTCACATGTGAAAAAGGTTGAATAATCTCAGAGTGATGGATTTGACCCTATTGCACAGCTCTTATATGAGTCCAACCATTCTAGGGATGAGTCTGTTACTCGAAGTCTTACCTAAGCTTTGTTACATGTGATTGTATTCGTGAGGTGGGTGAATGGAATTATGGGGAGTTCTTCAACAACTGATGGCAGGGTGAGGTCGGGAACCTATGAAAGCCTAGAGATTGCTTCAATGTCTTTTGTTGCATTGTTCAGCGAGTTTTTGGTGCATGGATTGAGAATGTGACTTAGAGGATTTGGGAGGATTCTTGAGGAAAGTATGGATAGATGTAGAAGGTAGTATTGTGCCTATACTACTGAAAACACAAGATCCGTACTCGAATCAGGGATATTCTAGGAGAATCTAGGAAGCCTATGAGAAGAGGATTCTTGGGTATATTCAGATCTTTTGCTTGTTGTTTTCAGTATGGTGTTGAGCACATAGGATTGGGGTTTAGGTTCTAGTTCCTGCTCAAGTGCAGGTACTGAGTCGATTGATGGGCGGATGCAGGAGTTCATCTCATCGGAGATTTTACTCGTGGTATTTTGGAATGGACCTGGGTGATCTTTGGTTCAGTCAAGGAAGGCATTTTGGAGCTCTTAGATGGTCGTCTTGGGGCCTTCCGGGCCGAGATTATAGCAGGGCAGTTGGGGGCTCATCTGGAGCCCAAAGCTTGTGGATCCCTAGAATCCTTCGGGAAGGATTAGTTCTTGTCATTTGGGATCGGAGGTGAGTTTTACACCCTGTCCTCAGGATGGTTAGGGTAACTCAGGAGGAGGAGTTCAAGATTCCTTCAGATGCTTTTGTGGGTATGTTATCTTCTGTTTTCTTATAGGTTGTCATCGGGAATTTGTATTGTGTTAGAATTTTGATTGGGTTTGGGTAAGCAATATATCAGGTTGATTTTCTGCTATTGTCTGGGTTATATTATCAAGGATTATGATATGTCATTCTGCATGTCGAGAGTCTTTAATGAATCATTAGAGGGTCGTATCTTGTTGAACAAGTTTCATTGTGTAACACCCAAAGTTTTGAAGGCCAAGAAAGGAAAGAAAACCCTAACTTTAAAGGGGGACTCGGCGAGTCCAAGCGGGATCTGGGTCGAGGAGTAAGTGACCGACTCGGCGAGTCGGCCAAGGAGACTCGGCGAGTCAGGTCTGTTCGAGGAAAACCCTAAATTCAGGACTTGGGGCCTATTTAAGCGCCTCATTATCTTCCCTAGGGTTTCTTTACTGCCTCTTTAACCCAGAATGCCAAACCCTAGCCGCCATATCCATTGATTGAGCCAATTGTTGTCTTGAGGAGTGCATTACAGCTTGGAGAAGGAAGAAGGATCTTGAAGGTGCAAGGAGGGGGCTATAGATCTGAGATTGGGAAGATATTTCTGAACATCTTAAGGTATTAAGTCATTTCCCCTTCCTTTAGATCTATTTTGGTTGTGAGTTTTGGGGCTTTTAGCCATGAGTAGTGATCCATTTGAGTTAGAAGTCGGATCTGGAGTTGCTACTTCAGATCTAAGTATATTTTGGTCTTGGAAAGCATAAAGTTTTAGCCCTTGAGTTGATTATGGAGCCTCTTTGCCTTAAACCCTAGTTTATGGTGTATTTTGCCTAGATCTCCTTCTCTACACGTAAAGTTTGCAACTTTACGTGAGGAATAGGCTTGGGAAGGGTAGATCTACAGTTTGGAGTCCATGCATGACTCAAAAGTCCTCTGCATGAATATACATCTGAATGGACTCGGCGAGTCCTTTGAGTGGACTCGGCGAGTAGCATGAAGATGAGGAGGAACTCGACGAGTGGGATGAATAGCTTGTCGAGTCGGATGAGGCTGGGTAGGAACTCGGCGAGTTTGAAGAACAACTCGGCGAGTTGGTTGAAGATTCTTGGACTCGGCGAGTCAGGTCGTGACACCCCAAATCCTTCGAGTTGAGACTCGAATCAGTGAGTCGAATGGAGACTCGGTGAGTTGGACAGGTCAGGACTTGGAAATCGGTAGACTCGGCGAGTCATGGACTGACTCGGCGAGTCGAGTCGCGAATAGAAGGACTCTGAACATATGAACTCGGCGAGTCAATAGGGTGACTCGGCGAGTAGGGTTGACCTGGAAGGTTGACTTTGACCGGGACTTTGACTTTTACTAGAGTTGACTTGGTTGTCTTTTGGGGGGTCAGTTAGACTCAGTGTTGCATTGATTTTGGTAGCTCGGGGAGCGAGTGGAGCAGGAGTTCAGAGAGTTTTCGGGCAGCAGCTAGTGGGTTCATCAGCCAGTTCAGCCAGTGCATGTGAGTTTCCCTTTGTATGAATGGGTCTACGGCCACAATGCTGGCCCATGTAGTTACGAGTAGAAGACCCGGGGGTTAGCCCTAGGCACAGTATGCTAGTATGATATTCGGGACGAGGTCCAATGATAGAGGGCGGGTGCCCAAGGAATGGTTTATGTGATAGTTTATACTTGTTGTCTGTGTGATACTTGTATGTGCCTGGTAGGGAGGTGAGTGTGGGCGAGGTCCCGTATCTCACCAATAGCAGAGTGTGGATGGTGTTCCATATCTCAGTAGCAACAGATCAGGGACGAGGCCCAAGTTAGGGAAGGAGTGAGGATGGGCTGGTCCCGTACCTCACTATCATCAGGAGTATGGATGGGGTTCCATGACTCATCAGTAGCAGGACAGGGGCGGGGCCCAGAGATAGGCGAGGCCTTAGGACAAGATCCGTTAGTATGTGTTTAGCTTATGTAATGTGATGTGATATGTTTATGTGTTATTATATGTTAGTGGGCGAGGCCCTGTGATAGGCGAGGCCTAAGTGAAACAGATATGTATCCGAGCGGGGCTCAAAGCCAGGCGGGGCCTGGAGCGGCGGGGCCGTTGTAGCGGGCGAGGCTCGAGGTAGGGGCGAGGCCCAGAATAGCGGGCGTGGCCCAGTACGTGCAGTATATGGTTATGCATGGTATGTGGTAGGGTGGGGAACTCACTAAGCTTCGTGCTTACGGTTTTCAGTTTTGGTTTCAGGGACTTCCGGTAGCGGAGGGAAGAGCTCGGGGTGATCGCATGGCACACACCATAGATTAGACAGTCTGGGAATGTTTACTCTGATAACGAACATGTATTTGGAAACTAATACTCTGTTTATGTTTTGAAATGATGAATTTGCTTAAAGTAATGTTTTATTAAAAGAAATTTTTAGTCTTGAATTTTGGGACGTTACACATTGTGTTCGGTTGTTATTCCAAATATTGATAGGATCAATTTAGGGGTATTTTTTGGTGGATCCTTCATCAAGGTTAGCGGGGTAGTTCTCCAGTAAAGCCAGGGTTTAGTTGTTTTATCTTTTGATTTGGTGGGATCGACAGTCATCTATGGAAGAACTTTTTGGGTTCAAACACTACCGTTGCTAGGAGCGGAGTGGTAGCATGAAGATGGTAGTGTCAGTTGCATGAGTTGTTTGGTGATTGGAAATGTCAGGGGAGTTTTATATTCGCATGGGTTGTAGACGGTTAGAATTCAATGACTCTTTGAGAATGGAAGTTGGGGTGAAGATTCGTCAGTTCAGGGCAAGGGTTATGTTTTTTAGTCGCCATCATAAAAACTCAAGGAATTTGTATGGTATCCTAGGAGGTGATTTGGATAATCAGATTGGTTAAGATTTCAAGAGTATTCTTCAGGATTTCAGGAATTGGGCGATCGTTGAGTTTT
Organism: Lactuca serriola; assembly: GCF_051521515.1. NCBI lineage: Eukaryota > Viridiplantae > Streptophyta > Magnoliopsida > Asterales > Asteraceae > Lactuca > Lactuca serriola. Next base: position 68,201,210 of record NC_136413.1, on the reverse strand, counting down.
TCTAGCAATGGAACGCTAGTATTGATTAGCGCAGGTTATAGGCGGTTCATGCTATATGAGGTTGATGGGTTGGGAATCCATCAAATTTAAGAGATGGGAGAGCTTCGTCGAATCTAAGTGAGGGAGATCAATCAGTATTTCTAGGAGTTAGGAAGGGTGTGGAACTAGGGCAAGTTTCACATCCTGGTCAGGATGATAGACGAACCAAGTGGCAGTTTAGATTGAGGTTGTGTAAGTGGGAGTTCTGGAAACTTCCAACCGTTGGTCGGCGTCTCCTTTATTAAGCATAGAAGGCTTATGTTTGAGTCCAGGTTGAGGGCTTTGGAATTCGAAGTATGACCCGAACACTTGATTAGATGCAGGTTTCGGATTAGAATGCATGGGGTTGTGATGGTTAGGGTGTGGTAAGGCCATGGGTGGTAACCATGGTTGGTTAGAAGTTATGTAAGACTGCGATGGGATCATAGCATTCACCAGTTCGAGGTAGACTATCGTTGGAGGTGGTCATGAGCATAAAGGGAGAATTTGTTCGTGCCTTGGGCACGCCGATCAGGATTGTTGAGGAGTATTTCCCCATTTTAGGTTGAAGACCATTGGGGTCTGGGGTGGATTCGGGCTTGTGTAGCTCTAAAGGGGTGGGACCCGTGGGCGAGGCCGCTCCGTGTTATAGTTTGGGTGGGATCCGTGGGCAAGGTCCGTATGATTATGGCAATATAGGCGGGACCTGGTAGAGACTATTGGGTCAAGGTTTGGATCTTGAGTTGCAGGATTAAGTGGGTGGTCAGTGTGTGACACAATAGGATTCAAAGGCCAGGCAACCTTGTTATTTGGACTCTTAGGAACCTGGTGGTTGGACCAGGTGCGAGACTGGTAGTCTCAACGATGGTTTGTGAACCTTTATATCCCAGTCTAGTGAGGGGTGGTCGTGAATCAGAAGGTTTTGGGTGAAATTCAAGTGCAGATCCGTGGATCTCAGGTTAAGAGTTAAGTATCGGGTTGGCTTTGTGGTGAGATCTCGAGTTGGGAATCGTGAGTGTTTATATCCAGGATTTTCTTTTCAGTGGGATAAGAATTGGGATATCTATATGTTGAGGGCATCAATCGAAGGTTTCAGAGGTAAGGAATGGATTCAGTTTTGATGATAGATCAAGCCCTTGAGATTGTGTCTCAGATTGGTTCTATCTGTAAATGGGATCAAGATAAGTTAACGCGATATTATTGATTTGGAACTCATGTGTGGAGTCGCTTGTTATTAGGAGAATATGTTAGGTCACTTGCAGTTTGGATTACATAATCTTAGAGTAAATGATTTGACCCTGTTGTGCAGCTCTCGTCTGAATCTAACCGTTATATGATGAGTCTTCTACTCGAAGGATTATCTGAGCCTTTTGTCAAGTATAAGTGTTCTACAACAATAATTTGTATGTGATTATGTTTTCTAGTGGGAACCTCAGGTTATCAGAAGTTGAGTGGTCAGTTGGGAGATAAGTAGAATGGATTTAGAAATGGATCAGTATGGGCGGTCTGTAACGGAGTCAAACCATTTTGAGATTTCAAATTTTAGGTTGAGTAGATGTGGTTATTTTGAAAGGGATTATTTTCAGGTAGAGAAAGAATTCGTTCATCTTCAGGTTGGAGAGCCCTGCTAGGGTTGGTTTCGGTTGCCTTGGGAAGGTTGTGGTATGATAGGGGTTGTAGTCGTGTTGCACAGGTTGTCTTGCGTGCCGGGGATGGTAAAGAATGATTTCGAGGACAAAATCTAATTTAAGTGAGAGGGATTTGTAATGCCCTGTTTGAAATCATTTCCCATTTCGGGGTGGTGATCAATGATTGGGTATTAGCAGACTTAGGACCCCTGAACAATTGAGATCTTGACTCATTAGGAGGTGGATGATGTAATTTGGATGATTCGGGTGTTCGGTTTATGTTTTGGAGCCAAAGGTATCTTGATAATATGGCAGCTCGGGCTTTTGTGGAAATTGGATGTTTGTTTGGGAAATTGTATGGCATGTATGAGTTTATTAAAGTGTAGAGCTTCTTGTTACCTTTTCATGGATATAAGGATCGTCGGAATCAGACTTATAACGAACAAGTTATGGCCTTCAGAGTGTGTTAGGGTTTAAGAGGAAAGCCTAGTATGCGGGGCGTACTTGTAGCACCTGATTCCTGGTACGTAAATCTTATTTGAGTATTTCTCTTCTTTTAGCCTTGGACTCGGCGAGTCACAGGTCCGACTCGCCGAGTAGATGCGGGACCCGGGACACGTTTAAGTTGTCGACTCGGCGAGTCCATATCCTGGACTCGGCGAGTCATAGCTGTTGGATGAAACCCTAAGTTTCAGGGGTTTGCACCCTATTTAAGCAACACCTCCGCCCCAGGCCAGCCCCATTCTCTCCCCAGAGCTCCCAACCCTCGTTTATGCTTGTTCTTTGAAGAATTGAAGCTTTGTTGTGTGCTTTTGAAGGTTTTGAAGAAGGAAGGAAGTAGATCCAGAAGAAGGGAAGCCATCCAGGCATTATTGTGTTCTTCTAGCAGTTCCTTTGAGGTATAGCCCGTTTTCCCCATGATTCTATGCTTAGTACTTCATTTAGGTCTTTCTTGGACAAATCCCCAAGCTTGTATGTGCATTATATGTCGTAATAAGATGTTTGGCCTCTGGATCTAGGCAAGATTGAGCTCCAGGAGCTCAGATCTGTTAGCTTTATGGCCCCATGTTGCTTGTTCACCCTAGATCTACCCTTTTGAGGCATTTTGAGCCCTAAAATCCATATTGGTGAATATCCACACGTAAAGTTGGAACTTTACATGTGATTCGTGTCCTAGAAGTCCAGATCTGTGAATGGCATGGACTGGAATCGAGCAAATCTGTGTATTTAGTGGGTGCATGGCAACGACTCGGCGAGTCTGTTCGCGAGTCTCCGAGTTTGTCCCCTTTTTCTAGTGTCGAGTGAGCAGTGAGTCACGGGGTGTGACTCAGTGAGTCGGAAGCTGAACTCATCTATGGAGGTACTCGGCGAGTCAATGCCCTGACTCAGCGAGTTCAAGGCAATCTCCTTAGATCAAGAACAGACTCGACGAGTTGTTCATACAACTCGGCGAGTCTTAGCATAAGTGTTCATCGGATGAAGATGAACTCGACGAGTTGTTCATACAACTCGGCGAGTAGGATGAAGGACTTGAATATCAGTTTAGAAGGAGAACTCGTCGAGTCGTCGCCTAACTCGACGAGTAGGAACGGGATCCAGGACAATCGTTTGGGTGGTGACTCGGCGAGTTGGAAAGCCAACTCGGCGAGTCGGGTCAACTGAAAGTTGACTCTGACTTTGACTTAGGGCATGGTCAGGGGTAAAAGGGTCATTTTACCCAAAGGTCAGTGAGCAGTGTTTGATTGAGTATGTTGTGGGAATTGCAGCCGGAGGATTTCCGGAGCAGCAGCAGCACCAGTAGGCAGTCAGTTCCCGATCAGATCAGCAGCTACTTCGAGGTGAGTTACCTTCCAGTAGCGGTGGGTCTACGGCCACAATGCCGGCCCACCAGTAGGAGTTGTATGTTAGTGATTGTCTTTGTGATATCATCTAGGTTTTCTACTACCTGATATGTTGTATGCTGGCATGATATGTATATGTGATAGTTGTAGAGTTCGGTTGTTAGGACCGATGAGTAGTCAGCACCCCAGAATGGCTTGACACGGGTAGTCAGCACCCCAGAATGGCCTGGCAGTATGTGTGTTATGTGTTCGTATGGTATGTGGTACGATGGGGGAACTCACTAAGCTTTGTGCTTACGGTTTTCAGTTTTGGTTTCAGGTACCTCCTCAGCTAGGGGAAAGGAGCCGGCGCGGTAGCAGCATGTCACACACACACTCTCCAGTTTCCGCATTTATGAGCTTCGCTGGGATTTGTACTCTGATATTTTGATTGGGTGTATGAATTGGCTTTTAGACATGGTTCACTTTGTGTTATGGTTTGATCAAACAATGTTTTTAGTTATTAATATTTTCTAAAGTAATGTTTTAAAACAAAATTTTTGGTCTTGAAAATTGGGTCGTTACAGTACTAGTGCGAAGGGTAGTACGCGGGGCGTAATGTGGTGTACGCTTAGCGTACTGTGAAGGAAGGATCGGGAGTGTGAGGCCTCGTACGCTGGGCATAGGAGGAGTACGTGGAGCATACGACGAGTAAGTGAAAACCTAAGTTAGGGTGTTGTACCCCGTATAAGCACTTTAAGTCTTTAGGTTTGGCCTCTTTACCAGCCTCCAAGTCCTAAAAACCCTAGAAATCGTCTCTTATCCTCCATGGTGGTGTTTTTGAGCTCATTGTGTGCATCTTGGTGTGTTTTGGTTCATATTCAAGAAGATGGAGTTTGGTGCAAGGTCGTGGATCAAGGAAGAGTTTGTGTATCCTAATTCTCTACTTCATTTCCAGCTTGTTTGAGGTAAAAAAGCTATGACTTTGCTCATTAGAAGCTTAGATCTAGCCTATATAGGTTTTGGACCCCTTTTGGCCCCATGAATGGGATCTAGTGGTTGAGCACCACTCCAGGAGTTATGAGTTGCCACTCTTGGTGTTTCTAAGGTTTAAAGTCCATAAAGTTGGCACCTTTAAGGTTTAGAATCACCCATGCATGAGATTGTGTCTATTTAATGAAAGTGAAGTGCTATATCTTGAAGTTGGGTCCTTTTAGGGCATGCAAAGTCACAAAGTCAGTGACTTTATGGTTATCGACGTTTATTAAGAAGTAGAGTTGTGGTTTGGACTTCTGTTCTTAAGCATTAAGTGCTTAAGGAAGGTTTTAGCTTATTGGGTGAGTACGTCGGGCGTACTAGTCTGTACGCACGACGTACAAGCCATTTAGCGTGTACGCATCGCGTACTCAGCAGGATTGGACTTCGAGGTTTGGGTTTCGGCTTGGGTCATCTTGTGGGCTTAGTTGTCTTCGTCCCTATTAGGCCATCAGGTTTTGGGCTTATAATAAATTGTGAAAGCCTACAATGGAATTTGGACCCAATTTGGAAAATTAGGCAATGAATTGGGCCTTGGATGGCTAATTTGGTATTTGGGCCTTTTGGATTATTAGGTTTGGGCTTAAGTCTTGGTCCAAACTAGGTAAAAGGTAAATTGGTCATCTACCCTAGTAATGGTCTGATGGTTTGGATGGGAATCTAATTATTAATTGAATGTTATTTGTCACTGATAGTTCATAGATCTGTCAGCCAACAACCATGGATTATTTGTGTGATTCGTCAGTGCGAGGTGAGTTTCCTCACTGGGTTTAGCGGGTCGAAGGCACCAATGGCATCCATGGTTTATATGTTAGGATGCTAGATGTATATGCGACTCTTGCATGTATTGTGTGATGATATGCTTACCGAGAAAGGCCCGATGCCAGGCGGGGCCTAAAAAGTAGATTATATGCTAGTTATTAGTATATTTTTTTTATGCTTACCGGGCAAGGACAGATGTCGGGCGGGGCTCGATGACTGTATGGTATGCTATAGTCTTTGTGATTATTGCATGTGCTAGTAAGGTTATATGTTTATATGGTTATATGGTTATATGGTTATATGATTATGAGTGTATCGGGCGGGGACCAATGTCACGCGGGAACTGGTGATTGACAAATCTGTAATCCGAGCGGGGCTCGATGGCGGGCGAGACCCGATGCCGAGTGGGACTCGGGACCGGGCGAGGCCCGATGGAGGGCGGGGGGCCAGTATGTGATTTATGTATGTGTAGTATGTGGTATCTTGGGAAACTCACTAAGCTTTGTGCTTACGGTTTTCAGTTTATGTTTAAGGTACTTCGGTTTTCAAATGGAAGAGCTCGGGATGATTGTAGAGCACACACCACATGTTTCCTTATTCTGTTATTTACTCTGGTTTGATGATGTTTTGATAAAACTTGATTACCTTGGTTTTATGGAAATGATATGTATTAACGATTTATAAATCTAAAAACGAAAATTTTATGTCATTATTTTTGGGACAATACAGAAGAGGTCTTCATGACCCAACCACCATGGTTCATTCACCCTCAATTGCCTGGTCATGTATGAAAACTGCCAAGTCCATTTATGGCCTGAAATAAGCACCAAGGACATGGTACACAAAACTGACATCTTTCCTTTTCACTTCTGGTTTTCACAAATCACTATTCGATGCCTCTCTCTTTATCCACAATCATGATAAAATCTTGTGCTTTTCATGGTATATGTTTATGATATTGTTCTTACAGGCAATAACAACAACTTCATCACTCAAGTCATTAGTACCTTAGCAAACCATTTTTCCATCAAAGACTTGGGTCCCCTTCATCATTTTCTTGGAACTGGAGTTAACCCCATCACTAATGGCCTTTTTCTATCCCAACATCGTCGCATTCAAAATCTTCTAACCCAATTTTCATATGGATGGTGCTAAAGACATGGCTACTCCTCTCAACTCTTCTCAGGTTCTCCACCCTATGGAAGGGTCACCAAGTGTTGATCCGACTCCATATCGCAAGCTGGTTGGTTCTTGCAATACCTGACCATTACACGACCCGATGTTTCCTTTGTTGTTAATCGGTTAGCCTAATTTATCCACTCTCCTTCAGAAAATCATTGGTAGGCGCTAAAACGGGTACTACGTTATCTAAAAGGCACAATCCATCATGGGTTCTATCTTAAACGAGGCTCCTCTCTTGTTGTACAAGCCTTCTCTGATTCTGATTGGGGAAATATCTTGAATGGAGGATGCTCTACCACTGCTTACATTCTTTATCTGGGCTCCAACATTATTTCATGGAAATCAGCACGTCAGAAGTTTGTCTCTCGTTCCTCCACTGAAGCAGAATACAAAGCCCTAGAAAATGCAGCAACAGAGGTTTCTTGGGTTCAAAACTTGGTGTTCAGGAATAATCCCCTTGTACACTTTTATGTGATAATACAAGTGCCACCTATCTATGTGCTAACCCAATTTATCATTCGCGCATGAAACACGTGGCTTTGGACTATCATTTTGTACGTGAGAAGGTTGTTGTTGGCTCTTTAAAGGTTATACATATCAATTCTAATGATCAACTAGCAGATGCTCTCACCAAGCGTCTCAGTCGGAACTCATTCCTTCATCTACGTTGCAAGATAGGAGTCTCCGATGGATCCTCCATCTTGAGGGGGCGTATTACGACCCAAGAATAATCAAATTCAAAGGTTTAATTTCCTATTATTTCTAATTTGATAACTGTAAATTACTCATCAAATATATACCAAGTTTAGATCCTAAGTTAGCTCCTTGTAAATTGTATATCTCGGCTATATAAGCCTCCCCTATATATCGATTCATATATGAGAAATTACACATTCTCGTAACCTTAATACCCTTATTCACTTAAGTGCACTTTCTTATTCTATAACATGTTGATCTTTCATAAAATATTTCCTTATCGTTAAACTAAAAGCTCAAAAATCACCGATATTAAGTCATAATAATTTAAGTTAATCAATACATAAACAATTTATTTAATTATAACGTGTTTGATAAATAAATAGCAAATGACATTCATTTTTATTTATTTGAGTTGATAAATAATAAAATTTATAACCTATAAATGTTTGGTTTTATTGTTCCCTTTTCTGCTCGTCAATGTATATTCTTCCAGGAATAACAACATCATTATGTGTCTTTGTTTGTCACACATTCTCGTACGAACAACATCATTATGTCTTTGTTTGTCACACATTAATTCCAATATATCATGAAAGGAAAAAAACAAAGAAAAGATTACAACGCCGACAAAATTATTTCTCATACTTATTTTCGGATTGTTTATAGAAAGGCTAGCTTCAAACTTAATTGGTTTGATTGGTCGTAAACCCCCAGCCTTGGAATTACTTCTTTGTAACGTTGCTTTATTTCTAGCACCTTGCTTATTTAATGAAATTTTGTGCATTCTAAAGAAACATTGATGAATAACAAACCAAGAAAAACTCCAAACACCAAATCTAGAAACCTTAGTTTTAACCCAAAACATCCACGAAACGTAGAAACCATACTCTAACTCTACAATGACTTTATTAGAAAATGATATTAAACAATGATTTCATAAATCTTAGATATACAACTCCGGTTTTATGACAAACACTAACAACTAAAAGTAAATCTTCAAGCCTTTCTTTTCAAACCCAATGCAATCAACACAGCTCCAAGATAATCGTACCTAAAGCCAGCCTTGATTATTTGCAACTTTTTATCATCCCATGGTGGATATCTGAACCACATATCTATTAAAAAGCTCCTCGTCATCACCACCTTTTCGTGACTAAAGTTTTCAAAAGAGTATTTTCCATGGTATCTTCCAAATCCACTCCCTCCAACTCCACCAAATGGTAATGTATCTATTGCATACTGCATTTATTGAAATTTTAAACAAAAAATGAGGTTAATTTTACTAAACAAAAACATAAATGATGTCACAAGCTAAAATATTACTTGAAGAATGATATCGTTGAACATAATGCTTCCTGATGACGTCTCAGAAACCAATCTTTTATGGAGGATTTCATCTTTTGTAAAGGCATACAATGCAAGTGGTTTAGGCCTTGATGTTATAAACTCTATACTCTCTTCAATTCTCTCCAACTGCGTCAAAAAGTTGTACTTATTACATTAATACTTACCTTTTTAAAGTGCATTCTTATAAAGAAATATTCTTTCCCCCCTCCATATGGGTCTATATGCTAATGTACATAACTTTAAGGGTTGCATATAACTTTCTTACTGTGATAATTGGAAGCAATGGACCAAAAATTTCTTCGGTCATAATTGCAGCATCAAGTGGAGGATCCACCAATATTGTTGGCCCAAAGAACCTACATGTCCATGTAATTTAACTCAAAGAAAAATACATACCAAAACTATATGAATTTCCTATGATAAACATAAAAACATAAACTATGTTTTAAGACATCGTTTTTTATTTTAAAGTACCACATCCTCAAAAAACAGAAATAAGGGACTTACAAGCTCTCTTCATCAAACGAACCTCCATAAACAATTGAAGATTTGACCATCGGTTCATCTATGAGACTCTTTAATCTTGAAAATTGCTTCTTGTTAATGATCTTAGACATGCTACGAGATTCATTTGGATCATCTCCAAAACATTGCTTGATATATTTTTTCAATAATTCCACCTTATTATAATAAAACAAGTATCTAAATTTATCATAAAAGGTTAAAAAAGAACAAGAAACCCTATATAATTAAAGAAAAATATGGTATTTTACCAAATTTGACAAGTTCTTTTTCTCAATGAGAATATAATCAACGCCTATACAAGCTTGCCCCGCACAAGCTCCGAATTTCCCCCAAACGATCCTTTTTGTCGCTATCTGTAATTGGAAATTTTGATAAATTTTTTACTATTACAAATTAGCAAAAATAATTCATAAATATATTTTATTTATTTTATTGTTATAAAATGGAAATTACTTTAGCGTCCCAAGAACTTGAAAAGGAATCAACCACAACAGGGCATTTTCCACCCAACTCTAAAGTTACTGGAGTTAAATGTTGTGTGGCAGCATACATCACAGTTTTTCCAACTCGTGTACTTCCTGTAAATAAATAAAAATCAGAATTAAAATGTCATTTAATATTTTCTTAAAAATTATTTTTACGATTAGAGTTTCCAACCTAGCCGAATTCTAAAAATTGTCATAAAATATTGTAAAATGTTGTTAGACGAAGCAAAATAAAAGTAAATTTAAAATATGCTCTGTTATTTACAGTTTTGATTAAATTATATTTTTGTTCCATGGGTATAATTAATTATTGCAAATTTGGTCATATTTTTTTTCTTATAATTATGATCATCATTTGAAGTTTTTGTAACAGTTTGATATTGTTTCAACTAAAATAACTATTTTGATGACTATTTTTGGTCATAAATATAGCTGAGGTTTGCAATAAATAAATAAATAAATAAATGTGACAATACTGTTGCAACAGGAACCAAACATATTATAAAATTTTCAAATAAAGACGGTCATTACAAAAATCAGATATACATAAGTAAAATGATTTAATTTATTCAAAAATTATAATTATGTTAGAAAATCAGAACAAATTGATTGCAAATCTAGGTAGGTGTATTAAATGAACTAAATATTTTTCAAATAAAAAATTTAGTTGATTCTTCACAATATTATTAGAAAACAAGAAAACTTCCATTATATAACCATTACATCGATATAATATTAATATTGCTATAATAATATTTCAAAACAATGTTACAATTGTGAAACTTAGATTTATGTTTAGTAACATCGTTCATTAATTTAGTATTTCAACATTTTTTCACAATATTTGAACAACTATGAGACGTGATTAGTACATAACAAAATTGTTTCAGCAAACCTATTCTTGTATGTCTACGTAATTAACATCCACTAAAATATAAAATTTAAGAATAACAGGAAAAAATGTAAAATTTCATACAAATGGAATAAAATTGGAATTTATATGGTTAAACGTTTTGAAAAACAATTTGAGCTAGTTATATGAGACTTAATTGCTATTTAATTATAGAAATGAACCTGTGAAGAAAATTTTGTCAAATCTATGTTGAAGTAGTTTTTCACCGATATCTGATCCACCTTCAATAACCTTAACCGCAGTACAATCAAGATAATCAAAGATTGTTTCAGCAAGAATCGAAGAACAAGAAGGAGCTAACTCTGAAGGCTTTAAGATTACTACATTCCCTGCAGCTAATGCCCCGATCATTGGTTCCAACGATAACCCTGAATTAATCAAAATGTTATGATGTGCATAAAGGTGGTGTTAGAAAGTATGAGGAGTTTTTATGAAGAAAAAAAAAGTTCGAGGGTCATTTTTGTACCAATGGGGAAGTTCCAAGATGAGATGATGAGAACAACACCTAGAGGCTCAGGAAGCAACTCTGCTCTGCTGGGGAACGCAGCCAGGGGTAATTTAGCCTGTTAACAATTGTTCATGAAGTAAATTACAATTCTACCCTCGAACATACACAATCATTGACGTTTCTAGTATGTCTTAATTAGCCTCTTTAGGTACAAACTATGTACATTTATTATTCTGAGAAAACATGTGCCATAAGTAATATAAACAGTACCTTAAATATATATCAAGTTTCAGTTTAAGCCCATAATCGTACAGCATTTATGGTGAATGTTTTTGGTTCAAAACAATTATTGAAGTGGCCCTGATTTTTTTTTTTTTTTTTTTTTTGTCATAAGAGCATCCACAAATCCACAATGCAAGTTGTATAGAGTTAAATAAGGTAATGATTAATTGATTATAATCGAATAGAAATTGAATGGAAAAGTTGAATGTTCATAAAAAAATGATGATTATATGACCGAATAAGTGTTTAATGAGTTGTAGGTGTTATAACAAATAAAATTGTATAGATATTTAAATAATGATGTAGTTATTGTTCACAACAGGAAGAAGATGTCGGATATATTCTGATTCGATGTCTACTAATAGTAACGTTATGGGAATGGATCTTTAAATGTTGTGATATTCCTACTTCACAATTTGACACCAGCAGAGAACTCGTCTTTTTTTTCGACAAAGAACTTTGGAAAATGCCGAAAGATAAGAGATAATCTCATATGTGTATGATATGGTACTATCTGGTTCATATGGAAATCAAGATGTGCCTTGGTTTTTAAAAACATTTGTATTGCTTCAACTAAGATAGCGGACAATATCAAATACCTAGTGTACACATGGGTAAACCATATGAGATTATATTGTTATTATAAATGGCTTGAGTGGTGTGTATGCCCACTTAGATCTCTATAAAAATCAAAAAACTATGTTGTAAAATCATTTTTTGTGTTTTTCTTCTTACTTCTCTAGCTACTTGGTAAGCAGTGGCCTTTTATAATATATATGTCGGTTCCAAAAAAAAAATTAGTAATGATATGATAATCGACTGAACTCTATGATGTTCAATGGATTATGAATACCTTAAATAACATATTAACATAATACTATTTAGCAAACAATAGTTTTCTTAGTTAAAATTAATTTATTGTAGCTATTATTTAATTTCATTCCTAGTCATTGTAATTTAAAATTCATCAATTTTTGTTTTATGGTTCCGTATAAAGAAATACAAGTAAAAATTAAATTATACATGAGACCTATTTATAAACTTTTAAAATATTTATAAATAGCAAAGATAAGATAACAAATTCTAGAAAAAAAAATTGTTTTATTCATGTTACTGTGACTTAACGTGATATGTCTTCATACCAACACTTAACAGGAGTAGTTTACTAGTGCATTAATGAGACTTCACATGCATGATTATATCAGACCTACACACATGGCTTGGTGTGTACTTAAATATTTTTTATATTTTGTTTTTATCATTTTATTTATATAATTAAAATACTTCCATGTAATCACATGATATTAAAATACTTCCATGCACACGCTTACATGTATGCATGCATCGAATTTATTGTTATCAACAAATTTACATACTTCCATGTAATCACATGATATTATAATCAGGAATACTTAAATATTTTTTATATTTTGTTTTTATCATTTTATTTATATAATTAAAATACTTGTCATTATTTTAATAGCTCAATCAAGTAAATAAAAAAATGGTGACAAATGTCTTAAGTATATGAAAAGAATGATGGATAAAAGTATATTTAATTTCTCTATAATCAGTATTTTGATCTATAACCCTAAGAATATAATTTTGCTACCTGCATGTAAACAAAAGTTTCTTATTTGAAAACAGTTAAACTTATCTGATTTTTGCCAAAAAGAATACCTTCTTTAATTTCTTCATATAACTTAAAAGCTAAGGGGACCAAAGTTGGAACATAGTATAAAATGAAGGTTCCAGTTGTGTAATTTAGTCATAAAACTAAACCTCTAAACAGATACGGAATTAACCTTTTTAGCAGCCATCCATTGCTTCAAGTTTCCGAGAGCATAATTTATAGATTTCACCACTAGACCAATCTGCACAGATTCGTTAATAAATCATTTAATTTGGATACTAATTTTTACAATGAACACATACTAAGTGGGAATTTGGACTATCGATCGAAAGTGATTTAGATTTTTTATAATTCAAAGTAATCGAAGAAGCAAAAGAAGACAATATGTGAATGAAAATTTATGAAACTATTCATGGCTTTAAGTTTAAATAACTGAGTCTGGTTTACAATGAACTCTAGAAACTCGGAATCAATTTGTTTATGATCACTCAACTCACGTTGCATGAGAATCCAACATGAAATAGTTTCCTATCATACGTGAAAATTACCTCATCTCTATAGGCTTCAACGTGATGCTTTCCTAGATCTTGTTTAAGAGCCATGGAAAGGTCACTTTCTCTGTCTTCAAGGATATGGAGTAAACCCTGGAGCTGCGAAATCCTCCATGATGATTCCTTTGTTTTCCCGGAATGAAAAGTTTCCCTCAATTCCTTCAAATCTGATTCCAAATTGCTTCGCATTTTTGAGGATTTGTTTTAGTATAGTACTAAAGTTGGACCAAGGGTAGAGGCTCGTGGCATTGTAATTTATAGAAAGAAGTAGGAATTGAATATCGTGGAAGACGTCATGACTACTCAACCACCAAATTCAACTACCAAATTCAAGCCTTTTGGACCGCTTCACTTGGGTAATCTCATGTTTGTTGTTTGTTTACCATTCAACTAGAAATTAAATTTAAAGGCAACTCTTATTCAAATAAATTTTAAAAGGTTAAATTAGAAAATAAAAACGTATGTTACTCTCATATAAAGATATATCTTATTTTTACCAATAATAAAAGGTGACTAGTATAGTCTTGTACTCTTGTTAGAGTATAAAGAAATCAAAAAAGGGTTTGAATTGTTTCATTAGAACTGTTTCATTAGTTAGCATTGGTAATGCTAGAAGGTATTTATACAAGTTGTAAAAGAAACTTAAATATAGGAGACTAATCCCTATCCTAATAAAAGAATAGCTAGGTTTAATCTCACAAGTATCATGCAATTAGAACCCTTTATTAATGTTATATATAATTTATCATACAACTTGTCAACCTATTAATTATTCATTTTAAATTTCAAATTTTAAATTCCTCACTCTAATTTTATTAAATTAATAATTGATTCTTCATTTTAAATTTCAAATTTAAAAATTTCTCCCTTTAATTATATTAAATTAATAACATTAGATTAAAAATAAAATGAAATTAATATAAATTATAAAATGATATAACTCCACGTATTTATTTAAATCAACGATTATAATTTTATATAACTAAAAAAATATCTCTTAACTAATAATTTATTTAAAATAATTGATTAACAATTTTGATTTTTTAATACGAAAGTTTAATTAATTTTATAACCGTGGTTATCACGGGTTATAAACTAGTCTACTTTAATAAATAAAATCTTTTTGTCACATGTTACACTCATATTGATTTAGCCACATGTCATTTTGTGGTTAATTTCAACATTTTGTGGTTTTTTCCATTTTATTAAATTCCTATAATATTAAATGTAATAATAAATGCATATCAATTTCAATAATTGATTTTCCTTCTAATTTCACAATTTCTAAATTAAAACTTTATTAGTTTCATTTGTTTATTTATCTAAATTATTTTTTAAATTAAAAAAAGAAAAAAAAACACTTTAATTTTAATAATTTAATATTTTTCTAATTTTTTTTGTAAATTTAAACTTTTTCAAATTTTTGTATTTAATTTTTTTTAAATAAACTCATGTAATACATGGGTCTTATACCTAGTTATTCATTAAAATAAAACAAGATAAAGATAAGTATAAGTTGTAATCGGTTTCTTCTACTCCCTTATCAAGCTAGAATGTGAAGATCACGAACACCCAACTTGTCATGGAAGATAACAAAATTTCTCTGTGCCAAGTGGTTTGGTGAAGGTATCGACAACTTGTTCATTACTGCAAATACTAAAAGTCTGAATTTCTTGAGAATCGATGCATTTACATATAAAAAACAATCAATTTCTACATGTTTAGTGCGTTTATGCAATACGGGATTGTTGGCAATATGTTGAGCTGTCTGATTGTCACAATATAGAGAAGTATGACCATATTGAGGTGCTTTAAGGTCTTGTAAAAGCCAAAGAAGCCACAAAATCTCACTCACAGTAAAGGCCAAGGCTCAATAGTCAGCCTCTACAAATGACTTGAAGACGACATATTGTTTCTTTATATTCCACGAAATAGAAGCACCACCCAAAGTAATGAAATAACCTATCTTGGAGCGCCTAGTGTGAGGAAAACCAATCCAATCTAAGTCTCAAGAAGCCTTAAAAGTGGGATTCCCAATTGAGGGAAAAATGCCTTAACTCATAGTGGCTTTGAGATAGCAAAGTATATAAAGAGCAACATCAAAGTGTAGTTGACGTGGAGACAAGACAAATTGACTCAGAGTGTTGACAACAAGGGTTATGTATGGTAAAGTAACTTGTAGGTATAAGAAACGCTCCACGAGGCATCAAAATTGGCTAACATATGCAAGAGTAGTGTCGTCGACATCGTCTAGAGGAATATTTGCTCCATTGGAAACGAATTGGCTATACTTTACAAAGATATCCAATTGGTACTTTCTTCGACTTAACATCATCGCATCTAGAGTCTGTGTTGTTTCAACACTAAGGAAGTATTTTAAAGACCAGAAGTCTTTAATGCTGGATTTTTCATTCAAATAAACATTTGTTTTACCGGTGCGATCGTTGTTATTTTTTAGAAGGATAACATCAGCAACGTAGATAAGTGCAACACCGTAAATAGTGTAAGTTTTAAAGATAAATATATAGTGAGATACCCGATCAACACAGTTTTGAAGTGTTTCATTACAAGCGATCACTAATGGATACTTTCTTTGACTTAACACCCTCTTATCTAGAGTCTCAACACCCTCTTATCTAGAGTCTGTGTTGTTTCCACACTAAGAAAGAATTTTACCGACCCCAAGTTTTTAATGCTAAATTTTTCATCCAATAAGCCTTTGTTTTATCAATGCGATCGTTGTTATTTTTGAGAAGGGTAACATCATGAACGTAGATAAGCATACTAACATAAATAATGTGGGTTTTAAAGATAAATATATAGTGAGATTTAGGTGTTGTTTGTTTTTTGTCTGCAGATCTTCTTGACCTCTTCTGTCTGCGTCGCGCCACATAGACCACGCGCAGATATTAGGCTTCACAGATTGTTTGTTTTTTTTAAGTCTGCAGACAAAAAAAGGTCTGGGCATTCTCTTCTTAACGCAGATGTGGACCAGAGTCTTCAAATCTCTTTAGACATCTTCTAACCTAAAAAACACATATACATTTGTTGTTTTTTTTCCTTTTTTTTATTTTCTTAAACTTAGATTTATTCCAACTTTATCTATGATAAATAAAGTGGAAAAAATGTTACCATACTTAAAGAAAAAAAAGATTCAACAACACAATCATGACCTTTGTGACAAATTTATAAATAAATAGTTAATTACAATAATAATTTGTCGAGTTGTTTGTATAGATATGTAAAAAATCATAATATTGTCTTATATTTTTTTGTGTGCCAAATTTAATAAAACATTATTTAATACAACATCGTTCATTTCTTGGGAAAAATATTTATGGTCAGTTTTTAATTGATTTAATTGAAAAAATAAAATAAAAACTTTGAAAATTTTCATTTAAAATCAAAGTTTATTACAATTAATGTTATGTGTTAAATTATTTTATCCCTACTTAAAATGTTTAGGTATAACTTTACGGCCAAAGTTTGTTGGTTTTTATTAAATATATATGATAATTCTTACCATTTTATTTTCACTTTTTATACAATAATGCATAAAAGTTAATCTACATTTGTTAATTATCTATAAAAAAAGTCATAAAATTATCAAAAAAAACTCTTTTAATTTTTTTTAAATCAGTTTAATTAGATTTTAGTTTATTCTAACACCCTGCAGATGTTAAAAAACAAACAATCTTCTTCTTTCATACTGCAGATGTTTGGTACACCTCTTCTACTGTAGATGTTTGCAGATATGGTCTGCAGACTGCACATTAAACTCTGATCAACTCATCTTTGAAGTGTTTCATTACAAGTGATCACCACTAGGCCATCTTTATCTTATTTTGACTTAACGAGCTTTATATATGTGCAATAAACCATACACTTTTGACATATTAAAGAGCCGAAAGCAACAAGTTACTCTAAATTGAAATTTTAACGATATAAGTAAAAATCAATTATTGATAACCATCCAAAAAATAACAGATCACTTATGCTTTAGGCTTGAGAGAGAGTGGCCATGGTAGCCAGCCACGTTGGCCATGACACCCACTTCCCCTGGTGTATGGCTTATGTTGAGATCGACTACCGCACATGTCACAACTTCTCTCTTCTTTACTCTAATTCTCTCTCTCTCTCTCTCTATATATATATATATATATATATATATATATGGTTAGGTTATTTTGTTTTTACTAACTATTGTGTGCCAGAATGCATAGATCTGGACCAACGGATGAAATTAATGAATGTACATGATTTGAGAGTGTATGATATTACAATTGGATAGCATGTACCATATAATCACCAAAATTTTAGCAAAAGGGTATTTTGGATAATTAATTACAATTATAAAAGGAATTTTTCGGATGTTTAGGGATAATTAATTCTCATAATTTTAAATTTTTGAATTTTTTTAAATTAATTTAAATTTAATTCTAACGTAATTTGTAAACATAACTGATTTTATTCTGTCAGAATATTTTTTTTGTTAGAATGATGCTCTTTCATAATTTTATTCTATTAGAGTAATATTGAAGAATAACAAAATTCTTAAATCCGAGGTTGAAAAATAACAACATTCTAATATATTCTTATACATCCGAACTTAAATAAAAATTCATACATATTCTTACAGACTAAAAGTCTTATACATTTTAATATAATTATACATATTCTAAAAGAATATCAACAGAAAAGGATAAAATTCTTAAAAAAATAACAACATTATTAGGTCTTCAACTCATGCTTCCAGCCATCCTATCACAAATACAACAAAAACTAATAATGGTCAAAAACATGTTACAAATACAACTATCACTTTATATATTCTGGTAGAATACATAGAATGTGAGAGAATACATAGAATATATTCTGACAGATCTAAGTTGTGAGAAGAATGAAATTTGACACCCTAGATTTACCTGCACTCGCTGGCCAAAATCTCAGCATTCTATTGTATATTATTCTACCAGAATAATACATTCTTTGTTGAATATTCTAACAGAATAATTCTTTGTTGAAGCTGTAATCAAGATACTGAAAAAAAAAAAACAATTATGTGTCATATCATAAAGTTTTATCCTTAATAAAAAAATTCACAAATAACACTGAAAATCATGCAAAATAAAACATTCTTAAAGAATCATTAAACTAAAAGCACAATTACAATGCAAAATTCTAACAGAATGTGTATATGATATTGAAGTGTTTAAAAAGCAATACATATGCACCTCCAAACTTTTCCATGTGAATTAAATATGCTTCAGCTATGTATTTATATAGAACCACTATAGCATATGAACCTCCAATATTTTCCATATGAATTTTAAGTGTAGCGTTTAAAGAACAATATTTTGAAATTTGAAGTTATATATCCAAATAATATGAATTTGAAACTAACAAGTCACACTGCATCTGAACTTTTAATTACAAAGTCTATGGTACATGAAACTTCATAGGTAAATGCACTTGATACACAAATATATAGATATTACTGTCAATTGTCGGTAGCATCTTCTTTTTGAAAAAGATGCATCGACTTTTCTTTGTACCCCCTCCCCCCCCGGGAACAGGAATTCAAGTTAACCTAACCTGAGTTTTAATTACAACCTCATATAAAAAGATTATCAACGGAATGCCCAAGCACACAAATGAGAAACTGGCCAAAAGTTATCGTATTCAAAAGTAGATATTATCCGAGTTCCCTCTTCTGGTGCAACTATATATGAGCATGTCAACGAAGGCTTGATTATGTGACAAACGTGACTTAAGTGAAAAAGTGATAAGGGGAACACCACCAGTCAATTTACCATTATTCAGTCGAAAATTTAAGGTTGTTCATTATCAGTGTTAAGCTTAAAGTTCAAGATCACAAAAAATCATACATAGAGAATCGTGTTTGTGAATTAGAAGATATATAGGAATTAAAAGAAGTACATGTTGGACTCTGTAGTACCCTAACTGAAATACAGAACTGAAAAAATTGACTGAGATAATCGAAATTCCAATCCCCTGCTAATGAACAAGCAAATGATTATGATGTGATATACGATTAATAAGATAAAATTGCCTACAATACCTTGTAAGAATGCTTTCATAATTCCCTGCCTACAGAGTTACAGGGAGACCTGAAGCGGCGAGAATAGCTAATAAACCAACAACGACGCGACAAAGAAGGATGATGAGTAAAAAACTACAGAAAAAAAAATCATTGATGCTAGAGACCCTAATTTTCATTTTGAATCCTAAATCGAAAGAAATCATCAATGCTAATTTTAAACACCAAGTCGAACGCATACCAAAAGCCAAAAGGTACTAACAAATCTAATCTGTAATCTGTAATCGAAAACATACGCAAATAATCAGATTTAACATCACGAATAGAAAAACCTAAATATGTTTTCCGTTCATTTAAAGAAGATAAAATAGGAAGAAGAACAATTAAACCTGAGATTATTATATGTATGAGTGTAAAGGAATATAAAGGTATTTATGAAGTGTACCTCCGATAGAAAAATTGACAGCGAGAAGAAGAGGCCAGATGAACTTGTAACGGCGGCCGAGTGACTCCTTGGCTGGATGATGAGCAAAAAACTAAAGGAAAAAAGGTGTGTGTTTCTCTTCTACATCTCGTGTGTGCGCATCAGAAAAAAGAAGAAGCGATCGACTCCTTCTATCTGTGGTGTGCGTCGACTGGAAGAAGAAAGAAGAAATCGAGGTCTTGATCGGTTGTGTTGTGGGGTGTCGGTCATTCATCTTGGTAATTCCTTGAATATAAGACACGATGCAAGAGAGAGACTAGGTCAAAAATATTGATTTTATTTCCTTAATTGCAGGGTTTCAATTAAATGATTCCTTAATTAAAAAGTACAAAATGTCCAGAATACCCTTAATTTATTTATTTAATTGTTTATTATTTCTTGAATTCTCATTGGTGCATTTAGGCACACAATACTTGCTAAAAACATTTGAACCTAGCTATCTCTCTCTCTCTCTCTCTCTATATATATATATATATATATATATATATATATATATATATATATATATATATATATATACATTTTTGACATTTTTTGTTTTTCAAAATTCAGTTTATTTTGTATTATAAATAACACCATCAATCATTCAATTTTACCACAACTAAAAATACTTCTTCCACCTCTTTAAAAAGCTATAACATTTAGTTTTTTTTCCCCTTTTCTAATCTCATGTTATGTAGTTTTTTCTAGTTTTTAGATATTCAATTTTGTGTTTTCTTTTTTTTTTTTTTTTTTTTTTTTTGAGTTTTTAGAGTTTTAGTTTCATGATATGTATTTTCTATTGAAATTTTAAGTTTTTATTAACATTAAATTGTTTAAATAAATTTTAAGAAAATAATACATGTCATGGTTACCATTCCTAATGTGTGGCAAAAAAAAATCTTTGAGGTGACATTAAAAGGACGTTGATATAAGGTAAGAAATGAGTGACAACCATGTCAGCACTTCCTTCAATCTTAAAAATTTCCCTCATATCGTCATGTGTCAGTTGACATGAATAATTACAAAACCACCATCGTGTCCACCTTAACATCATGAGATTTATAGTAATTCATATTTATAAGTTCGTTGATATCATTTTTAGGAAGATGACATTGGTGTTTGTTTATGAATGATTCTGTGGTCAAACTGTGAAAGTCAACATTGGATTGATGTGTTAAATGTCAAAATCAGAACAGAGATTAGTCGATGTGAAGGAAATCGGTGCGAGATCATTGTTTTTGATCAAACATCTATGTTTTTCCAATTCTAAAGTTTGATTTGCGAAGGCATCATCAGAACGAAGTTCTCGCAGATTATAAGGTCTCGCAGTGATGGGTCTTGCAATCGCAATCTAATGCTGCACAATTGACTGGTCTCGCAATTTGAATGGGTCTCGCATTTGGTGCTTCGCAGATTATAACGTTCGTAATTGTTGGTCTCGTATCAGAAAGAGTTATTGTGTTATCGTCGATGTTGCTCCCCGATTTATCAGAAAAAAAATTGGGGAAAATGATACATTTTTCCATCTTTGGTCCTCACACTTTCAACATATTGGTAATTTTGATCCATTATTAGAAACAATTGCAAATTCAAGGGTGGATGATCAGATTTGATTTTTTTCGTGAACATATTTCTCGTGAACAGTACTTATAAGATTCCAATTAAAGTCAAAGGTGATCCGGAAAGTCAAAATTTCAAAAACTGTTATATTTTTCGGCTTTTTCAGATTTGAAGTTTCATGTTTATTCCACTTGTCGATGGGGAGTAGTAATACATTGATTTATCTGATTCAAGTACATTCTCATGCCCATTTGAAGGTTTTATAATCATATTTAGATTATAAAAGGGGGAGAATTCGGTATGGGTATTAGAAAGAAGATTGTGACTTTTCAACATGGTGATTTTTAGTGAATTAAGTTTGAAAAAAAAAATATCGAAGTCGGGTACTTTTGGTGTCAATAAGCATATTGGAGTTTAATTTTTGTGATTGACTACGTGCGTTATTGACTCGATTTTGGTTCTTCTTGATCAAGTTTGATTGAAAATCTTGATCTTGATTTGTTACATGACATTTTTGGATCCTCATGCCTTTAGCGAATGTTCTTCATGATTATTTTGAAGATCGATGTGATCTTGAGGGGGAGTTCTTAAGAAGATTTACGGAGCATAGAAGTGATTCATAATGCTTGATCCAAATTGGGTATTTTTGATGGGTTTTCATTACAAAATTCGTATTTTTTGGATTACTTTTGATAGTTTGGGTTGATTATTCCCTCTAGAGCTTTTTTTACATTGTTACATATCCTAGAGACCATCATTGCTTAACGACCATGGAAGATTGAAGTTTTTGGATTTCTTCATCGCTGCTTCTCATTATAATGTCACTGATGGACTTCTTATTCGCTAGTAGTTGATTCGGTTTTTAGAGTCTTTTCATCCATTCCGAACTTTGAAGGGGAGAATGTTGGATGCAAAGTTCTTCATGGAGGATGTCAAAGAGAAAACGTGGAAGACCCATTAAGACATGTTGATTTTTTTCCTTGTGACTTGAGAGAGTGAGAGACTTGTACATGCACCTCTATATATAGTAAATGCCATATCATTTGTTGAGTGTGCTCTAGAGATGTAGTCATAGAGATTGGTGATTCGAGTTATTTATGTATAATAGCTCTAACTCTCTTTTTGTAACTCCTCACCATGATCGAATATATCTCCTAACAACCCAAATCACATCGTGTCTATTGTGTGATTATCATTTCCGCATGTCAAATATGGGTTTATATTTCTCAACAATATCCTTAGGGTGAGCATATTAACCTAAAAACCAAACTAGAACCAAATTAACCGATATAATCAAACCATTACATAAAACATGTGGTGTGGTTTGTAATTTTGATTAATTAAATACATATGGTTCAGTTATGGTTTTCATCTAATGTCGAACCACTATAAACTGAACTGAACCAATAATATTAAGAGTAAGTTACTGAAATCGTCATTATGGTTTGTTCAAAATTGCATGTTTGGTCTCTAATCTTTTTTTTTCACTTAGATCGTCCCTGTGGTTCGATTTTGTTGTGTTTTTCGTCCCTATGGTTTGGTAAAAATTACACATTTGGTCCCTAACTTTATGTATGTAAGGGACGAAAAACACAAAAAAATAAAACCATAGGGATGATCCGAGTGCAAAAAAAAAGTTAAGGACCAAACGTGCAATTTTGACCAAACCATAGGGACGATTTCAGTAATTTACTCTAATATTAATAAATATTTTTTAATATAATATAATATAAAATGTATTGTATGTAATTATATTAGTAATTGAAAATTTAAAGGGTAATTATTTGGAATTAGATAGGATAAGTAATATTCTATCAATAATGTTAGGAAGTAAAGCAAATAACAAGAAAAACTAAAAGTATACAAGACACAGTATTTACGTGATTCGGTCAAGGTGAACTATGTCCACGGGCAGGAGGGGAGTATTCTTTATTTCAGAGCTCTTAAACAGGGGTTACAAGTACACTTTTCACAGAGATTTGTCTAACTCTAGAATTCAAGATACAAAATGACCTTGCATGCATCCATATTTATACTTGAGGGATCAAACCTAAAACCCTAATGGGCCAAGCCCATTGGCCCATGAAAGGTGACAACCAATCATATCCTGCCATGTAACATCTTCTAGAACATTCTTCCATATCATACAACCCATGAACATCAACGACACACGTGATGGAGTACCTTATACCATAGTAGAGCACCATAATGCACAGGTGGTGCATAATGAACACTAGTAGTCTAACATCTATCATGGTGGCATAACTGATGTATTTCTTGAGCATGATCATCTTCTAAGCATACACGGATCAACATGGCACATCAAATGAATCAAGATAGCGCATCATGTACCAAGATGGTCCATGGTGGCGCAACATCTCCTCCAAATAGCACAACATCTCATCAAGATGGTGCAACTTCATCCTCTTGGTGCAACTTCCCTTCCTCATGGCGCAACATCTCCTTTATGGATTCGTTATGGCGCAACATCTCCTATATGAGGTGCAACTCCTTCCCATTTGGCGCAACTGTTGGGTTTTGAGCATTCTAACACTCCTAAGTGTACATGCAACCCTAAATACCTTGGATCTATGCTTTCTCTATTATACATGCAAATATGAACATCCAAGGTATTATCCTAATCTAGCATACAAAACAATGAATATAACAAGATAGAATACATACCTCTTTGGTGTAGAATGTTCTCAAGAAGCTTGAGTGCCTAGTGCCCCAAGTGTGACACCTCAAATGGCTCACACAACATCAATTGCTTTTGTAATAACCTTGAGAGAAATGTAGAACACTAGAAATCGGATAGTGGCCGATTTTTCCAAGAGTATGATCTTTATATAGTGTTACAATTAGGGTAAACCCTAATTGTCATGGCTTTCCATTTCCTTGGATCCATGGGTTCAAATACACCATGGAGCATCCATGGAGCATCCTATGGGTTTTAGCCCAACTTGATAATCCATGGAGCATTAGCCCACTATACAAGTATGGATGATTTACACAATCAACCCATATATTTAGTTGGTCTTCTTTTGATCACTTAATTAATTCTAGATTAGTTCTTGATCAATACTAATTAAATAATCTTATTAATATATTATAACTTATAATATATTAACAAACCTTAAGTGTTATTTCTCTCATTATAGTCTATCCAAATGCATGATGCCATGCAACCCAAATGGACCATGCCGGGTCGGGTCAAGCCTTACCAATTATAGTTATGGACTTAGACATTAATCCAACAGTCTCCCACTTGGATAAGTCTAAAACTATTATTGCGTATGACTTCAAGAACTAACTGGCAATCGTAGCTCTCAAAAGCTTCCGTCGAACTCTAACCTTGCCGGTGAACTCTGACCTTTGTCAATGACTTGTCCATTAGATAAGTGATCATATATTCCTCCATTCTAGATATCATATGGAGTGAGACATGGATTGTAAATCATTCTCTCTGTCCATCTGTTGTTTCCCGATTTCCGATTTATGACGACTGACTGATTGAACAAATCAAATCAGTCCTGGCTTGGCCAAGCACTCACATGTGTCATCGCTAAATCATCGAGGGGCCCACAGATATCGCTTTTATCCCGAAGGTAAAAGGAATGGATAAACTTCGACTCATATGGCTTGTTCTGCTACTTGTTGAATCATACACAAAGACACATTTTATAACATCGAGTTACCAATGTGGTTTCGCGCAATCAATATATAACCAACTCATAGTAACAACTCATATCTCTAGGTTTAAAGAATATAATATATTATCGTCTCATGATCACTCGTGATAAAATCCATGAAGTGAATCAAATGAGCGCGGGTTGAATCCAATACTCAGAACTTATGAGCACTCATGAGTGTTGTAGCACAACTTTGTCCACCAACTTGGACCTCTACAAGCCAACCCATGACAGTCTTGATTCATATCTACTTCCAACATATGACCAACTGTGGATGGTTTAAATAACTTAGTCATTCCGGAAAAATAACCTAGTTATTATGGAATTCAAAACATGCAAAGTGAAACGCAAGAATAAATGAATCAAATATGGTATCAAACCCTATGAATATAAATAGACCACTTCTATTTATCACCATATTGATTACTCATTATTCATTGTTTCAGTTTTATCAACTTTATACTTGAATTAAAACACTAGGTATCCCATGCTCCAAGCATGTACACTATGTTTTCCTAAACAATAGCTTTGCCATACACCAAGTATGCACTCTATGTTTATCTATGATCCTTACTTTGTGAAATAAACCAATTGACCAAACTTTCAATGATTCTAATTTCACACTCCTGAATTCTTAATGCAGGAATTCCAAATTCATGCCATTTTACCGAAATTTGTTAGATTCTAAACTTATATGCAATGATTCTCTTGTAATGATTATGCACAAAGTCACAAAGACTTGACAATGAACATTACAGAGTATCCAATGAAGACCTACTCCATGGACACAAAGCCTTATGTTCAAAGTATGCATTGCTTTGAACATGCTTCTTGCACTAAGTTTTTTTTTTTCTAATCTTACACAGATTGCTTCCATCTATAGAGACAACTCTATATTCCTATTTTGACTACCACTTCTGAACAAGAGTTGCCTCTTTTCAGACTATGTCAATATGGTCCTTCCAATATTAACACTATACTTCCAACTGTCATTGAGCAACCAATCTTTGGTAAACCTTAGATTGTCCTCGACAATTGCTTAATCACTTTAGTCATATCCAATTCTAGACATTTTCCACCTTAATGCCCCAAGGCATTTGGAAAACTCATAAAGAATAAATATTATAGCACATGTAATTGATCTTGTACCCAAAGTAAATGGGACACGATTCATGATGTTTCACATAAAGACATGGTTCTAGACCAATCTTTTTCCATAATAATTTTTTTTGTTTGCCATATTCTCAAAATTTTACTATGAAAAGGGATGTCGTAATCATAATCGAATTTTGAGAACGCAATATATAGAATTTTCTTAAGTTGAACCCATCCAACATGAAATTCATATATATATTCTTGACTAAAGGTGATTAAAATCTCAATATAAGGTCTTTAGAATGATTATAAACTCAATCTAAGCTTTTCATAATTGAAATGAAGTATAATTTCCTCTCCCTTAATTATAGCAAAACAATTTTTTCAACCCCTGCAACCTCACGAATTGAAACTTTTTTTTTCTATAATTAACATTGCTAACTTGCAATACTTATCATAATTATCATGCTCCCACTAACATGATGATTATTAGCATAACACTTATGCTCCCACTAGCTTTGACATGTACTCAGAAATCAGCTATTGACTTTTTTACCAAAGTTCAGATTTCTGATACTAGATTGCTTTGATAAGACTTTATCAAAATCATACACCTTATCTTAGATAGCTCACAGGTGTGCCTAAACAATTTCAGAACTATGAAAAGGGATTCCGTAATCATAGTCTTAATTGTTTAGACCTTTGCTATTTCTCATAAATCCATGTTAGTGTGCCTACTAACAACTTTGAGAATACAAAGATTACTATCTACTTAGAAATCTACTTAGTGGAAGTGTTTTCCTCACCATCATTTTCATGAATCGGAGAGAAACCTTATGACACTTAGATTTTTATGGTGTATGAGTTCCTACCCATATGAATTTTTCAAAACCATGATCACAAGACAAGGTTAGTGACAAATCTAAACTCATATGGATTGAACTTGTGCAATCTTTAAGTTCTTTCCATTTGGCAGCACAAGGGCCTGCCATAGCTTCTAAGTGCTGTGCAACCAATTGAGGACTCTAAGAACTCATATACAAAGCCAACTTTCACTGGAATGGGCACAGAATATGTCAACACGATAGGTTATAAACCTCAAGTCGTGTGCTAGTAAAGAACCTCAGGTTTTATTCTTGATTAGTTCTTGAGACTTTCAAGACCTTTAAGACTCCCACTGTCCTCTTGACATATAAGACTCTCTTGTCAAATATTCAAGGGATAGTGCGGATTCTTTATCAAGACAACCACTTCACACAATTGATCTAAGTTGGTCTTTGTTTTATCCAAAACATCACAACTTACCAACTTCAAATGTACAAGAGTAGGACACTTTTACTCTTACATTTGACACGAGTTTTTTAAGCCTTTCTTTAAGATATGTCACTCAAGTTACAATCTTAGAGTATAACTCTAAGGATTGTTTTGGAACGAAGTATGACTCATCTTCTTGATTTAACCACTTCAACAATTCATAGCTCCTCTTCTTAGCTATCAGAATGAACTTAGAGGATGAATTGTGATAAGGTCTCTTAATCATTAAGATGATCATATAACATGATACTAAAGTACTCTCTCATCTTTTCAGATTTGAGAAACTTTTATCCTTCTGCCTAATTTGATTCTTCTCATTCGTTTTGCCATACATCGAAAATTTTCCAATGTATCAGAATTACACTTAAGCCTGTAAGTATAGCCATATTTACTAAACCTTAGTAAATCATGACGAATAGTCTTCTCCATCTTTTGTGGTGGACTTTGACAAGTGCACATGAATGTGTACTCGATCCTTTAGTCCTTTACTTGACTCACACATCCATGTGAACAAGTAATTAGTCTTAATTTTCCAATGCTTGAAAGTTCTCATTCATCATACTATACAACTTGCATGATTCCAAGTTTCGGTCCAATTGAAAGTTGGGTGATGAGAAATTTTCTTTATTTGGTAAATTTAGACACTACCACAAATGAAAGAATCAAAACAATTTTCCATTATTGCCATCAATGGGATCATATAAACAACAATTTCTTTCACAAATGCCATTGTAAGGATATTTAAAATAAGTAAAATTAAAAACTTTTTCCTTTATTTTAAAAACTTTGCGGAAGAACTTATCCTTACAATCCATATGAAAACTTGTTGTTATCTATTCCTAAGAAATATCTCATAACTCCTAAGAAGTAGCTCAAGAATCCAATCTTCAAAGTATGCGATAGAAATCCATCTACGCGATCAGATTCATCATATTCTTTCTTTAAGTTTCTTCACTTTTTTCTTTGATTCTTAAAACACCACTATATGACCCAGTCACATCATGTGATAAGAATCTCATAGTAGAAACTTAACAGAGTTAGACAAATGGACTTTACCTGAAATAAAGTGAAACCCATTAACTTTACCATCCTTAGGTAAGTTTTGCAGCTTCATAACCAAAGCCCCTTCCTTTGGCAATAGAAACATATGGACCCTTAGGTAATAGTACATGGGACTATCTCAGACTTAGCCTTTCTCTTTACCATTTTGTCAACCAAGTTGACTATGGCCAATCCCTTTCCATTGGGAAAAGAATGCTTTTCTGGATTTCCTGTGTCACTATTGTCCCTGTCCATAAAGTTTTGGAATGTTGATCTCCTAATCACATTTGCTTTACTAGCCTTCCAAATCATTGCTGATTCAGCAGTACCAAGCAAATAGATAAGATCATTAAGGGTCTTGTCATAGTCTGTTTCATAGGAGTCCCAAAGGAACTCACTATGTGACTTAGAAAGTGATTGAACCACCAACTTTCTCAAGAGTTTGACACCCAACTCTCCCGGTTTGTCAATATGTGACTTCATCTCCAAGATGTGATCACACCTAGACCTTGCCTTGCCAATAGGGCTTGAGTAACCTTGAACTTGTGGGTTAGGGAGAATAATTGGAGGAGGTGAAAGAAGTAAGGTTCCAAGAGATTTGGGAAGATCATAGATGTCTGAACTTAGATATCTTTTGGGAGATATTCAAGTTTAGTTGATTTAAAAGTCCTTAATATAACACCTAATATGAAATATTAAGGCTAGGGCCCTACAAACTATTAAATAACTCGGAAGAGGGATGCCGTAATCTAAGCTATAAAATATTTGAAGGTAGGTGAATGACGATTTACCAATTTCCATCATGGAAAAACGAAATAATTAAGTTTTACTTGGATTTGAAACTCCTAGATCTTTTGAGATTCATTAAAATTTTCAATGGCATGTTTCAATCTCGAGTGTGCCTTCAGGTTTTGTGCTGGGATGCCGAGGATCACAAAACAAGGTGTGAAAATTACTTGGTACTCTTAAATGTTTATCACCCAACCGATGTGCCGGTAAACCACACACGCTCCACCGGCCTATGATTAAACTTTAAGAAACCCTTTTCCTACCTTGTTAAATCAAGCTAGTGTGTCGGTAAACCACACACGCTCCACCAACCGACTTAAGCAAAGTGCCAAGTGTAATTTCATGGGTTAGCACCTTATTCACATTTTCCTAAGTAACTAAGATTGGGAATTATAAGTGTTTAGTTACTTAGTATTTATCATTAATACTTTTAATGAAAGGAGAACTTATAGTCGTTGTCCTACCCGTTCGGCTAACGACCCTCCACCAGTCAAGGAAGCGGTGGGTGAGAGTGGACACCCATTAAACTGCCATTTTATAGGCAGTAACCTTATACCCCCCTTATAGACCGGCTTCGTGAATGAGACCTACTAACGGTAAGACTGACTTTTACTCTTATATATATATATATATATATATATATATATATATATATTATTAACTTATAATATTATAAAGTATAAGGGTTGAATTTTAACTTTTAAAATTCTAAGGGCTAACTTGGAATTAAAGTATTCATAGGAGAAAACTTTTTCAAATTCCAAAACTTGAGGGCAAGATTTGAAACTATTCAAAACTAATTAATTCCATAACTTATGAGTTTAAAGTAGTTTTAATTAAAACACTCTTCAAGTTCCATAACTTGAGGACAAGTTATGAAGACTTTAAACTATTAAAGAATGTAACTTTTCTTTATCTTGTAACTTATGGAACTAATTAAGGTTACACTTTTTTTATTTATTATTTAATGAAGAGACTCTTGAACCTCCATAACTTGAGTACAAGTTATGGAGTCATAAAACCATTTAATTAGAACTAGACTCTTCATTTTGTAACCTTTGCCAACTTTTATGAGTTTTATGATTCTTAAATGTGACTTTTCATATAACTTGAGGACAAGTTACAAAAACACACTTTGGAATCTACTCTTAGATTAAAATAGATTGAAAACAACTATTTCACACAACTTTTCTATTAATCTAAGCACCTCATATGAACATGATAATTGGAATCAAACTTTTTCATGTAATTAGCATAACACTTAAACTAATACAAAACATGAATCTACTGACAATTATCTTTGAAATTGGATTAGTATGAACATTACCACATCAAAAATACGTTTATAAGTCCAGAAACAGCTTAGGGTAATGTTCCTAGTCCATTTCTAGCCAAAAAAGTTGAATATATGCTATCTGGGGCTCCTACTCATCGAGTGCATGAAACTACTCAGCGAGTAGGATGATTTTACTCATGGACTCGGCGAGTTCATCAGTAGACTCGGCGAGTCCAGTGCCCAGAATGCCCGAAATTCGACTTTTTCAGCATTTTTTCAGCAATTTGCATCAAGTATAATTGAAAACAAGCCTATGCTCTGATACCACTGTTGGGTTTTGAGCATTCTAACACTCCTAAGTGTACATGCAACCCTAAATACCTTAGATCTATGTTTTCTCTATTATACATGCAAATATGAACATCCAAGGTATTTTCCTAATCTAGCATACAAAACAATGAATATAACAAGATAGAATACATACCTCTTTGGTGTAGAATGTTCTCAAGAAGCTTGAGTGCCTAGTGCCCCAATTGTGACACCTCAAATGGCTCACACAACATCAATTGCTTTTGGAATAACCTTGAGAGAAATGTAGAACACTTGAAATCGGCTAGCCCTTCTCTATCTTACATAGTGGCTGATTTTTCCAAGAGTATGATCTTTATATAGTGTTACAATTAGGGTAAACCCTAACTGTCATGGCTTTCCATTTCCTTGGATCCATGGGTTCAAATACACCATGGAGCATCCATGGAGCATCCTATGGGTTTTAGCCCAACTTGATAATCCATGGAGCATTAGCCCACTATACAAGTATGGATGATTTACACAATCAACCCATATATTTAATTGGTCTTCTTTTGATCACTTAATTAATTCTAGATTAATTCTTGATCAATACTAATTAAATAATCTTATTAATATATTATAACTTATAATATATTAACAAACCTTAAGTGTTATTTCTCTCATTATAGTCTATCCAAATGCATGATGCCATGCAACCCAAATGGACCATGCCGGGTTGGGTCAAGCCTTACCAATTATAGTTATGGACTTAGACATTAATCCAACAGCAACATGCAGCCAAATGGCACAACTCCTTCCTTCACGGCGGAATATCCCTAAGGATGGCACAACTTCCCTCTACATGGCGCAACATGATGCTCCAAGTTGCTCCATGTTGTTCCAAGCCACTCCAAGTTGCTCCAAACCCCTTTTAAGAAGATTCGTTCATTTGTCACTTGATCTGTTCCTTTGTCTGATGATCCATTCCTTTCTCAGATGATTTGTTCATTTGTCACATGCTCTATGAACCCCAAGTGCTCCATTGAGTTCAATTACTCCTTGAGAATCAGGGACGGTTTTAAGGGGTTCCAGGTGTGGCACTGGCAACCCCTAATTTTTTTGTCCGCAGTGGAAAAATATTCGATTTTTTGATTTTTTTTTTTACATATTTTTCATGTATCGTCAACACATATTCATCTCAACAACCCCTGCATCCGTCCCTGATGAGAATGCTCCAAATGCTCAAGTCACATTTAACAAATACAATTATGTACAATCGTTTATTTTTATAGCAATGGACTTTATGTTTTTTAATTTTTATAAAAACTTATTTTTATTTTTATGTCATTTTGGACCATTATGGTTAATTGACATTAACCATTAACCATAATCATTAAGTAACTAAAAGCATTAATCAAAACTAATATTAACCGCAAACCAATGATTATCGAAATACATTAACCAATTGTATTGGTTATGGTTCGGTTTTGACTTATAACAGAAACAAACCGCCGCATACACACCCCTAAATATCTTGGTAAAAGAATAAACAAAGCTCATTTTTAAATATCGGTAAAAAAAAAAGAGGGAGCCATCTCCCCTACCAGCTATCCTTTGAATTCATAGAGGATACTATTTTTATTATAGGAACTAATTTGTACACATCAAATATTATATATATATATATATATATATATATATATATATATATATATATATATATATATATATATATATATATATATATATATATATATATATATATATATATGGGTTATATGGAAAACAAAACAAAACCCCAAAAAAAACTCTAAAATTCATAAAAATGCATAAAAAAATATTTAGAGATCACAAATCTTATTTTGACTTTATATTCTTAAAAAGCGCGGCTTTTTTTTTTATAAATTTGTTGAAAAAAATTAAAAAATAGATTATTTTATTTTATTTTGTTTTTTTTTTTTTCAAAATAAATTTCAGCGAAATTATATAAAAAGATGTGATTTTTAAGAATATAAAGTCAAAAAAAGAAAAAGATTTGTGATCTCTAAGTATTTTTGATGATTTTTAGGGTTTTTTGTTTTATATATATATATATATATATATATATATATATATATATATATATATATATATATATATATATATATAAGCATTTTAGACATTTTTTGAAATTTAAGAGGTAACAAACCTACTACATCATGTATAATAAACTTATGATTACTATTCAATATACATATTATATTTGTATATTTAGTAGGTTGAAAATCATAAATACGAGTGAGATATGTTCCAGTGGTTTTTTCTTCACACCATAGGATTTTTCGGAGAGGTAATGATAAAAAAAATTGAAAAATATATTGGTAAAAAATAAAAGTAAAATGCTATAATAAACAAATAAATAGATAAACATTAGGGTTAAATTTATAAATTGAAATGGTTTCAGGACTACAAAAAACAACTTAAAATAGATTGGAAAAAAACGGATTAAATTTACATCCCAGCAAACCGATCAAAGTTGTGAAACAAGTTAAGATGTTACGGTAATTAGAAGTTAACATTATGAATGAGTGATTAATTGCAATTTACAAAGAAAGACACATAAATGGATTTTTCAATGTTTGAGGATTGTAAAAACAAAAAAATTATCAATATTGTAACTTGGTTATACTTAAATGTTTTTATGGTTTCATCCGATAGCCGTAATGAAACTATTCACCGAAATAAATTAATCACTGTCCGAACACTATTTGTCACCGCCGCTTTGCGCGGGCACGCGTCTAGTGTGTGTGTATATATATATATATATATATATATATATATATATATATATATATATATATATGTATATATTAAAATGTTGTGTTGTATACTTTTTTAAATCTTTGTATATGGAAACGAATGTTATAAACTTACTAATTTTTATTATATGCTCCTTGTTTACCATTGGGATGTCAAAAAATCCCATGGGGACCCCGTCCTGTTTGGGGGAAATTTAAAAAAAAAAAAAAAAAAAAATCAGGGGCGGGGACAAGGTTGATCCCCTTTTAATTTCGGGGGCAGGGGCGGGGATAAGCAATCATGTCCCAAAACTCTAATGGGGACCCCGTTAATAAATTACACATATATTTACATATATTAATTATATAAATATAACAAACTATAACATGATTTTGAGTTTCCAAAATTCATCAAAAAAACATGTTTTTAATTTGTTAGTATAATGTTTTTAAGATGTCATAACTTTTTTATTTTTAACACGTAAAATTCTACTACAGATAATTATTTGTTACCTAAAACATAGCTTCTTTTAGCATAAATAACAATTTCTTTTAGCCAAAAAAAGACACTCCAAAATCAATCGAGGGCGGGGGAACGGAGGTGGGGGTAGGAAGGCTGAATATTTCGAAGGCGGGGCAGGGACGGGGGAACAAGGAAATTTCGGGAGCGGGTGCGGGAGATGCACTACCATGACCATCGACTTTAAATCTATCGGATAAAAGCCTTTGATCATGTCTAAAATAGCAAAATGTAAAATGTCCTATCAAAATCGATATCATCACATTGTCAAAATTAAAAAATAATAATAGAAAAAGAATACGATATCATCAAAATAGAATCTCATTGAAAGGAGCAGAATAGTAAACAAGGATATGACATACGACAAACATTTGTTGTCAATTCTAACACAGTTTGTTGAAAACCTATTACATGTTTCAACCTAACATCTATAATGGTAGCCCCTACCTTCATTTAAACATTGCCCCCACTCCCAAAATTGTTTGTTTTTCACTATCAAATTCGCAGCTACCATAGCGGTTTTTAATGATATAAGGGTACAATGGGTAATTTTCATTCCTTGAAGCAATGGAATGAACAAAAAAATAAGGGTGCTGCCGAAATTAAAAATAAGAAAAAAAAAAAAAAAAAAAAAAACCCATGTTTTGAAAGAATGGCATTCCTCCGGTAATCGATCATTGCTTTCCATAGCACAGCTACACATGACTTTAGGTTGTGTTTTTGGTTGGATAGATGAAAGTTAATTGCTACATCAAAAATTATAGTTAGTTAATAAATGTAAAAATAATATATAAAGGATTAATTCAATATTGTAAAACAAATATCTAATAATAAAAGAGAAATTTTCTAAAATAGCTAATATCATTAAGGTTTTTCTAAAAAAATAGCTAAAATTCCAAAAATAGCCATAGTTTTAGCAGGCACTACCTATGAAAATCTTATTGGCCTAAGATTCTTTTTGCCAAACCAAGGTTGTTTTTAAGTCTATGAAAAATGACCTGATTTGAGAAAATCTGCAAAACCTGTATTAAAAAAAAAACATGCATTATCATTTGAAGTGTATTGTGAAAAACAAACACCATAATGCGAAAATCAAAATATGTGTAGCAAAAATTCTTACATATTGTATTGAATGTTATCTTACTAGTTTTGAGACTCATGTACGTGAGACCCATGTAGTATATGAGTTAATATATATATATATATATATATATATATATATATATATATATATGTTGTGAATTGTTATCGAGAATTAAGAAAAGAAACAATAGATTTGAATGATGAAAGATGATGAACACACGGAGTAAATATTAATCAGATCTCGTTTTATTAAGACTGATTACAAAGTAAGCTGAAGAGAGATTTTGTGTTTCGATATCGTGTGTCTACTTCAAGCCTAAGTCCCTATTTATAGGGAGCATACAAAAAAAATATACTAAGTCTATACATTGACATTTCGCATGCTACACTTCGCATATAAAATTGACTTAGTAAAATAACATACAAAATGCGAATCATTACAATAGACACTATTCGACTTTTACAACATACATCTACATTCTCCCCCTTTGTAAACAGTTGATACAATTCAACTTAAGAGCTTTTGAATTGCAGAGTGAATTGTTCTTCGCACTTCTCTATACCAGGAGATCACCTTCTTCAAGTCCTTCTTATCTCCTTCGTTATTTTTCTTGCAATTGTTCATATGTACAATGAAGTGCGTATATTGCGAAGAATTGTATCTTTCAATCTCTGAAGCTTTGAACAAGAACTTCTTCGGTTTGCCTTTAGTGTCTCTTCCCGAAAACACCATGTCAAATGGTTTAAGACATATCTCACCCACAACATACTTCGACAGAGCTTATTGTGTCAAAGTATCTTCCCATGGAACTTTTACTTCTCTTCCTAGCACATTTGCTAACTCTTCATCAGTAAGTGCCAGACAATCGAAATAGTTGTCGATATAAGTCTTCACATGTGCGAATCCGACTTTAAACACATCTATTTCCGAGCCTTTGAGTTTGTTTTCTTCCATGTGCTTCAGAATAAGAGCTACTTGAATAAGATCGTTGCAATTCATCAACGGAAAATCAGCAACAGTGAAGTCGTATTGTTTGTTATCAGCCCTGATGACAAAATATCGAAAATTTTGAAGCATGTCTTCAAATAGAACATCCGTCTTTATTGTTAGCACCTTCTGGATCTTCATCAGGGACCAAACTTCATCAGGATTCTTCCCAAGAACAGCATGAAATATGATTTTCATGTGAGTATAATCATATGGATTATCAAATTTCTCACTGATCTTGTATTGAGCCATAATGAACAACATTTCATTAATTGGGAAGTCCAACTGACAGTGATCTGAGTTTGCAATATCGTAGCTTCTCTTAGGCTTCTTCTCGAACTCATACATCTCCCTTCCTACAACTTTAGACTCTATAGTTTCGTAAGAGTAAAGTTTCGCAGGATCACCTTTGTTCATGGAGGGAGGATCACTTGCTCTTTGTCTCATGATGCTCTGAACTTGTCTCATTCTTTCTAGTTCAGCCTCAGCATCAACTTTTATCTCCTCCTTCGACTTTTCATACAAGATGTCTTTTCCTTTTCCTATTACATCTTTCTGAGGTTGAGAGCTAGAACCTCCTTCGTTTCCTCCAATAACAATTCCCTTTGAAATTGTTTTTGTGGTTATTGTTGTTGAAGAAATCGGTTTTGTAGGAATTGGAAGAGTTGCAACCAGTTAAGTCGAAATGACTTTTCCCACTGTTTTGACTTCAGCTTCTTTGCTTCGACTTTTCTCTCCCCCTTTCACCCCTGTGAAAACAGGTGGACCACCCTTCGGAAGTAAAGAAGTGAAATTTGAAAGCGGAGCAAGAGCTTTCTGAATAGCTTGTTCTAAAGTGTTAATCTTTAGAGACAAGAACTCAGGTGTAAGGATTTGCGAAGATGATGAATGCGAAACTGCTGATTTGAGCTCGATGACCAATTTGATCAAGTGATCAAACTTCTCCATTGTGGCAGCTTTCTGATCTTCAACAACAGGAATATTGTTGAGTTTGTGGAGTTGAGACGAAATTTCCACAATTTGCTTTTGAAGATCTTCTTGTCTCGTATGCACATCTTGAAGATCCTTCGCAAGGTCAGACTTCAATTCCTGAATTTTGAAGTTGACATCCTCACGAACTTTCTTGACGTCTTGTACAAAAAGAATGTGTCGTTCTTTTGTAGCAGCTTTAAGGCCTTTAACTGCAGACGTAAAATTATTCCCTTGTGCTTGCACTCGGAGTTCGTTATTTTTATCGGACTGATCTACTTTCTCCATGATTCTCTTCTCAGCTCCTTTGATCATAATATCCACCTCCATTGCTGAGATTGAAGACATTCTCCCAGAATCGGCTTGCGATTGGATAATAGCCTTCAACTTTTGATTCAGTATCTTAAACTGCTTTCCTGTCATCAGCATATGATCAGGAATGTCTTCTTCATCGGAATCAAAAGAAATGTCATCTAGAACTCCTCCAAAAGCACCCCCTTCGATTTCAGGATCAGACATTTGTTGCGAAGGTGGAGGATTTTCAGGTGACTGGGATGGAAAAAGTGTGGTGAATGGGTTTTGAAGGGCATGATCAAATATGGATGAAGTGGTGGATAATGTGGTAATAGGTAAGGATGTTTGTATTGTGGATGCAACACTCGGGATAGGTGCCCCTGTATCAGATACGTTGACAACCATATCCGAAATAGGTACTATTTCGAGTGGTTGGGTTTGTGAAATAGCAGTGGAAATTTGCGAAGTTTGAGAGATTGGTAAAGAAACAGTTACCATAGTTGTGACTGGTGGAGTTTCTGGGACAACTTCTTCGTCTGATGATTCATTGCAAATCACCATCTTCCTCCTCTTACCCAGCGTGCGTTGCATGTTTTTCGCAACATCTTCTGCCCTTTGGCGTTTCTTTCCAGGAGACACTGGGGCAGGAATACTGCGAATAGTAACTCCTTTACTACTCACTTCTGCTTTGCGAATTTGTTTTAAAACCCCAGATTTAGAAGGTAAAACTTCCTTCTTCGATACTTCATCTTGCACAGTTGGTGAAGATGAACCCTTCGCAGTTTTCTTGCTTACCTTCTTCTTCTTCGACGGAGTAGCAACGTCGGGTAATACACCTGTTTGATCAGCTGTATCGATGTTTCGCAAATACCTCACAAACACTTTGTGAGTGGAGAAACTTTGCGAAGCATCGCATCCGGAATGCGAGCCACACGCGTAAAGATTGCTTCATTATCTTCAACCACTTTTGGAAATTGATAAAGTGAAAATTCAGCAACTTCGACATCCGTCATGATTGGAATTGCTTCTTTCTCGTATACTTTCTCCAGGATCAAACTCCAGTATCTGGCACAAGATATCCCCTTCTCCGAATTCGTGTTTTCTAGGCTTTTCACAAATTCTTTCCGCAGCTGTGTTGCGTAGTCGACATTGATGTCATAGTAGATACCCATTACCATGGCATACACTTCGACTCTTCCTCTATCCAAGCCGATTGATCTTCCGGTAAGGCATCGTAGGAAAATGCCAAAAAGAAAATTCCAGATGCATGGCAATCCCGACTTCCTGAAGTCACTAATCTTCTCCAACTCCGGTTGATGTCCCATCTCATTGAACATGTGGATGATCTTGGAGTTTACAGGTTTAACAAAGGGAGGGTTGTTTGGAATCTGCAAGAACTCCACGAACAAATTCTTGGACAGTTTAACCCTTTTGTTGTTGATGAGATTGAAGGTAATCACATCCGCCGAGTGATTGTATGAAGCCGTGGAAGCAGCACGAGATAACCACACCATCGGAACTGGGAATGATCGGAACATGGCAGTTGATAACGGTGATCGTTTCAAAGCCACAATTAGCATCTTCAAGTCTTCTGGATACACGGAAACGTTGGGATCAACTTGGTAATTAGTGCTTTGAATCTTCATAAGTGATTGAGAAAGGACCTCATCAGTGTTGGAATTTGTGGCTGCCATTGTTAGGGTTTGAAAGAAGTTTGAATTTTGGATCAAGATGAAAGCTTTGAAGGTTTGTGAGAATTCTTGTTTGCGTAACCGTACACAGTGTTCTTGATCCCCCTTTTATAGGTTACTCAAGAGTGATTTGAAATTAAAGCGGGATACATTTAATGTTATCCGATGTGGCACCTTGAATCTCGGATCATGACTGTATAAGATTACTATGCAGCAAAAAGTAACTGTCACATCTCCTCGAAAACCGGATAGAATACCAACCATTTTGAGTATACAGCCTGTCAAGTATCCGTTATAGAATCCGAACCAGTAAAACCCTTCGCATGGAAGCAAGGCTCTTTCACTTTTGTGATTTTAAGTGAAGTCATATGCCAGACTTGCGAAATCATCAGTCTGAGTTGGTTTTACTCAGAACCTCAAGGATTTCGTGTGTGCATTGTGCCAATGAAATAAGATAAGAATCAAGAAATTTTGGAATGTTGTGATGTCAAAAAGTTAATTTGACATGAATGCAGAAAAACCCCAGGCAAAGGTTACTTCGTTAATCATCAAGAGAGACAATCAACAGCTTGTGTAGTTTCCCGTGAATTACAATTGAATACTTTTAAAGAAGTATCAAAGGGCTTCTTTTAAAAGTCATTTTGGAATCCGAACCGGTAAAACCCTTCGCATGGAAGCAAGGCTCTTTCACTTTTGGGATTTAAAGTGAAGTCATATGCCAGACTTGCGAAATCATTAGTCTGAGTTGGTTTTACTCAGAACCTCAAGGATTTCGTGTGTGCATTGTGCCAATGAAATAAGATAAGAATCAAGAAATTTTGGAATGTTGTGATGTCAAAAAGTTAATTTGACATGAATGCAGAAAAACCCCAGGCAAAGGTTGCTTCGTTAATCATCAAGAGAGACAATCAACAGTTTGTGTAGTTTCCCGTGAATTACAATCGAATACTTGTAAAGAAGTATCAAAGGGCTTCTTTTAAAAGTCATTTTGGGTTGGTTTAAAATTTCATTACATATCAGCCTTAACATAAGGTGAGAAATTGTAAATGAAATTACTTGTTTGACCAGTGTAGTCAGTGACAAGTTGGCTTGTGAAATATTTATCATAACAAGAATTTACGAATGAAACTTACACTGAAATCATATTCAAAAGAAAATTTGTTTGGGATCTTGTTGGGTAACAAACATTCTTGATTGTAAATATTTGATCAAGACCACGCATGCGAATTGAATATGATTTGAAGTTTCGAAATTTGTGATACTGAAACAAAAGTTTCGTAAAAATCTGGAACAAAGTTCCCCGTCAATTCCTTAAAGGTGTATGATTTTTGGGTTTCACTTTCATCACGGACTCATGATGTTAGATCTTAAACACAGAGTTGTGATTTGTCTAGGTTTTGATTGGTTTTACCAAAGACCTCAAGGACAAATCTTTTCAAAAAAAAATTTGGAGTGTAAGAATTGTTTGGTTTAAAAAGATTGGTTAAGAATCGAAGTGTACCTCTGTTATTTTTAGACAAAACAGAAAACTCTTAACTCATTTGAGAAGAGTAAGGTAGCTCTTGTTGATTTATGCGAATACAAGCCTTGTTGGGTAGAAATGTTCATAAGATAATTTCATCAAGGCTTTCATTTCTCACACATAGAATCATTCGAGGCTTGAGGTCTACATACAACAGCATGCTTCTAGGGACATCCTAACTAGTTTATAAAAGAAATTTAATACCTTCCCATAGAAACACAAATGTATGACCTCTTCGCATTGTAGCGCTGTATATTCTCAACACACATTTTAAAAAACAAAGAAAAACAAAAATATTTTTGTGATTTTGGAATTTTTCAAAAATGAAAGAACAAAACAAATAAAATCTTTTTGTATTTTTGATTTTTCAAAATTAAAGAACAAAAATAAAATCTTTTTGGATTTTTAATTTTTCAAAAATAAAGAACAAGAAATAAAATCTTTTTGGATTTTCGATTTTTCAGAACTAAAACAGTATGCGTAAACCTTACCATAAGGATTTTGAGCCAGATGCGAAAAGATATGGTTGCGAAGCGATGCGAAGCCTCTGAATGAATAGTAACCTCTGAATGATTTTGACTCTTAGCGGCTGAACAAAACCTTTATTCTTGTGTTGACGAAAGGGAATTCGCATTAATCATCCCCAAACCTGCTAAAATTCGAACAAATGATTTTTCATCAAGAGGTTTTGTAAAAATATCAGCAAGTTGTTCAGTTGTTTTGACAAAATGAATTTCAATATTCCCATCTTCCACATGGTCTTTAATAAAATGATATCGAAGAGCAATGTGTTTTGTCTTTGAATGTTGTACTGGATTGTGACAAATGCGAATTGCACTTTGCGAATCACAATACAAAAGAATCTTTTTCATGTTTATTGCATAATCACGAAGTTGACTCTGAATCCAAATAATTTGCGAAGTACAAGCAGCCGCAGATATGTATTCTGCCTCAGCGGTTGATATAGCCACACAAGTCTGTTTCTTTGATTGCCAGCTCACTAACTTTCCATCCAATAGTTGACATCCACCAGTCGTACTTTTTCTGTCCAAAGTACATCCTCCTAGATCGGAGTCTGAAAAAGCTTGAATGAAGAATCCTGTTTTCGCAGGATACCAAAGTCCTAAAGTAACAGTTCCCTTGAGATAGCGAAAAATATTTTTCACTACAGTCAAATGAGGCTCTCTTGGATTAGCTTGATATCTAGCACAACAACAAACCGAAAACATAATATCAGGTCTACTTGCAGTTAAGTACAATAAAGACCCTATCATGCTACGATACAGTGTTAGATCAACAGCAGGAGCATCTAACGAAGGAGTGAGTCTTGTTCCTACTGCCATAGGTACTCTGAGCTTTGTGCTATTTAGCATTCCAAACTTTTCAAGCAAGTTCTTCGTATATTTTTCTTGATTGATTAATATTCCCTCTCTGTTCTGTCTTATATTTAAACCAAGAAAATTATTAATTTTTCCCATCATGCTCATTTCAAACTGACTTTTCATTAAATTTTCAAATTCAATTGACAATGCTGGATCAGTTGAACCAAAAATAATATCATCAACATAAATTTGAACAAGCATTAGATGACACCCAACTTTCTTGCGAAATAATGTGGGGTCAACTAATCCTTGTTTAAATTTAGATTGTTTCAAGAAATTTGTAAGTGTTGCGTACCAGACCCTTGGTGCTTGTTTTAACCCATATACAGCTTTGTCAAGGACATACACATGATCAGGATACTCACTGTTTACAAATCCTGATGGTTGTTCAACATACACTGTTTCTTCGAGTTTTCCATTTAAGAATGCACATTTAAAATCCATTTGATAAACATCAAAGTCTTTGTGAGCTGCATAGGCTAAAAATATGCGAACTGCTTCAAGTCTTGCAACAGGTGCAAATGTTTCTTCATAGTCAATGCCTTCTTGTTGCGAATAACCTTTTACCACTAGTCTTGCTTTATTTCGAATCATATTGTCATCTTTGTCAGTTATGTTTTTAAAAATCCATTTTAATCCAACAATTGAAACATCAGAAGGTTTAGAAACTAATCTCCAAACCTTGTTTCGTTCAAATTCAGCCAATTCAGATTGCATAGCAACAACCCAATCTGAGTGTTCCATAGCATTCTTGACTGTTTTTGGCTCTATTTTTGAAATAAAAACATTAAACATACAAAGTTCTTGGTTTGCATTCAGTACCTCATTTTTCGCACGAATTTGAGCTCTAGTCAACACACCTTCTTGTAGATTACCAATTACCTGTTCTTTTGGATGATTTCGTGTCCATTTCTCGAGTGGTGGAAAATTTGGATCAAATTCTAATGGTGC
Source organism: Lactuca serriola (assembly GCF_051521515.1). NCBI lineage: Eukaryota > Viridiplantae > Streptophyta > Magnoliopsida > Asterales > Asteraceae > Lactuca > Lactuca serriola. The sequence continues at coordinate 68,158,120 of NC_136413.1, read as the reverse complement.
ATCTTCATACATATCTTCATTTTCAGATCCTGCAACAGAAAAGTTATCATTAACTTCATGAAATTCTTCATTATTATCAAGATTAATTGTCTCTGTTTCATCATGCTCCCCCTCAACATGATCTGCATCTGGATATTCTTGTCGATTTTGCAAATGCCCCCCTCAACTTGATGTTCTTGTTGATTTTGCGAAGGCTCCCCCTCAACTTGATGTTCTTGTGGATTTTGCGAAGGCTCCCCCTCAACTTGATGTTCTTGTTCTTTATGAACATCTGATGTGCTTTCACAAGTTATCGTTGATTCATCAGTATGTTTTGAGGATTCTGATGTTTGATTATCAGGAGCATTATTTTCTACATCAATGGCCCTGTCAGGAATTCCAAAAATTAAGTCATAATCAAAATCATTGATTTCAGAATTATCAATTGGAGTATTTGAATCTACAAGTATTGGTTTATTATCAAATTTACTATCAATTTGTTTAAGATAGTAATCATCAAATGTTAAATTGAAAGTTTCTTCAATTTTTCTTGTTCTTTTGTTTAGCACTCTGTATGCAACTGAATTCTGTGAATATCCTAAAAAGATGCCTTCATCAGCTTTAGCTTGAAATTTGGACAAATTATCTTTTAGATTCATGATAAAGCACCTGCAACCAAAAACATGAAAGAATTTTACATTAGGTTTCCGATTATTGATTATTTCATATGGAGTAACATTAAATCTTCGATGAATGAATGATCGATTCTGAGTAAAACATGCTGTGGACACAGCTTCTGCCCAAAGATATTGAGGTAGATTCGCATATGTCAACATGGGTCTGGCAGCTTCGCATAGAGATCGATTTCTTCTTTTAACTACACCATTCTGTTGTGGTGTATATGGTGATGAAAAATTATGCGAAATGCCTTTGCTTGTGAGAAAACTGTCAAGAGTTTGATTTTTAAACTTAGAACCATTATCACTTTTAATTTTTCGCACATTCTTCTTCAGACTAACTTCAATCTTTTTGATAAAATCAATCATCGTCTGAGCAACTTCAGATTTCAACCTGAGAAAAAACACCCACGTAAATCTAGAGAAATCATCTACAACAACTAGAATATACCGCTTTTTGTTTATTGTTGCAACAGTTGATGGTCCACATAGATCAATGTGAAGAAGTTCCAATGGATCTACTATTTTTGAATCTATCACAATCGGATGACCCTTTCGATGTTGTTTTCCTTGTTCGCAAGCTGCACACAAAGAATCATTGTCAAATTTTAATACTGGTAACCCTCGAACTAAATCTTCTATTACAAGTTTATTTATATTTCGAAAGTTCAAGTGTGACAATCTTCTATGCCAAAGCCAACTAAGATCATTGGATGCTTTTGATAGTAAACACACAGCTGGTTTTCCCACAATCGGTTTGATGTCCAGTGTAAACATATCACCATATCTTTTGGATTTGAGGAGTATTTCATTCGTCTTGACATTTGAAATGATACTACCTTCTTCATTGAATACAACTTGATTTCCAGTACCCACAACAAGTTGTGATACACTTATCAAATTATGTTGAAGTCCTTCAACATAGGCCACTCTGTTTACTATGAAGTTTCCATTTGTGACTTTCCCATATCCTTTCACTTGACACTTGTGATTATTTCCAAATTTGACAACTCCAGCATTTTTCAAGCTTCTGTAATCTCGCAAATTTTCTTTTCTTCCAGTCATGTGACGAGAGAAACCACTATCAATGTACCATTTCATGTCATATTTCTCGTCACATATCACCTGCATTTATTGAAAAAATTTAGGAACTCAAGACTTTTTGGGTCCATCATTAGTAGAATGAAACAAATTTTTGGAATTTAAGAACCATGTTTTCACTTTGTTTGTAACTGAATCAATTATATCAACATCATCAGTTCTAGATTTTGAAATATAATCATTCAATAATTTTGGATTTCCATTAATTGTAATCTTATCCTTCACAACATTCGCATTTTTGATAACTGGTTTCCATTATTGAACTGGAACTTGCGAATTATGAGATGATGCACTCTCAATTGAAGAATTATTTGTGTACTTATCAAATGCACTTTTGATTTGTTCTTCTGAAAATTTTCCACTTTGATATTTCTTTCCTTTTCCTTCAAACCAATGATTGATCGTTCTAACATCAGATTTTCCTTTTGTATATGAAACTTTCGTTGGTTTTGATATTGAAGGATTTGGAAAATTTGGTTGTTTTGGTGAAAATTTCATTTTGACTTGAGTTGAGTTCTTCAAACTTGATGAAGTATTCGTGAATTTGCCAACATTTTGAAACTTTTGATTATTTGCAAATTTTTGCGAATTCTCAAATTTTCGATTGTTGTCATATTTGCGAACATATGGAACCTTGTCAACAGAGTTTATTTGTTTATGAAAATTTGATGATGTTTTTGAAATTTGTTCTTTTTCATCTCTTGATTTTTCATTAGACACAACTTGCCAGAATATTGCTTTTCTTGCTTTTCTTTTTGAAACATTATTTTCTGTTGAAAAATTTCCAACCATCAATTTGAATTCATGAGAGTTTAGTTTCACTTCAACCTTTGGTTTTTCATCTTTTTCAAAAACTTTGTTTGATTTTTCACCTTTAACCACCCATTTTTGTGCTGATTTTTGTTTTTGAAACACATAAGGATTTTTGGTTAAATTGTTTTCTTCTGTGTTTTGATTTGCGAAAAAACCTTCAATCGTGGACTTTTGATTATCTTTTTCAATCATTTTATTAAACTCAGGAAGAACTTTCTCAGCATTTCCAGTAGTGACAAAAACTTGATTTGGAAAAATGGTTTTATCAGTACATACAAAATTTGGATATACCATAGTGTTGGTTTCCAAATAATGTGCGCCTTTATCAGTTAAAATTTTATCAAATTCTTTTGTATTTTCAAACACTTGATCAACTACTACCTTTTGAGGTGTTTCAGTTGAAACTTTCTTTTCTTCTTTATTTACATCTGTGTCATCAGATTTCTAGCTTTCAACTTCCACATTATCAAACATACAATGTTGCGAAGTTGAAGGTTTATCAATTTCATCCTCTACTATTGAATCAACTATTATTTCTTTACCTTTGATCTTAGATGTGATATTAATGATTGGCAATTGAGAACAATCAACCTCTTCTTCCTCTTCTATTTCACTGATTTCACTTACATTATCAGAATTTTCATCAATATCAGCATAATTCAACTGTGAGGCAAGAGTTGAATTTTCAGTTTTCTTTATGATTTTCACTTGTTCACTCTCTGTCAAACTTTCATTGACAATGTTAACCAACTCATCAGCATTCAGAAATTCATCAATTTTGACAATACCATATGCATATCTATCATCAGGTATTTTGTCAAATTGAGCAATTGTGCTTTCGCAATCATAAGAAACAACATCAACTTTTTCACGTTCATACTCAAGAAAAGGTAAAAGTTTCCTATGTTGTTCTTTGCTAATATCAGAAGAGTGATGTAAAGCTGTTAATTTTGCATACAAACGTTTTGCAGAATTACAATATATGTTTCTCTGTGCTAGTAATAACCTAACATCGTTAGTAAGATTATTCCTATCACAATCTATATTTTTGACTTGCAATTCCAATTTTTCAACTCTGCTCTTCTTTATTTCTAAATCTCTTCGTGTCTCACTAAGTTGCACATTTAATTTCTTAGCTTCATTACTAGCAGACACAATAACAGAATCAAAATAAGCCACAGTATCATCAAATGAAACAATTTCAGCATCATAAGCAGATAAAGGAATATTAAAAGATTCAAGAATTGCACGTACCTTGGTTGTCATGGGTGACTTGTCAGTGGATTTAGACACAAAACATCTCCCTGAAATGTTTTCTTCGCATTCCTCAAAACTTGCGAACATTGCTCCATGTGTGGGATGCCTCATTTCTTCATCATCAGATCCTGAAGACCAGATCTGATAAGTTTCACTCTCTTCTTCAGTAGTTTCTCCCTTCGCAACCAATGACACTCCTTTGGTCTTAGCACGTAACTCTTCAATCTTCTCAGAGTAGTATGCTTCATCTTTGACTTTTTCTTTCTTCTCTTCTCTCTTTCGCAACATGCAGTCAGCTGCGAAATGATTCGCACCATTGCAATAATGACAATAGATTCCTGAATTACCTTTCAACTTTTTCTCTTCATTCGCATTTTTCTGTTTTTCATCAATTTTCTCCATTTTCTTTCTCTCGTCCCCTCCATTCCTTGTTGTAACATTCTTCGCATCATTCATCTTTCCTTTTGGATTAAAAGGATTTTTGAAAAACTTTTTAACTCTGTTGTTTGAATAGAATGCTACAGCTTCATCATCGGAATTCATCAAAAATCCTTCATCATCTGATCCATCTTTTTCATCATTTTCTGATACCTTTGAAACTAGAGCCAAAGGACCACCAATAGCTAGTTTTGATTCTTCATACATTTTTGAGACCTTAGATTCATGTGTTTTCAGTTGATTGTAGAGATCATTCAATTTGGTTGTATCAAAACTTTGTTGATTCTTAATCATCATGCTCACACTTCGCCATTCCTTGTGAAGACCCATAATGAATGTTAAATTGAATTCCATGATAGATCTAGTGATACCATACCTATTGCAGCGAAACATAAGCTCATTCAGACGATCATAGTAACTTTCGAGAGTTTCTGCATCCTTTTGTCTGAATTCCTTCAGTTCAATCAGACATTGCTTCACAGAATTGATCTTCGTCTTTTCGCTACCTTGATACTTTTCTTTTAGAGTATTCCAGATGTCTTTGGTTGTTTTACAACTACGAATGTAATTGTAAACCACAGGAGGTAGAGCACCTCTTAGTTCCCTCATACACCTCTTTTCATTATCCTTCAGTCGTTTTCTTTGATCTTCAACATCAGGAGATCCAGTGGATGGACCAATTTGTTGAACATTTGTAGGAGCTTGAACTGTTCCATCAATACAATTCCAAAGTTCTTCATCAATTCCATTTAAGTAATCTTCCATTCTATCAGCCCACTGATCATAGTATTCTGGAATTAACATCGGAATTTTGGTTGAAGAACCAAGCAAATGAGAGAAAGAAGTCATTGTATTCATGTTGAAGTTCGCCATTGATGAACTTAGAAAAATATCTGAAAACTTGAGAACTTGATAAATTTCAAAATTCGATCAAACGAATTGATCAAAAATCACTAATCGATTACTCGACTTAACAGTTCAAATACAGAATCAATTCAAATCTGAAGATCAAAAGTGATTTTCAAAACCAAAATTGCGCGGAAAATTTTGAGTAAATTTTGTAACTCAAAAAGCAAATGGTTCTTATAAGAAAATCAGATCTAAGCAGTTTGAATCCCGCTCTGATACCAATTGTTGTGAATTGTTATCGACAATTAAGAAAAGAAACAATAGATTTGAATGATGAAAGATGATGAACACACGGAGTAAATATTAATCTGATCTCGTTTTATTAAGACTGATTACAAAGTAAGTTGAAGAGAGATTTTGTATTTCGATATCGTGTGTCTACTTCAAGCCTAAGTCCCTATTTATAGGGAGCATAAAAAAAAATATACTAAGTCTATACATTGACATTTCGCATGCTACACTTCGCATATAAAATTGACTTAGTAAAATAACATACAAAATGCGAATCATTACAATAGACACTATTCGACTTTTACAACATACATCTACAATATATATATATATATATATATATATATATATATATATATATATATATATATGTCAAAATATTTGAGAACTTTGAATTTATAGTAAAATAAGAAAAATAATAAATTATTATAATGAAAATGTTTTTTATCTTTTAAATTTAAACAAATAATATAAATAAATACACAAAAGAAATTAATGGGTTTTAATTTTAGAAATTTTGAAATTAAAATGTAAGTTCATTGATAAAATTAATATCTATTTATTACTATATTTATTGTAATTATTACATTAAAGTATTATGTGAAATTTAATAAAACAGAAAAACTTATAAAATAATAAATGTTATCTTACTACTTGGGGTTTGTTTCTATTGCTATTCTAAGGGCGGGCATGCAACCTAAAAACAGTAACCAATTTCGGAAATCTTATCATTCACATAAACCCTAACCATGAAAATGCATGAATTGTAAGTAATATCTACAATTAATGGATGAAATACATACCAGATGGAGTAAAAGGACAAGAGAATGCAAGAAATTTGGAGGAAAAATTGAAAAAAATCGGCAGTGGGGACCTTGCTTCCGTTCGTGAGGCAGTAAACAAATGGGGAACAAGTTTGTGGTCAAAGGGTTTAATAACTGGTCCCCCCCCCCCCCCGGGTGACTTTTAATGGTCACGTCGTGGCAGGCTATACCACGTCGTGACTTTTAAGAATAGATAAACTGTTCAAGTCGCAATTAGTCCCCGAATTGTTCCTTAAAATCACGACGTGGCGCTCCTGACCACGACGTGATTGATGTCTGGTCACAAAAATTTGCTAATCTAACAATTTTTATTTATGTTCTTTGTGTTCCAATTATTACCAAAGCACCCCACAGCTAATTTTTTACCAAATAATAGTTTATAGATGATGACTTAAAACTCAAAAACTAAAAAGAAAAGAAAAGAAAATGCAAACCAAACTCGGGTTGCCTCCCGAGAAGCGCTTCTTTTTTAGGAGTCTTGAACTAGACTCCGTGCCTCCTACGTTGAATCATCTGAAGAGTCCACCACTAGGATCTTTTGTTCCTTGAAACGCTTCTTGTAAGCTTGTACTCGTCTTTTATACGCCTTCTTCGAATTTTCCTTTTTAGCTTTGACCTCGTCTCCATCAAGCTTGCATTTGGTCCTTTTAGTCTTCAATTTTCCATCATCTTTAAGCTCCAAAGTATCCTTCTCTTCTTTCACCACTGGACTTATTCCTTTTGAAGTAACCTCCTCTTCATCACTCGACATCTCATCATCTTCCTTGCTCACCCAAGAAGTTGGATTCGTGTAGGCAATGACTTCAACTAAAAATGGAATAGATGCTCTCGGTTTTGTTCTTTTAACTTGTTGAATTGTTTTGATTTCTTCTTCCATGAGCTTCTCTAATTCTTCAAGTTCATTTTCTTCCTCAATGTTACAAACCTCTTCTTGAGCATGACTCCCATGAAAGCCATCTTCTATCCCAAAAATTTCCTTTTCATCACCAACCCTCAAGGTAAGCTTAGACTCCCGAATATCAATAAGAGCTCCAGCAATGTTTAGTAGTGGGCGACCAAGAATAATTGGAACATTGGGATCTTCTTTCATATCCAAAACCAAAAAGTCTATTGGAAAAATAAATTTCCCAATTTTCACGAGAATATCTTCCACAATGCCCTGGGGCTGTGTCACTGAACAATTCGCCATGTGAATAGTCATCTTTGTAGCCTTCAACTTCTGAATATTTAATTTTTGATAAAACGAATAAGGCATCAAATTTATGCTAGCCCCAGAATCGGCTAAAGCATAAACCTTCATATTATTCCCAAACTCACATGGGAGAGTGAGTCGTCCAGGATCTCCCATCTTCTTAGGTATTTCTCCCAACACAGCTTTTGAGCTTTGCTCACTTAGGATAACCTTAGAATTCTCCTTTAATTGTTGAAGAGTGTCTAACAAGTCTTGTACGAACCTAGCATATTCTGGAATTTTTGCAAGTGAATCAATAAAAGGAGTATTGATAGGAATACCCTTCAATTGCTTGATAAACTCCAGATGTTCTCTCTCCAGTGGACTGAGTTTAGCTCTAGATGGGAATGGAAAAGATGGTTTATAAGCTGGAATAGATACGGATTTCTTCTGTTCAGACTGCGCCCACGACGTGAGCATGGCGGGCTCACGACGTGAACTGGGTATTCCAGCAGATTCTTCAATTTCGAGCTTCTGCTTCTTTGGCTTTGGATTGGGCTGTTGTGAACTGGGTATTCCAACAGATTCTTCAATTTCTCTTCTTTTTGCTTCTTGTATTCTTCGTAAGGCAGCCACTCTTTCTTTGGTTTTCTCCAATCTTCATCATACTTGTCCCCACTTGAGTAGCATACTTGAGCTTTCTTGTTTCCATATTCATCCATATTGCAATCCTTTATCAAGTGTGGGCCACTACATCTCTCGCAACCAACTCGAATTGCATGAATTGATTGGTCCAATTGAGTCAATCTACTATCCATAACGCTAAGCATTGCTAACACAATATCCATATCTTCAGTTTGTGTACCTCCACTGCCTTTTATTCCATCACGTCCTGGGTTGTGATACTCACGAGAGTGCCTTGAAAACTCTTCAACCAACTCCTTGGCCTGATTTGGGTTCTTCTTCATTAGTGGTCCTTGCGAATCAAGGAGTTGTCTAGTCATGACATTCACCCCATCATAAGATATCGACATCTCCTGCTGAATATTGAGGTCATGTTGAGGAAAATTCCTTAACAACCCCTTGTAGCGTTCCCAGGCCTCGTATAATGACTCCCCCGGATTTTGCTTAAAGTTGGCAATTTCCTTCTTGAGTTTAGAGATTTTAGAGGGTGGACAAAACTGATCTAGAAATATCTCACACAATTGGGCCCATGTGGTGATTGTACCAGGTGGGAGTGCCTTCAACCAATCTTTTGCTGCTCCGTTGAAAGTGACTGGTAGCATCCTTAGCAAAGCTGTCTCCCTTGGGATATTGGGAGTATTAAAATAATCCGCAATATTTTTCACCTCGTCTAAGTGTTTGAAAGCATCCTCGTGATCCTTCTCGTAGAATGGGATATCCTTAAGTGCAGTAAGGATATGTCCCTTCAACTTGAATGTGGCATTGGCAGGAATCGTAGGATGTACTAAACCTGGCCCCACATCATCTCGAATGCGCTTCTTGTAGTCCCCCATGTCTATCTCATCAATGTTCGCCATTTCGTTCTCCAGCTCGTTCTCAGGCTCACTTGTATGTAATTCAAATTCAGGCTCAGTATCGTACTCAGACTCGGCTTAGACGGGTATTTGATCTAAGTGTTCAAGCTTGCTCTTGTCCTTTGAATATGAACTTGATCCTTCCATCTTCTTTCCCGACTTCTTTGAGAATACTGATTTGAATTCTTGTAAAGGTGTCTTCTTTGGTGTTTGATCTTCTTTCATGCTCTTATCCTTCTTTTTGTGAAGTGCAGACTCGAGATCTTCAAGTGGTGGCACCAAAGGTATGTTAGAACCTCTGGTCATGAACTCCTGAAATAAGAAAAAAAAAATAAAACGTAAAACTGAACTAAAAAAAAGGAAAAAAAACTGTGAATCACAGGTGTCACGTCGTGGAAGGATACTCCACGTCGTGACTTCTGTTACGAAAAAAATTAAACTATGCTTATAAAAATAACGTTTTGCGGGTTTTACCCCACAAAAAGGATCGATTAATCTAAAGCAAATAAATAAACAATAAAGTAAGCCGTTCCCCGGCAACGACACCAAAAACTTGATGTGCACGGAAGTACCCACTAATTTTAATATTTATAACCTAAAAAATTTAGACTAACTATGCACTTGTAGGCAGTGTACCTAGTCAGATTACAGTATAGTTTGGGTAAGTCAGGTGTCGATCACAGGGAACGGTGTTATTAATTAATCTATTTACTACTAAATTAATCTAATTATTAACAAGCTAAAAAGGGTTTTTATCTGATTTTGCAAGATCAGACTAACTTAACTCAAATTCAATCAGCAATTAAAAAAACACTCTTATCTAGTTCGAATCCACTTCGTCCTTATGGCTAGCTAATAATTATGGATTATTAAGTTGGTTGTTATTATATTAGTAATTTAGGTCTAAATTTACCAATAGTTAATTAATTCATGTAAAACTATGTATGGTCACACACAATTAAACACGGAACCAATTATGTTTATGAATATGCTATGTAAGATTTATCATGCAAACACAATTATGGTCATAATCTATATTCTGTAGCACAGCAAAGTTAATTACTTCAATTACTAACTAAGATTTTGGTTGATCCTAGCTCTAGCAATTCAATGTTCACTAAATTACTAGGTTATCAAGTTCATGTAGTTAATGGTTACTAAGCTACTCATAACATGAATTTAAGCAACTAAGGCAAAAACATAAGCATGCTAGGTAACAATAAATCAAACACAAGCAATTCACCAACTAAATAAATCCATATAAAATTATGCTATTCATAAGTTTGAAGCTTCATCTAGCTAGATAAGAGTAGCTAGATTCAGCTGCTCATAGTAGCAACTAACACATAAACACAACTCAAATAAGAAAACATGTTCATAAGTATCAACCAAATTAACAAATTATGAACTTTTACTCTTTTGGTGTTGAAATCCCTTTTCTAGGACCTTACTTCTGCTGTAATTCGTCTCCTGGAACCTCTTTCTTCAGCCAAAAGTCTCTCCAATCGTAATGGAGAATGGTTTATATATTTTCTGGCAAATCACGTTTCACATCGTGGCAGGAAGCTCCACGACGTGACTTAAGGAATTATCCGTATTCGCCAAGGATTCTTTCTTCGCGTACTTATCTTCTGAAAAGATCAATTCCACGTCGTGGTTATGAGGTTCACGTTGTGACCCCAGTATATTCCGTGAATTACTTCATCTTTTATGCTTCAAGCCTTCAATGTTCCATAAATTGTCACTTCTGGCCCCTTTCTTCTAAAATGCTTTTTTGTTGTTGCAAATAACATTTTATCCTTATAAGTACCATAATTCTATGCAAATAACCAAAATATTAAATAAAATGTAGATCAATATTGCCTAAAACTATGTATAAAATGGCAATATCAAAATACACCACACTTAGGCTTTTCTTGCCCTCAAGCAAATCTGCTTATTTAAACTTAAACCTTCATCACTAGCATTACATTAAACGATCCAATTCCAGCTCAACCATTATGCCAAGACCTCAACGTATGCATTTGTGTCTAATTTTTTTCCTAAATGACCCCCCATACTTTAAATACTGACAATCTTCATAAACAATTACCCACTTCTTTCAAACAATGCTCATTTTATGCAACCCTCCGAATCCATCCTCATAAAGCTTTCTAACCTGAAGATATTTTTGTAAAGCTACCCAAGCATACATAAACTAGAGAATTTCAACTTTTTAGAAGATACCACAACTTGGAGCTCTTGAATTCTTCTTTTCTTTAATGTTTGATCTTTCACTTCATTGAATTTACTTCTTTTAAGATTTTTGGCATCTTTAAATTTTTAAATTTCTTCAGAATCTTTGATCTTTGATCTTCATACTTTGATAGCTCCAAAATTCTTCAAGAATTTTTACTTTTCAGTAATTTCTTCTTTATTTTACATGTATAACTCACTCTTTTTTTTATATCACTCAAAAACCTACATGCTTAAGCAGGGGTGCTTAACTTCAACCTTATTGGTTAAGACATATCTTTGCTGGATACATTTCAGGTTTAGGCTGCTAAACATATTGCATTCCTCAAACTAAGCAGGTTTATGTCTTTGTTCCACGATTTCACTAAAGTAAGGGAGGCCACAAATGCATAATAATGTATATCGGCTCAACTAAACATTTGAGCTCTTATCGGATCATTCCACTAGCAAGTACAATTCAAATTATTACTACTAGATCTAATTAATAAAAATTTTAAAATTTACCAAATTATCTAGCAATTTACTTTTTCTACCCCCTACCCCACATTTATTTCATACAATGCCCTCATTGCATGCTTAAAATAATATAAAAATTAAGAGAAGGAAGAAAAAGGAACAGACTCCCCTGGGATAGTGGCGTGAACGAAACTCCAAAAGTGTTGAAAAATGTGCATGTCAAATATGGACCTCTTTAAAATAAGAACTCGAACTTGAAGCCACTGTATATGGTGGAGGAAAACAAACCACAATAGTCTTTAAAATGACCCCAAGAAGATGCATGGAAAGCCATATGGAAAAACACCCAATGGTCTTCAAAATAGTGAAATAAACAGAAATCACGTCATGGTGTATAATACCACGTCGTGGTATCGTATAAAAACGCGAACAAAATATCCCACTTATAACAGTCCACGACGTGAAAATTTAATCTCCACGTCGTGGAAACTGGACCATCATAAAATTAAGATTTCCCACTTCTTCATTCAACCTAGCACCTTGACTAACGTCTTAATGGTTTAAGACTCTTCTAATGTTGTATAAAATAAGACACTTGTTGACTCTATCCTCTCTCTCTTTAACGCACCCCACACTTATTTCAAATTGTGGGTCACGACTCTTGAATCGACCTTACTCCTTTTCAAGATTCCTTAGCAAGTTGTAATCAACCAAAAGAACTAAAAGAGTAACATAATAGTTTACCAAAGTCTTACATCAACAAACCAAGCTGAACATTAACTAACACCACACAAAATTAAAAATAAAAAAAAAACTAAACAGAAAAGGAATTAATCATCATCCTCTCGTCCCTGCACTCCACTCGGTCCTTCCCCATCGTACCTCGAGATCCACAGCTCTTCCTTTGTCGGAATGTAAGGACATTATGGTGGCACCGCAGGTGGTCGCACCACACCCATGTCGGAAAACATCGCCTCCAAAATTTGTGTGTTGTAATTCATCCCACCACGGAGATTATCCAAATATGATCCAACCCGTGCTTGAAACGGGTCGGTGGGTACTCCTCCCGGGTGACGGTCCCTCTCAACTTCTCCTCGGGATCTAACGTTTCTTCGTCTTCTCACAGGAGGTTGCTCGGGTTGTTCCACCTCTTGCTATCTATCTTTCGGGGGCATAACATAACCTCCCCCGACATCGACCACCACGTGTATAACACCCAAAAACTGAATAGTCAATCATTGTATGGCAAACGGGTAAGGTTCCGCACAAATTTGTGGGACAAAATCCCATACGACCGGGCAAGACGGGTGACCAAATATCCACCTGTAATTGGACTTCCTTGTCGTGAACTAACCGCTTTCTTTCCCAAAAACCTTGCTAGCATGTAAGGAATATCACAATACACCCCGGGAGTAATAATACTCCACAAAAAGAAAAAATCTTGTAAAGAAACCTTATCACCGTGATGTTTATGATTGATAGAAAAGGTGATAAGGCGGTGAAAAAATCGATGCACCGGATTCCGAATTTGTGCTTCACTTGAATCATGAGAACTGTACTCGTGATTTGCGATAGTGCGCCAAAATTGAACATCAAAAATACTGGGCGCAAAATCCCGAACGAAACTAAGTAAAAATGGAACAAAGAATGGGGATTGAGTCTCCACTTCCGTATAGATCCCCATGCGCCATGCAAATTCCCGGAGACTACACTCCTGATACACCCCACCCAACCAGAAAACTAGTGTTCGGTTATAATCAAAATTAATGGTGCATTCTTCAAAGTTCACAGTAGAGAAAAACTCCACTGATAATTCCCGGTACACGGGTTCTTGGATCGCGAACAAGTTCCTCCATCCATGACAAGTAAAGGAAAAATGGTTTCCCTCATATACTTTCGTCTAATGGCGCTCCAATTCAACAACCATTCCAACACCGCCAATCCATCCCCAGTCAATACTCAGAGCTATAGCAAACTCCCTATTGTATAACCATCCCAAACGGTTCTAATAAGACGTCAACAAGGTCCGTGAAATGGTTCGCGGAAATCGATATAACGGATGGATATTCGAGGCATCAATCAGGTCATTGTCCTGTTGAACAGCCCTTCTAGGTGCCATCTTCCTGCAATGTTTGAAACCAAACCAAAACAAAAACAAAACACCTAAAATATCTTATCAAAAACAATGTAGAAAACTGGTCGCCCAGGAATCACGTCGTGGCTTGGCCCACCACGTCGTGGTCTCGCACTCGGATCGTCGGCACAGATCGAACACTAAATACACGATTTTACCCAAAAATAATACTTGGGGTTTGTTTCATTTTCTATTCTAAGGGCATGCAACCTAAAAACAGTAACCAATTTCAACCAATTTCGGAAATCTTATCATTCACATAAACCCTAACCATGAAAATGCATAAATTGTAAGTAATATCTACAATTAATGGATGAAATACATACCAGATGGAGTAAAAGGACAAGAGAATGCAAGAAATTTGGAGGAAAAATTGAAAAACATCGGCAGTGGGGACCATGCTTCCGTTCGTGAGGCAGTAAACAAATGGGGAACAAGTTTGTGGTCAAAGGGTTTAATAACTGGTCCCCCCCCCGGGTGACTTTTAATGGTCACGTCGTAGCAGGCTATACCACGTCGTGACTTTTAAGAATAGATAAAATGTTCAAGTCGCAATTAGTCCCCGAATTCTTCCTTAAAATCACGACGTGGCGCTCCTGACCACGACGTGATTGATGTCTGGTCACAAAAATTTGCTAATCTAACAAGTTTTATTTATGTTCTTTGTGTTCCAATTATTACCAAAGCACCCCACAGCTAATTTTTTACCAAGTAATAGTTTATAGATGATGACTTAAAACTCAAAAACTAAAAAGAAAAGAAAAGAAAATGCAAACCAAACTCGGGTTGCCTCCCGAGAAGTGCTTCTTTTTTAGGAGTCTTGAACTGGACTCCGTGCCTCCTACGTTGAATCATCTGAAGAGTCCACCACTAGGATCTTTTGTTCCTTGAAACGCTTCTTGTAAGCTTGTACTCGTCTTTTATACGCCTTCTTCGAATTTTCCTTTTTAGCTTTGACCTCGTCTCCATCAAGCTTGCGTTTGGTCCTTTTAGTCTTCAATTTTCCATCATCTTTAAGCTCCAAAGTATCCTTCTCTTCTTTCACCACTGGACTTATTCCTTTTTAAGTAACCTCCTCTTCATCACTCGACATCTCATCATCTTCCTTGCTCACCCAAGAAGTTGGATTCGTGTAGGCAATGACTTCAACTAAAAATGGAATAGATGCTCTCGGTTTTGTTCTTTTAACTTGTTGAATTGTTTTGATTTCTTCTTCCATGAGCTTCTCTAATTCTTCAAGTTCATTTTCTTCCTCAATGTTACAAACCTCTTCTTGAGCATGATTCCCTTGAAATCCATCTTCTATCCCAAAAATTTCCTTTTCATCACCAACCCTCAAGGTAAGCTTAGACTCCCGAATATCAACAAGAGCTCCAACAGTGTTTAGTAGTGGGCGACCAAGAATAATTGGAACATTGGGATCTTCTTTCATATCCAAAACCAAAAAGTCTATTGGAAAAATAAATTTCCCAATTTTCACGAGAATATCTTCCACAATGCCCTGGGGCTGTGTCACTGAACGATTCGCCATGCGAATAGTGATCTTTGTAGTCTTCAACTTCTGAATATTTAATTTTTGATAAAACGAATAAGGCATCAAATTTATGCTAGCCCCAGAATCGGCTAAAGCATAAACCTTCATATTATTCCCAAACTCACATGGGAGAGTGAGTCGTCCAGGATCTCCCATCTTCTTAGGTATTTCTCCCAACATAGCTTTTGAGCTTTGCTCACTTAGGATAACCTTAGAATTCTCCTTTAATTGTTGAAGAGTGTCTAACAAGTCTTGTACGAACCTAGCATATTCTGGAATTTTTGCAAGTGAATCAATAAAAGGAGTATTGATAGGAATACCCTTCAATTGCTTGATAAACTCCAGATGTTCTCTCTCCAGTGGACTGAGTTTAGCTCTAGATGGGAATGGCAAAGGTGGTTTATAAGCTGGAATAGATACAGATTTCTTCTGTTCAGACTGAGCCCACGACGTGAGCATGGCGGGCTCACGACGTGAACTGGGTATTCCAGCAGATTCTTCAATTTCGAGCTTCTGCTTCTTTGGCTTTGGATTGGGCTGTTGTGAACTGGGTATTCCAACGGATTCTTCAATTTCTCTTCTTTTTGCTTCTTGTATTCTTCGTAAGGCAGCCACTCTTTCTTTGGTTTTCTCCAATCTTCATCATACTTGTCCCCACTTGAGTAGCATACTTGAGCTTTCTTGTTTCCATATTCATCCATATTGCAATCCTTTATCTAGTGTGGGCCACTACATCTCTCGCAACCAACTCGAATTGCATGAATTGATTGGTCCAATTGAGTCAATCTACTATCCATAACGCTAAGCATTACTAACACAACATCCATATCTTCAGTTTGTGTACCTCCACTGCCTTTTATTCCATCACGCCCTGGGTTGTGATACTCACGAGAGTGCCTTGAAAACTCTTCAATCAACTCCTTGGCTTGATTTGGGTTCTTCTTCATTAGTGGTCCTTGCGAATCAAGGAGTTGTCTAGTCATGACATTCACCCCATCATAAGATATCGACATCTCCTGCTGAATATTGAGGTCATGTTGAGGAAAATTCCTTAACAACCCCTTGTAGCGTTCCCAGGCCTCGTATAATGACTCCCCCGGATTTTGCTTAAAGTTGGCAATTTCCTTCTTGAGTTTAGAGATTTTAGAGGGTGGACAAAACTGATCTAGAAATCTCTCACACAATTGGGCCCATGTGGTGAGTGTACCAGGTGGGAGTGCCTTCAACTAGTCTTTTGCTGCTCCGTTGAAAGTGACTGGTAGCATCCTTAGCAAAGCTGTCTCCCTTGGGATATTGGGAGTATTAAAATAATCCGCAATATTTTTCACCTCGTCTAAGTGTTTGAAAGTATCCTCTTGATCCTTCCCGTAGAATGGGATATCCTTAAGTGCAGTAAGGATATGTCCCTTCAACTCGAATGTGGCATTGGCAGGAATCGTAGGATGTACTAAACCTGGCCCCACATCATCTCGAATGCGCTTCTTGTAGTCCCCCATGGCTATCTCATCAATGTTCGCCATTTTGTTCTCCAGCTCGTTCTCAAGCTCACTTGTATGTAATTCAAATTCAGGTTCAGTATCGTACTCAGACTTGGCTTAGACGGGTATTTGATCTAAGTGTTCAAGATTGCTCTTGTCCTTTGAATATGAACTTGATCCTTCCATCTTCTTTCCCGACTTCTTTGAGAATACTGATTTGAATTCTTGTAAAGGTGTCTTCTTTGGTGTTTGATCTTCTTTCACGCTCTTATCCTTCTTTTTGTGAAGTGCAGACTCGGGATCTTCAAGTGGTGGCACCAAATGTGTGTTAGAACCTCTGGTCATGAACTCCTGAAATAAGAAAAAAAAAAAAAAACGTAAAACTGAACTAAAAAAAAGGAGAAAAATTGTGAATTACAGGTGTCACGTCGTGACTTCTGTTACAAAAAAATAAAATAATCCATGCTTATAAAAATAACTTTTTGCGGGTTTCACCCCACAAAAAGTATCGATTAATCTAAAGCAAATAAATAAACAATAAACTAAGTCGTTCCCCGGCAACGGCACTAAAAACTTGATGTGCACGGAAGTACCCACTAATTTTAATATTTATAACCTAACAAACTTAGACTAACTATGCACTTGTAGGTAGTGTACCTAGTCAGATTACAGTATAGCTTGGGTAAGTCGGGTGTCGATCACAGGGAACGGTGTTATTAATTAATCTATTTACTACTAAATTAATCTAGTTATTAACAAGCTAAAAAGGGTTTTTATCTGATTTTGCAAGATCAGACTAACTTAACTCAAATTCAATCAATAATTAAAAAAACACTCTTATCTAGTTCGAATCCACTTCGTCCTTATGGCTAGCTAATAATTATGGATTATTAAGTTGGTTGTTATTATATTAGTAATTTAGGTCTAAATTTACCAATAGTTAATTAATTCATGTAAAACTATGTATGGTCACACACAATTAAACACAGAACCAAATATGTTTATGAATATGTTATGTAAAATTTATCATGCAAACACAATTATGGTCATAATCTATGTTCTGTAGCACAGCAAAGTTAATTACTTCAATTACTAACTAAGATTTTGGTTGATCCTAGTTCTAGCAATTTAATGTTCACTAAATTACTAGGTTATCAAGTTCATGTAGTTAATGGTCACTAAGCTACTCATAACATGAATTTAAGCAACTAAGGCAACAACATAAGCATGCTAGGTAACAATAAATCAAACACAAGCAATTCACCAACTAAATCAATCCATATAAAATTATGCTATTCATAAGTTTGAAACTTCATCTAGCTAGATAAGAGTAGCTAGATTCAGCTGCTCATAGTAGCAACTAACACATAAACACAACTCAAATAAGAAAACATGTTCATAAGTATCAAACAAATAAACAAATTATGAACTTTTACTCTTTTGGTGTTGAAAACCCTTTTCCAGGACCTTACTTCTGCTGTAATTTGTCTCCTGGAACCTCCTTCTTCAGCCAAAATTCTCTCCAATCGTAATGGAGAATGGTTTATATATTTTCTGGAAAATCACGTTCCACATCGTGGCAGGAAGCTCCACGACGTGACTTCAGGAATTATCTGTATTCGCTAAGGATTCTTTCTTCGCGTACTTATCTTCTAAAAAGATCGATTCCACGTCGTGGTTATCTGGTTCACGTCGTAACCCCAGTATATTCTGTGAATTACTTCATCTTTTATGCTTCAAGCCTCCAATGTTCCATAAATTGTCACTTCTGGCCCCTTTCTTCTAAAATGCTTTATTTTGGCTGCAAATAACATTTTATCCCTATAAGTACCATAATTCTATGAAAATAACCAAAATATTAAATAAAATGTAGATCAGTATTGCCTAAAACTATGTATAAATATGGCAATATCTAGTGACAAATGTCAAAACATTTTGACGCCCGAAGTACGTCGTAACAGGCTTTCTATGTCAATTGCACGGTTATAATAACTCACATAGGGAAACAATGACACATATAGCTTATGGGAATTCTTACATTCAAAAGGGTTTTATTTAGTTAAAACTACATATACAATCATAAGTATGGAAAATACCTGTACATTTTGGTCTTGAGTCTTAAGACTACAACTCATTTTATAAGGAAAACATTGGATTTTTCATGAAGATACATTACATTTACAAAGAAAGAAGTTTTATTTATGTACTACTACAGTATACTATTTTCAAGAACACGCATTCATACATATAGGTCTTAGGGTAGTTAAGATTACATTTCGTCTAGAATTGTTAGATTCCGTCCATAATTGCTACATGTATACGATAGAGTTATATAAAATTTAGACACGACCGACTTGGAAATGGGTGGTTCCACCTTAGATCTTGTTCCTTGTTTGGTTGTGGGCTTAGGGTAGACCCATTATATTCGACGGTTTATTCGATCTTGATTTTATATAACTTGTATACACTAAGGGATTATAGAAGGAAGCTATAAGTCTTTCTAGGAGTACAATATTTTATAACACAGAAACTTACATATCTGAAGGAACTTTTATCCGGGAGCATGCATATATAAGGGTTGTATCATCATAAAACTACATTGCACTGTTTTCAAGTACATAACAACTTTCATTTCGGAATCATACATCCAAATGGCTTTTGTATAGATTAAAATTTACATAATATTACGATAACATTTTTACATTTTGGTCCAAATGGACTAAGACTACATTCCCTTTTAGTAACAAAATATACGATTTTCTAGAGGAACATACGAACATTTTCAAGGAACAAAGAACTTATTTTCTAAAACAAAATGCTTATAAACTCACCAACTTAAATGTTGATCCACTTTCAAAATTACATGTATTCTCAGGAAACCAGTAGGCAGGTACACGCACAAGTTTTCAAGAAGACGGAGCATAATAGCTTCTAGTCTTAGTTTTTACTATATATATTTGGAGTCATTCAAGCGATGTTTCGAATACAATGTAAACACTATATTATCAATACAATGGTTGTTGTTGCTTTGAATACTATTATTCATTGTTATGATATTGTACATGACGTCCCCCGCCCCCGAACGTTTCCGCCGTCTCGGTTTGGGGGTGTGACACTTTTAGCACCCGGAACCGGAACTAGTGACCTCGGTTCTAGTTCCAAAAACAACGATTCTGAGGCGGTTCTAGTTCCGAAAGCAGGTACCTGCTATCCGTGCTCACCCTTAGGAGAGATAGAGTGATGTTATCTACTGGCGACAAATCTCGAAGGTTGCAAAGAATCGTGTGTGTAACTCTTAACTCGGTGATAGAAGTGGGTAGAAACCTACATGATTTATGGGTGAAAATACATGGGATCGTCGATGGATGCTCATGCTAAAGGTGGTAGTGGTGGATTTAGGTGCCGCCGCAGGAGTGGGAAGGACTGTCGGAGAAGGATCCATTGTTGGTGTTTGACGTTTGCTAAAGATGGTGTTGTAGATCGTGGTTCAACTAAGGTCAGATGAGATTTGTGGACAACAGTGTGCGATTGGTTTAGCCACACCTATTGTGCAGTATGTTGAATATGAAGGTGGCAGGTAGTTTCTCTTTGACTTACTATAAACACAATTTAGTTGGGTTGTAAACTATTTGGGCCAAATTCTATCGTTTAAAAAGATTGATTTAATTCATATGTTGGCTATTTTGGGTCTGTTTTAATCACCCTAATGGACTAGGATTTCCTTGTAGATCCTAATTTTCAACTCCAATAAAAAGGAATTAATAAAGAATGATATTTTAAATGGCTTGTCAAATTCCATTCTAATGAGTTTTGAGTAAGGTACTATATTTAAAATATTTAAGTTTCCTAATTAATCGAATTTGAAATACGGAAGTTTTTTTTATTATATTAACTTACATAGCGACAAATTACTTGTGAATATCTAATATTTAATGAAGGGGTGTGTGTGTGTGTGTGTATATATATATATATATATATATATATATATACACACACACATATATAGTGAAACATTATGAAGTAAATGATGCTTAAAATATCAACTACGGATAGATTATTAATATGAATGTAGGTGTTTAGAGAGTTGAAAATCCATCTTAGCCACTTCTGTGGTTTTATCTTGAGTTTGTTGTTTCAGGTGAGTTCTCATGAACTTACTTATTATATGGACTATATGATATTATATGTATATGTTACACCACTGAATGTTCATATTTGGGTATGTGTTTTAATGATGAAGACCACTTAAGGCATAATAATCTTAGTCGTATAAGTAAGAACCATATTTCCAAGCTCTAAGTGGAGTGGGTCTTGGAATCATACAACTTGGAGTTGGATCATGCCTGAGAGTCTTGGTTATTAGCAGGATGACTAAATCACCATTCATATGGGTATGTGAATGAAGTGAATAATTATTTGATGCGGGCCCTAGTGTGGAGGATCGGACCCTTGCATTCCTAGAGGCCCACAATCGTGTGACTAAAGGGGCTTCACGGAAATGGCCATAACTTTGGCTACGAATCTCCGTTTCGGGCCTACGACCAGTGAAATCGAAGCTTAGAGCAAGGAGCACGTCTAGATAAGTCCCAAAAGGGGGCTTACCCATTTTTGAGTCCAGAAATCGCTTTCTAAATGGAGTTATGAACAATTTTGTTATTTTTCCTTAATTTTTGGGTTTTGTTTTTGGGTTTGTATTTGGCCCATGGACTTTTAGGGTTTCATTTTAATTTCTGCTTCTTATTTAACTGTTTTTGATGTAATTTGGATGGTTGATCATCAATTTTATGAACTTTCGATTTTCTCCCAAATTCTGTGTGTTAACCCAGATTTTGAAGCCAATCCCATGGTATTCGTAGAATCAACGTGGTTTTGAAGAGATTGTCATGGATATTCTTTTAGAATCAACATGTTCATTCTTGGTTATCTTTGTGTTGTTTTTTCGTGCTGCATCATTATTGGATCTTGTACACACTGATATGTGTGGATCCATCAGATTTGCCACAAGGGACAGGAAATACTACTACGTCATATTTACTGACAACCTCAGCATATGTGATTGTGTTTATATGATTGAGCATAAGTCTGACTCCTTGAAAAGTTTCAAAGGGGATCAACACAAAGTAGGGAATGAATTGGTCATGAAGATAAAAGGTCCTTAATCCGAAAGGAAAATAGAATGACTCAGTGTCAAGTTTAATGATCATTATAGATATTGTGGAATAATTTCCCAATTGGATCTTCTAAGAATAATGGTGTTGCTGAAAAGGAGAATTGAATGATATATTGTTTGATCTATGATGTGTTATGCTTCACCATCAATTACATTTTTTGGAAATATACACTTGAAATAGTAGAGCATGTTTGGGACCTTGTAACCGACTAAGTAGGTTTTGAAAACACCTCATGAAATGTAGAGCTGAAAAGTTTCATTAGACGAGAAACCATACCAACATGAATCGAGATATGAGAAGGGTTACATTATCGGGTATTCACTAAAAACTTTTGATATTTGTTTTAAATAGCCATGAGCATGTGGTGCTTATATCTCAAAAGGAGTGTTCCTTGATAGAAAGAACACACACACACACACACACACACATATATATATATATATATCAAGAAGTCAGTGATAGTCATATTGACCTTATTTAAGATATGATCGATAATGAACATAGAGTTGGCACTTGCTCTCAACTTGAAGTTGAAATATTAGTTGAGTCAAATGACATTGCCTTACCTCTTCATTGATCTAGTAGAGTTAAAGCACCTCCCAATTTTATGAGTTTCATCTAACTGCAAAAGGAGACACGTCGATCAGTTATAAAACACTTATCAATTTGGTTACGCCTAATAACTACTAGGGAGCAATGGTGGGCCATGAGGATGGCTATGAGAAGGGTCGAGGTGAAATTCAGACCATGAAGGATAACCAAGTTTAAAATTGGGTGATCTGAAGCCTATTCATATGAAAGTGGGTTGTAATTAGATGGTAAAGTGGTACACAATTCCAAGGCTATTATGGTGGAAAGGTTTTCTCTCAGACTCAAGAAGTTGATTATGATAAACCATTTTCACTAGTAGTTGAGAAAAGGTCTATTTGGGTATTTGTTGCCATTGTTGCCTTCTTTGATTATAAGATATGGAAAAGTGGATGTATGACACATCCTGAAAAGATTTAAACATACAAGGTATCTGAACAAAGTGTTTAAGCTTGAGAAGTCTCTTTAAGAACTTAAACAAGCACCGCATAGCAATAATATGTGCTTCCATAAGAATAGTCAAAGAGTATTGTCTTTCTAGAAGTCTAGATGAGTCTTGAGTACATGTCAAAGCCAGTAGGAGCATCGTTTTCTTCATGGTATTGCATGATGATGACAATACTGCTCATAGGAAACATTGTCCCTTTGTTGCAAAGTGCAAAAGCCCGTGAATTGTTTTGTAGTGATGGATATCAGGGAGCAACATTGATACTTGGACTTTAGATCTAAAAGTATAGATCGAAATGTTTAATAGGATTCAATCAAAGCACATATATGAATAATATGTTGAAATGTTTCAACATGAAAATTCCAAGAGAGGGATTGTTCTGATGCATCATAGTTGGGAGTTGAGTGAATCTCAAAGTTTTTGTTCTAGTCATGAAAATGATAGGATGAATACAGTTCCATATGCTTCGGATATAGGATCGATTATGTATGACTTGCTCTTGTTCTGATGTCTCAGGTGCCTTGAGTATCGTGAGAGATTATCAGAAATTTGTGTGACTGAATCACTAGATAATTGTCAAGGACATTCTGGGTATTTAAGAGATAGTAAGGATTGGTTGCTTATAGACATTACTAACATAATTGAGAAAAGTTAGATTAACGTAGATTTTTAGGGATGACTCTGAGTCATAGTCTAAATGGACATTCATTTTGAATTGTAGTGACATGAAAGGTTCCATGTAGGAAATGGTGGTAGACTCAACAATATGATTCAGATTACATTAGGGCAAGTGAAGTATCCACGGAGCGCACCTGCACTAGAAAACTTCATATTTGACCTTTGAGTTGTTTTGAGTAACAAATTGCCATTTGAAATATTATGTTAGTCGCGTTGACTAATGATATTTGTTGTGATCATAGAAGGTCAATGCATAGAAGAAGGAAATTCCACTACATACAAGATAAAGTTGAGGATGAAGATCTAGTTATGAAGTGAATATGTTTCCGATGATTCATTCATGATACTAATTACCAAAGGAAACCATGATATCCATGCTAAGGGCATAGGCATGAGAAATGATAAAAAGTTTAGTTGTTAAGCCGATTACCCTGAAACATTTATACAACCAATAAATCTGTAACTGTATGGTGATTAAATAATGCGGAATTATTTATATTCAAGGGTATGATACTATAGGAAATTACTTTATTATTGTGTTTCATTTTACGTGTTTCTTCCTAAATAGTTAATTTACTTGAAACTCCACAGTTGGTCCTACTTTTAGGAGTAAGTAATGATTTAAGATTATCATGGAGTATTAATAGAATATTCATGGTGATTGGAAATTGCATGAAGATTGTTGATATACTCATGAGTGCTTAATTGGGGATCTTAAGTATTGGATAAATCCGCTCACTTAAAGATTACTTCACGGATTCAATCACAGGTAATTCTAAGAGGATAATATTTTATATTCTTCAAGCGGAGATGTATAAGTTATAGCTTAAATATGTTGTGCATTGGTGTTACATAAACACAAACGTGAATGGATGATATAAAATGTAGTTCTATGTATGGTATGATGATTAAATGTTATGATTATGTAGCCGAAGTTTATTCGTTCCTTTTGCCTTAACATGAAAATTGATATCTCTGGCCCCCTCAGTGATTTGATGTTGACATTCATGTGTTGGGCCTAACCCATACTAAATTGATGTCTTCCATTTTTAGTCTGAATTCAGTCATCATGAATCAGAAATTAGGAAACATAATCTTGGACTGTGAGATTGATTTGTACCCATGTGTCTTATCTATACCATATTTTGTATAATGAATGAATACTTGATCACTTATCTAAGGGACAACGTTTGTGAGAGTTTGGCAATGGTTGTGGAAGGCACACTTTGTTGGTTATTTAAAGTGTATATTTGCAATTGTAGTTGACGACTTGTCTAAGTGAGAGACTGTTGGAGTAGGTGCCTAATGTCATAACTAAATTGGTATAATTTTATGCAATAAAAGTAAAGTCCTTTTTGGGTTGCCCTTAATAACTAAAAATAACTATAAATGATTTTAGGAGAGAGATAAAATGATATCTTAATTTATTGTATGATTAATAAACTGATTAGAAAGAACTGGAATTAATTAGATTTATTCATAATTAATTTGGAATTAATTCAAGATTAATTAAAAATAATTAAAAGGTTCAAGGGTTAAATTGTAGTTGTTCATAATTGAGCAATGAAGACAATTCTAGAACCCTTCATAGTCTTAGACGGTTTTAGAGGTTCTAGAATTGATTCCAGAAGCCTCCTATAGCTGATAAGGATGACTACTTTGAATAAATTAAATTTAATATTTGATTATTCAAATCAAGGTTTATCCTAGAGATCCTCTAGTTATAAATAACACCTCTTGGATACCTAAATTTCATGGTTAAGCTTCCTAGAAGGATGAAATCCAAATTTCATCTTCCCCTCCTCTCTCTCCTTTCGATTTCTATACTACAAAAAAAACACATAAGCCCCACCATATAAGAACCAATATTTATAAAAACCTGATTATATTACATAGTAACCAAGTTTTATAAATAAGATGGTTATGTGACCCAGTTTAAAGTTAACGATCGGGCTATATGCTCACATTAAATAAATTGGTTTGTGTTTATACAATCGGGTCTTTTATCCATAATGTTATATGGTCTGTTCTTTTAAATATAAGTGTGTTTTATACTTTATGGACTCCAACAACATCCTCACACCATGAAGAGTTTAAACGTTTAGCTCTAAGAGCATTGAAATTACTTGAAAATACTCACAACTTATATGTTTCTTTAAAACCATGATTAATTAGTTAGGAGCTTTATGTAAAACTACTCGTCTAACAGATGTTTTAATCTTAAAATGTAACATCCAAAAAATCACAATAAATTTAAAATTTTCAAAATCAATCATCAATCAACATTGTTTACAAAAAGAGTCATGGTTTCAAAAGCATTATTTCGAAATCAGAGTTTTTCCCAAGACCCAGTGACATGAAACAGGAAGCTATGCACAATCACGCCTTCACCTTCCCATGATCATATGAAGTACCTTAAACCATAAACTAAATTTGTAAGTAAAAGCTAGTGAGTTCCCCCAAAGTACCAACACAAAACATATACTGGGTCCAAACCTATGTCTGGAATACCTCTAGGAGGTCCTCATCATAAGTATGGATTACCCATGAGCCCACAAGATGAGTCTAACATGCCTATCGGCCCCTCAACTCATATTTGGATTGCTCCCGAGCCCACAATATGAGTCTGACATGCTTAACAGGCCATCAGCTCATATTTGTATTGATGTGAACGCAATATTCCGAAATAATTTAGTTTCCTAAGGAAATATTACCATAAATTAATATGTGGAGGGTAATTGGTATTTTAGCTTAGTAAAGGATTTATTTAATAATTTCCAAGGTTTTTGCTAATCCAAAATGATGAGTTATTAAAACTCTTTGATCGATTAGATCTTTGTAACAGGTAAATAATGAATCGTAAAAACAGTGAAGTAAAACACAAGAATGGATCTGAATGAGTCGAATGATTAGATTACTCAATCCTTAGCAGAGCTCGACTAAGAACTTTCGCTATAGAGGATATTAGGGTTACAAAACAAGAACGATGAATATGCTGAATAATACTTTTCTAATCGTTACTATCGTTGCATTCTAAGATGCATGCAAGCATCTATTTATATTAAACCCTACAAAACTCACGGATGGACAGGCCCATACCAGAGACAAAACTTGGACTAAGCTAACGAGCCCAAAAGACGCAATACTAAACACGACCCAACAATCTCCCCCTTTGCGTCAATTTGGAGCGAGACTATCGTTTCTTTTTGCTTGGACCAGCAGCGGGAACCTTCTTCGTTGTATCAAACAGACGCGGGATAAGGGCGAGGATTGTATGCATGAAGCGAATGTACCATTGGATCATATCGTCAAAGTACTTCTTGTCATCCGTTGTGTTTTGCTTGCACCGATGGATGATCCCTAAGACATGTTCCAAACATGCAGTGGTGTAGAGATGTTTGTCTGCCAAAGCGAAAAGACATTTCTGGCCCTCGTTTTGGGTAAACATGACAGAGTTTCTCTTCGGATCAATCTTCCCCATCTGCATCATGTTAAGATCACTGACTGAGCCAACAGGAGATATGGCATGCTTTTTCTTGAATACGCTCGCTATCTCCTAGTCCATCTGGGCAACTTCCATGACATAGCATACAAACATCCTCTTAAAGTGGTCGATGATCGGACCATATTCTGCTTCGTTTGTAAGAAGGATGTTGTGCAAGATAATCCAGTCATGGGGATTAAGGTTGGGAAGATCTGCAAGTGAGATGGCATGTTCGGTCTTGGCAGATCCCCTTAGTATCTTGAACCGAACGTTGGTGAAGTTTCCTTCCCTGTACGGCTTTAGGACCCGAACGTTGATGATTTTCTGAGCGCTCCAAGTTTGGTATTGTGGTTGAGCGGCCTTCAAATAAAATTTGACTAAGTCCCGATCAACCTTTGGATGAGGATGAGGGAACTCGGCAACGTTGTCAAAGGCATGAAAAATAAACGCCTTTCGGGTCAGTGGCATATCGAACTGAGAGTCGATAGTGTTAGAACGATCTAAAGAGATCACCGGTTCTAGCCACAAGATACTGGGTGTTTTAATGATTTCTTTCATTAGCTTCTCAAGAGTCCAAGGAGGAAAAAGAGTTTTCCTGCTCTCGAGAAGGTCGTGGGCTTCTTTTTGTCTTCTTTCGGCTTCTTCAGCCTCTCTAGCCACACGAGCACTGATGTCTGCGTCTATATCACGACCTTGCTTCTTCAGAAGGTCGACAATGGTCTCCTTATCATCATCTTCATCGCTCTCCTCAGCAATTTTCTTGCCCTTGTCTTTTACACCCGAACCTGAGGCTTGGCCTGTAAAAGGAGGTTCGGTTGTGTGAGTTGTTGTTGAAGAAGGAGGCGGTTAAGACACATTCTCTTTTTCTCCCCCTTGTTTCGGAATGGACACGAAATCAAGGAGCCCTTCAATCTTGCTCAGTAGAGAAAGGGCGGGAGCAAGCTTCTCTGCAAGACTACGCCTCACAGAATAATTAAGGATCGGGTCATGTGCATCAAGGATGTTTGAGATAGCTGAGTGGAGATCCGAAACACACGACTTAATCACCTCTCTTTCAGATCGAAGAGAGTCAATCTCCTTTTATGAGTTGGAGAGTTGAATACTCTTGACCTTCAGAGCGGTGGTCTTCCTAGAAAGAGCGTCCATGAGGGAGTTCTCAGCAGCGAGATCGTCTTGAAGCTTGGTGAGGCGCTCCTCAATGGTGGTCTTGAAAGCTGAGTTGTCGTCTGATAGAGTTTGACGAAGAGAAGCGAACGACTTCAGCTCTGATGCGACTGATGTAGCCAGCTGATTGACAATGGGTTCCAGCTTTTTCTTGGTGGCTTCAGCATTCTCCTGTAACGATTTCAACAAAGAAGAAGCATTAGTGAATAGTTTATCGACTTTTTCGGTCGCGGCCTCATAGGCTTTGGTTGAGGCATCAATGGCTGCAGTGGCGGAGTCCATACAGACTTGATGAGCTTTGGAAAAAGCATCAACAATTTTCTGGATGGCAGCCTCAGAGATGGAAGACTGAGATGTGGAAGAGGAGGCGATGAGCGAATCAATTTTATCGTGAAGCTCCTTGAGATGCCTCTTTGTTACAGGAGCATCGTCATCATCATGACTCTGAACTTGATAAGGACTATAATAGACCGAATCGAAGGTCATGTCTTCCCCACCGAGGAATGGTTCTTCGCTCTCTGTTGGATGAATAGGAGAGGAAGGGGGGTGTTGAGGGTGGAGGCTCGGTAGTTATGGTAGGTTCGGGTTGGGTTGTATGTTCGGTAGTTGGTGGTGGTTTGGGTGCTTCAGTAGGAACCCCCGTATCAGATACATTGGTTCTTACTTCTGCTGTGGTGGTGGTTGCTTCGGTAAAGATGGGAGGGGGCATTGGGATGGAGGTAGGTGGTATTTCAGTGGTGGAAGTTATGGGGGAAATAGAAATAGGAATAGTGACAGGTGGAGAGGAGATTGGAGAAGTGGGAAATTAAACTTCAGGGGTAGGGGATCGTGGTGGAGTGTTACCACGAGGAGAGCCTTCAGAAGCAGAACTCTCTTCCTCAGATTTGCTTGAGGATGGGGCGATGATCAGCTTTCGCCGTGGTTGGGTTTTTCTCCTCTTCAGCGGTGGGGATTGGACAGTCTTGGTGGTTTTTCTTTTCTTGGGAGATGGGCCTTTCACTCCCTTTGCGACCTGTTTTCCTTTGCCCTTGTCAGCCTTCTTTCCCCTTGGGGCAGGCTTGTCAGCCTCATGGATGGACTTGAGCATCTCAGGAGTAAGCTCTCTCGGACCAGAGCGTCGAAACTCCTTGTATGTTTTAAGAAGCCGGCTGTCGGCAGGAACATCGCCATTCATCGTTTCCGGAATTGAACCGTTGAACTTAAATTTAGAGACATCGGAAACAATGATCTTCGTGGTATGGAAAGTACCAATCGAAGACATTGGGCAACCAACGACAATGGGGATGTGGTACTTGTCCATCACACATTTAGTAACAAGAGTCCAAAATCGGGCATAAGAAATCTCGGAATGCCGAGATGTAGAAGACAGGCTCTGAATGAGCTGTTGCCAAAGGACCGACCCGTAGTCCATATTGATACCGTTGTAGATCCCGTACATAATCGAGATGAAAAGACAACTTGCCCCGTCTGATCCAGCACTTCTTTTAGACATCCCCTTGAAAAGCACGGTAAACAACCCATTCCACTGAGGAGGCAGGCACGATTTCTTGAATTTCGTGACTGATGTTAGCACCTCAGTATACCCCATGTTGTAGAACATGTTGAAAAGATGACCCATTGGAATGGTTTCAGGGTTAACCCTAGATGAATCAGGTTCAAACCCTAAGAGTGAGCAAAATCTCTGCTTTGAAATTGACGCCTTGTGATTGAAGGCATTGAAGAAAATCCGATCGACGACCTTGTCGTAGTGAGCGGTGGCGAAAATCTGTGATAGGAACTCCATAGGAACTGCTTCAACTTTGGTGAGAGCAGTAGCAATCGGCGAGTACTTCAGGCATTCGATTATCGAGAACATGAAAGAGTCGTATGCATGGGGAGTAAGATCAATGATCAAACTCTGTTGGGGACGAATCGACAAGATGTGTGAAGTAGCATGAACTGATGAGGATTCCGCCATTGTTGTGAAGAGGTTGGGAGAGAAGATGAACAGTAGAATACTTGAAGGTTTCTTGCTCTCTGAAATTTGGGTGCAGTAAAGAGGTAAACAATGGTTTACGTTACCTTTTATACTGTGGGTTGAGGAGAGAGAAGAATCATTCCCAAATCTTCGAAGGAAATACGAAGACATTTCCAGCGGTAATTGATGTGTGACAGCTAGTATGACTGATGATTACGCATGAGAGAGAGTGTCAGTTCCGATTCACACGCCTTCCCATCAGGCGCTGTCTGTAAATGAAATGGTTCCAATTCGCACGCCTGGCCTTCTAGCGCCGTTTGAAATCAAATCGATTGGACTCCCGCCTGAGTTAGTACCTTATCGTCTTATCCTTTAAAGCAAAACAGCCCACGTGGATCAATATTAACCACAACCTTTTAATTATTTCGCGTCCCATTAAAAGTAATCCTTGTAACTGATGAAACCAGAATGTTGGAAAATCAAAAAGATTTTCGTGCTTAGTGTGTAAAAGAAAAAGAAATAAAGCAACACATATGAGGGATTTTGTGATGTCAATAAAGACACGAAACAATGGATCCCGGGCACGAATCTCTTCCTTCAAAGTCAAGAGAGACTTTAAAGTGTTTGTGTGGTTTCCCGTTGAATAACGATCATACACTTATTGAGAAGTGTTGAAAGGCTTCTTTTAATTAGGCTTAATTGGGTGGCTTTCGCTTCCATTCAGAATCCCTGATCTTGATATAAGACAGAAATCGAACGAAGTACTTGTGAGACCAGTGTAGTCTATTGAACAAGTAGGTTTGAAATAATTTAAGTGGTAAGGTAATATAGTGTATGTAAAATCTCAAAAAATTAAAACTGGATTCCAAGGGAAGAAATGTTATGGGATTTAACAATTTCATAGGAATCACTCAAAAGGAATTTAGAGATTTCATTGACATAAGTCCATAAATTCATTAGTGAAATCTAGAGCAAATTTATTGTTCACCGTCAATGCATATTGGGTATTGAATTGTGGGTTTCACTTAGCACGTAGTGGTACGAAGCTAAGATCATAAACGCAGAAAATGTGTAACCATAAACCTCAATGGTAAGTTCTGAGAGTCTCAAGGGTTACGTTTGTGAAGCGAATTAGATAGAGAAAAGTAGTGTAGATGGTGTAAAGAAATCAAAGTACCTCTGCTGTTAAATTAGGGACCAAGCAGAAAACTCTTATCTCATATGAGAAGAGAGTTAGGTAGCTCATGATTAGAATAAGTATGAGAGCCTAATTGGGAAGACAAGGTTTGTATATACCAAGTCAGTAAGGCCATTATTCAGAATCAGGTGAGGCTTTGGACACATACAACAACATGCTTCTAGGGACCCTTAACTAGTGAAATGATTTCCTCACAAATAGACACACAAAAATAAGATGCAAAATAAAACAAAATAAATAAAAATATTTTTGGAGTTTTTGAATTCAAGAAAAAAGAAAAAAAATATATTTTTGGAATTTTTGATTTAAAGAAAAAGAAAAAATAAAAAAATGAGACACACAAAAAATATTGGAACCGAACCCGAGCGTTCGGTCTATTTCGGTTAGAAAAAAATTATGGAACCGAACCCGAGCGTTCGGTCTATTTCGGGTGGGAAAAAAAATTTGGAACCAAACCCGAACGTTCGGTCTGTTTCGGGTGCCAAAAAAAATTAGTTTGAAAAAGAAAAGAACTTTGAAAATAAGAGAAATGAATTTAGGAAAATAATACAAAAGATTTACAACCAAAGAAACTACCTGTGAGTAATAAGTGAAGATCAGATGATACACCCGAACCCGAGCGTTCGGTTCATTTCGGTATACCGGAACAAGACCCGAACCCAAACATTCGGTCTATTTCGCTTCCAACTTTTAATTTTGAGAAGTAGTCTTTGGTACTGACTCCGATTCCATCATTCCTAGCCCTTGTAGAATTTTGTTGAAAGATGCTTCAGGAAGAGCTTCGGTGAAGACATCAGCCAGTTGATCAGTGGTTCGAACAAAGTGAATTTCGACATTCCCATCTTCCACATGATCCTTAATGAAGTGATACCTTAGTGCCATATGCTTGGTCTTCGAATGTTGCACTGGGTTATGACAGATCCTAATTGCACTTTCTGAGTCACAATATAGTGGGATCTTTTTCATATTGAGTCCATAGTCCCGGAGCTGGCTTTGGATCCAAATCACTTGAGATGTACAGGAGGAAGCTGCAATGTACTCTGCTTCGGCTGTAGACAGAGATACACATGTCTGTTTCTTTGATTGCCAGCTAACCAACTTCCCATCTAGGAATTGGCAGCCTCCAGTGGTGCTTTTCCTGTCTAAACCACAACCTCCAAGGTCTGCATCTGAGTAGGCTTGAACGAAGAAAACTGAGTTTGATGGATACCATAAACCGAGAGAGGTAGTTCATTTCAGATACCGGAGTATGTTCTTTACTGCAAGCATATGTGGTTCATGAGGATTTGCCTGAAATCTAGCACAATAACACAAAGAAAACATTATATCAGGCCTACTAGCAGTAAGGTACATTAAAGAACCAATCATCTGGCGATACAACATAATGTCGACTACCGGTTTATCCAAGGATGGTGTGAGCTTGGTGCCAAATGCCATTGGAACTTTAACCTTTGAATCTCCTATCATGCCGAATTTAGCAAGGAGAGTTTTGGTGTATGCTTCCTGGTTGATAAAGATGCCCTCGGGTCCCTGTCTGATATTTAAACCAAGGAAAAAGTTAATCGGACCCATTGAACTCATTTCAAATTTAGTCTCCATCAGCTTTCTGAATTCAGCTGTTAAGCTAGGATTCGTTGAGCCAAAGATGATATCATCGACATAGATTTGAACAATCATAAGGTGGTTACCTTCCTTCTTACGAAAGAAGGTTGGGTCAACCGAACCTTGTTTGAATTTTGACATCTTTAAAAACTTGGTTAGCGTTTCATACCATGCCCTAGGTGCTTGTTTCAGACCATAAACCGCCTTGTCCAGAATATAGCAGTGATTGGGGTACTTTTCATTAACAAAGCCTGGAGGTTGCTCTACATATACCGTTTCTTCGAGTTCTCCATTCAAAAATGCGCACTTTACGTCCATTTGGTAGACCTCGAAGTTCTTGTGTGCAGCGTAGGCAAGAAATATTCGAACAGATTCCAGCCTAGCTACAGGAGCAAAAGTTTCCTCATAATCAATTCCTTCCTCCTGGCAGTATCCTTTCACCACGAGACGAGCTTTGTTGCGAATCACGTTGCCTTTCTTGTCCATTTTATTTCTGAATACCCATTTAAGACCAACAACTGAGGCGTCTTTAGGAGTTGGAATGAGGCGCCAAACCTTATTTCTTTCGAATTCATTAAGTTCATCTTGCATAGCATGAACCCAGTCAGAGTGATCAAGAGCAGTATTTACTGTCTTCAGTTCAACTTTTGATACGAAAGAGTTATACATGCAGAATTCTACTTTGGAAAATAGAGATGTTTGCTTTGCCTTCAGTTGAGATCGGGTCAGGACCTTTTCAGAGACATTACCCACTACCTGGGATACAGGATGATCTCTGGTCCACTTAACAAGAGGAGGGTAATTTGGATCATAGGATGGATCCAATTCAGAATTCACCATTTCTTCTAATTCAGATTGGCTATCGTCATCGTAAAACATGTCGGCATTCACCCCCTCGACTGATGAGCTTTCCGGTGTGGCTGGACTTTCTAGTGCTACAGGACTTTCGGGTGTTGTTGAGCTTTCAGGTGCTACAGTACCTTCGGGTGCAGTAGAGCTTTCGGGTGGTACAGGAACAGAGTTCTCCCCCTCAACTTGAGAGCTCGGCTGATTTGAAGAAGATGGATTCTCCCCCTCAACTGAAGTGCCTTGCTGAGGAGGCTTGTTTGGGACTTGTTCTCCTTCACCCATTCGTTTGGCGGCATCTTCGACGATTTGCTTCAGATGGTCGACTTTGTTGTCTGCTGCCTTTGCTTCTGAGAGAGTAGCTTTCTCAGGTTCATCGAATAACTCCACAAACTGCTCAAACAAATTAGCAATTGAGGCCGTGACTTGACCTGTTTGAGTGAAAATTTCTCCAATTGCTTCTTCTGTAGCCTTTAGCTTTTTGACGTAGTTGTCATCGAAAGTCACGTAATATATTTCTTCGATCTTCCTCGAACGCTTATTCAAAACCCGGTATGCTTTTGAAGTAAGAGAGTATCCCAGAAAAATCCCTTCATCAGCTTTAACGTCGAACGTGTTACGATGTTCTTTAGAGTTGAAGATGAAGCACCGTGAGCCGAATACATGGAAGAATTTAACGTTCGGCTTCCTGTTGTTGATGATCTCATAAGGAGTAAGAGAGAAACGCTTGTTGAGATAAGACCTGTTCTGCGTAAAACATGCTGCAGAAATAGCGTCAGCCCAGAAATATAAAGGTAGAGAAGCGAAACTTAGCTTCGTGCGGGCCGCCTCACACAAGGATCGGTTTCGTCTTTTGACAATTCCGTTCTGTTGAGGGGTGTAGGGTGCTGAGAAGTTGTGACTGGTTCCTTTTTCTGCCAAA
This sequence comes from Lactuca serriola, assembly GCF_051521515.1. NCBI lineage: Eukaryota > Viridiplantae > Streptophyta > Magnoliopsida > Asterales > Asteraceae > Lactuca > Lactuca serriola. Next base: position 68,123,287 of record NC_136413.1, on the reverse strand, counting down.
AAGTCTTCAAATTCTTTGTTCTTGAACTCCAGTCCATTATCGCTCCTGATGTTGCGAACGACTTTTCTCAGTTGCACTTCGACCTGCTTAATAAACATCTTTAGCTTATGAGTAGCCTCAGATTTGTGCTTCAAAAAGAACACCCATGTAAAACATGAAAAGTCATCAACAATAACAAGAATATATTTGCTACCGCCAATGCTTTCGATAGATGATGGACCACACAAGTCAATGTGAAGCAACTCAAGTGGTTCAACAACTTTAGTGTTTATAATGGATGGGTGACTTTGACGACTTTGCTTCCCCATTTCACACGCGGCGCACAAATGTTCTCGATCAAACTTGAGCAATGGGAGACCCCTAACATGACCTCCTGTGACAAGCTTGTTGATGTCCTTGAAGTTGAGATGTGAGAGCCTTCGGTGCCACAACCAGCTTTCGTCAGAATGAGCTTTGGATAGAAGACATATAGCTGGATTTCCTTTGATAGATTTGAGATTGAGAGGAAACATTTCGCCTTTGCGTTCAGATTTGAGAATCACCCTTTTTGTTTTCTTCTCGATGATTTCTAAGCCTTCATCGTCAAATGACCCTTTAAGACCGGTACCTCCTACCAGTTGAGATACACTGATGAGGTTATGCTGTAGCCCTTCAACGTACGCCACCTTTCTTATAGTGAAGTCTCCATTGGTTATCATCCCGTAACCCTTTATCGTTCCATAGGAGTTGTTGCCAAACTTAACATTTCCACCATTTGGAAGAGATCGAATTCCCTTAGCTCTTCCTTCCTTCCTGTCATGTGACGTGAGCAACCACTGTCAATGTACCATTCTTCGTCGAACTGCTCGTCACTGATAACCTGCAAAAATCAAGCAGATTTAGGAACCCAAAGTTTCTTGGGTCCACGTGAGCCTTTCACTGGAACAGGAATAGTAAGAGAAATGTCAACAAGATATGTTCTTTTTATTAAAGTTGTTTCTTCTTTCTTCTTAATAGTGAATACTTTAATTTTGTTAGGATTTGTTACAGTCGGTTTGGATTCAAGTTTTGGCATTTGAGCTTTAGACTGCTTTCGGTCATCCTTGACTGAGGAAACCTTCGATTTTCCTTTCAAGTTTATTGATGATGTTGGATTTTGAGCTGGAACAGAGTTGGGTTTAGAATGAGACAGAGAGGAATTAGAACGAGAGAATTTGGACTGAGAATTTTTCCTGACTTGAGGTTCTATGTGACCCTTTTGTTTTTAGTCATTAGAGGGACCGAACCTGTGCTTTCGGTTGCTGTCGTACTCTGAACCGAACCTGTGCTTTCGGTTGTTGTCGTTCTCTGAACCGAACCTATGCTTTCGGTTGTTAGTGCTCTCTGAACCGATCATGTCCTTTCGGTTGTTAGTGCTCTCTGAACCGAACCTGTCTTTTCGGTTGTTCGTGCCCTCTTGCGGCCTGAAAGCACTTTTCTCTGACTTTGAATTGTTGTCATGATAAGAGAAATGGGCGTTTTGAGATCGCCAAAACTGCTTTCGCTCTGAGAGATTCTTTTTGTATCTCAGATTCCTTTGCTGCTTTTGATCCTTCACCTGTTTTGGCTGTTTGTGGATGTTAGCATTTTGCTTCTGTTTCTTGTCAGCCGATTCACTTTTCACGGATGATGTTTCGCTTGTGGAAGTGACTTCTTCTACAGTAACTTCTTTTGTACCACTAGTGCTTGGCACGTCGAAGTTGTCAGGCTTGTTCAGTGGCTCTGGAACATATATGTCTTTGGTTTTCCAGCACGTTCGCTCAGATAGACCAATAGTTTCGTCGGCATTATCTATAGGAGCAGACCAGAAAAATTCATCACAGCCATCTGCATTGTCTTCGTTCACTATGGCAGTGAGTTCGGCTGTTTGATGTTCGGTTACTCCTGTGACTTTATACACTTGGTTTGGTGTTGTTCTCACCTTTTGGTATACTACAGCCTTTTTTTCAAGTTTCGGGGACTTATTTTGGGACAGACGAGCAAACTCCACAGAATTTTCAGATATAATATTTTTGTGGTTTTCGGGTTCGTTCTTGACAAACTCAGAACAGTCGACTTCATCCTCTACAGAAATTTCACTCATATCATCGTCCTCATTAAGTTCAGATGTGTTTTCAACATCAGTTTTATTTTCTGAACTTAAATTGGCATTCAATGAGTCAAATTTTTGTTTGGTTTCGGTCCTTAGTTCCAGCTTATCGTTTTCATCCAAAAGATTTTTCAACATGTCCTTATGGTCCTTGGACTTTATAAAAGATTCGATTTTGTCTAGACCATACATGTAAGTGGGATTCACATCATCAGACGAAACAACACTTTCACAATTATATGCTTCAGCATCGATTTCATCCTCCTTAAACTCAAGGAAGGGCAAAATCATGCGATGAATTTTCTGCCTTGTTTCACAATTTAGGTGTAGTTGAGTGATGTTAGCATAAAGACGTTTAGCAATCAAACAAAAAACATTTCTCTGTTTCAAAAGTTTTAAATTGTCTCTTTGTAAATAAATGTTTTCATCTTTTGACTTAATCAGCTCCGACTCCTTTTGCTCTATCCACGTCCTTCGTTCCTCACTCTTGGATGACACCCTGCTTATTTGGTCAGTTAGGTTAAAATTGGTGACCCTTGTTTGAGTTAAACAACTATCCAGATTTGAAATTCTTGAATTTAAGCTATTTAATTCTTTTCCACAAGATTTCTATGGGACTTTAAATGAAATAAAAAGAGATTGTACCTTCTTGATCAATTCATCAAGCTCATTGATCTGTACACTAAGAGGTTTTGCTGTGAAGCACAAGTCCTCTCGCTCCTTGGTGTCCTCTTTTCCACCGTCAGTATTGTATCCCCTCATGTGAGATACATCAGTCACCATCAAGCATTTCCCACTGCTTTCAACGCCACTTGCTACATACGCCTTTCCATGAGAGGGCTTCCTCACCTCATCATCTTCTGAGTCGGTAGACCACACCTCCACGCCATCGAACTCATCATCCGCTGCCGAACCCTGTACAATAAGAGCATTCATAGAAGGGTTAGTAGCAACTTTCTTCCTCTTGATCTCTTCAAGCTTTTTCATCAAGACAGCCTCTTCATCTTTCTCTGCCATTTTCTTCAGAACACAGTCCTTAGCATAATGGTTCTTTCCTCCACAGTAATAGCAGCTAACTGCTGAATCTCCTTCAACTTTCGCCTCTTTCTTTGGCTCTTCTGGCTTTGGCTCCTCCCTAATCTTTTCAGAACTATAGCTTCCCTGCCAATTTCGGTTCTTATTGGTAGGGAACCTTTTCTTGATAAACCTCTTGGGATTAGACACCATCATTGCATAATCTTCTAAAGTAAGATCATAGTCTTCTAGTTTCATATCTTCATCTTCCACTGCATTCTTGCCTTTAGACAAGAGGGCCAAGGACCCCAAACTCGAGACCACATTCTTCTCTTGCATGACAATCTTTTCTTGGGATTTCAGAATTCCCACCAACTTAGCCAATGAATGTGACTTGAACTGCTCATGAGCTTTGACTGTGGACACGACAGCTCTCCACTCAGATCTTAGGTCATTCAAAAAGGTGACCTTCTGTTCAATCAGCTTCTTTTCTATATCATGTTTGATCATCTTGCTAAGAAGATGATTGAAGCGATCGAACGTCTAAGTAACAGTTTCATCAGAATTCTGCTTAAACTCCCCAAACTCAGACAAAAGCAAGGTCTGAATAGAATGCTCCAGATCTTCATCTGTGGAATATAGCTCTCGCAACCTATCCCAGATTTCTTTAGCGGTACTACAGGAACTTACCAACCTAAATGTATCGGATTGAAGAGCGAATCGGATCAGTCTCAATGCTTTAATATTGCACTGAAACTTTTCCTTTTCGTCTTGAGCCACGTCTTTTACGTCTTTCAGCAGATCATTATACTCTTTCTGATTTTTAATGATTTTCGATGTTCCTGAGTGAGCAAATGGTCCAGACACAATTGCTTCCCAAATAAGATACCCATTATCTTCAGATCCGATTACATAGTCTTCGAAATGATGCGCCCAAACTTCGTAATCCTGGGTGTAAAGAATAGGAATCTTTGTCGTTGATCCAATGTTGTTTGAGATGTTGATAGGATTCGATTGAGACTCATCCATGCTTGATCGTTTAACCTGTTTGAAAGATCAGACTTGTAATATGTAATATTAGGGCAAAACAAATAGATGCTGAGTTACGTCAATTATGGAATGACGGCTCAATAAATATTAGTTAATTTGGAATAACCCTAATCGTTTCTTTCACAGAAAAGATGTGTATGAATTACACAGCCTCCTGCTCTGATACCAATTGATGAGTTATTAAAACTCTTTGATCGATTAGATCTTTGTAACAGGTAAATAATGAATCGTAAAAACAGTGAAGTAAAACACAAGAATGGATCTGAATGAGTCGAATGATTTGATTACTTAATCCTCAGCAGAGCTCGACTAAGAACTTCCGCTGTAGAGGATATTAGGGTTACAAAACAAGAACGATGAATATGCTGAATAATACTTTTCTAATCGTTACTATCGTTGCATTCTAAGATGCATGCAAGCATCTATTTATATTAAACCCTACAAAACTCACGGATAGATAGGCCCATACCGGAGCCAAAACTTGGACTAAGCTAACGAGCCCAAAAGACGCAATACTAAACACGACCCAACACAAAATTTATTTAAATAATTATTTATTTAAATAAATTTTATCTAAAATGATTATTTATTAAATAATTATTTATTTAATAGTCCACATTTTTATGCTTCTAAACACCACAAAATAACTTTAAGGACACCTTATATGGATTGGAGTAGCTTATACTCAAAATACCCAAATAATGGAACCAAAAGAACAAAAACTCCATTGCCAACTTAGATTTATGCATAGAGTCATCAAGTTCATAGCTTTATACCTCAAAATGAATCTTGAATGTAACGTCCCAAAAATACAGGCCAAAAATTTCATTTTTAAATATATTATTATAAAACCAACAGTATAAGAAAACATCCATAATATCATGTCATGTCAAAACCAACGTAGAAATAATCAAAACATGTTATCATGAAACAATATCAGAGTGTAATCCCAAAGATCTCATGTGCGGAAAGCCATAGTGTGATGCGCTGCGATCAAGCCGGCTCCTTTCCTTTAAACACGAAGTACCTGAAACCAAAACTGAAAACCATAAGCACAAAGCTTAGTGAGTTCCCCCATCATACCACATACCATACAATCACATAGCATACATACTGCCGGGCAATTCTGGGGTGCCCGACCTACCCGTGTCAAGCCATTCTGGGGTGCTGACCTACCCATGTCAAGCCATTCTGGGGTGCCGACTACCCATGTCAAGCTGTTCTGGGGTGCTGACTACCCATGTCAAGCCATTCTGGGGTGCTGACTACCCATCGGTCCTAAAAACCGATCCTCGGGGACTATTTCACCCCCTACTGCTACTATCACATATATCATAACAAACAATTATCAGACATTTCTGGGGTGTCCGATCTACCCTTCGGTCCTAACGACCGAACTGGGGGACTATTCCCCTCCTACTACCACTATCACATATCACATATCATGCCAGCATATAAACATATCATCCCATACTGTCAGACATATCTGGGGTGTCTGACCTACCCTTCGGTCCTGTTGGGTTGAAGATTATTTTGAAGATTGCGTCTTTTGGGCTCGATAGTTTAGTTATTTTGTATTTCGGTTTGGGCCTGTCCAACCGAGAGCCTTTTATGTTTTATATATAAGTATATGCTTGCATGCATATTAGGTTAACGATTTTAGAGTGTAACGATCTTAGTGATTCGTCTAGAGCATAACGATAGCATTACAGGTTTCTTTAATCGTTCTTGTAACCTACCAATCCTCTACAGTTGATGTTCTTAATCGAGCTCTTCTGAGGATTTTGTTTAATCATTCGACACGTTTGATTCAATCTTGTTTCGTTCTTATTTTCATGTTCTTATAATTTTATATTTACATACTTGTTCAAGATCTAATCGATCTTCATAGATTAAAGGTTGTTTTAATCTCATCAATTGGTATCAGAGAAGGAGGCTGTGTAATCGATACACATCTTTTCTGTGAAAAAGATTTCAATTAGGGTTTTTCCGCAACTATCGATATTTATTGAGCCGTCATCTCATTATTGACGTATCTTGATATTTATTGTTTTTCCCTAATCTGCTTTATTACAAGTCTGATCTTTGAACAGGTTTTTACGATCATAATGGACGTGTCGCAATCAAACCCTATTAGTATTTCCAACAGCATCGGTTCGACGACAAAGATTCCAATCTTATACACCCATGACTACAAAGTATGGGCGCATCACTTCGAAGACTACGTGATTGGATCTGAGGATAATGGGTACCTCATATGGGAAGCCATCATTAATGGACCGTTTTCACATTCTGCAACGTCCAGGACTATTAAGACACAAAAGGAATACAATGATCTGCTAAAAGATGTGAAGGATATTGCACAAGATGAAAAGGACAAATTCCAATGCAATATCAAGGCGTTAAGGTTGATCAGATTCGCCCTTCAGTCCGACACATTCAGGCTGGTCAGCTCATGCACGACGGCAAAGGAAGTTTGGGATAGACTTCGCGAACTGTATTCTACAGACGAGGATCTTGAACATTCTATCCAAACTTTGCTTTTATCTGAGTTTGGAGAATTCAGGCAAGGGGTCGAAGAAACGGTGACCCAGACGTTCGATCGCTTCAATCATCTTCTCAGCAAGATGATCAAACACGATATTGAAAGGAAGCTTATCGAGCAGAAGGTTACTTTCTTAAATGGTCTGAGGTCTGAATGGAGAGCAGTGGTGTCTACAGTCAAAGCCCATGAGCAGTTTAAATCATATTCTTTGGCGAAACTGGTGGGTATTCTCAAGTCCCAAGAGAAGATTGTGGTGCAGGAGAAGAATGTCGTTTCAAGCCTTGGTTCGTTGGCCCTCCTATCTAAAAGTAAAGCTGTGATGGAGGATGAAGACCTCAACTTGGAGGAGTATGACCTCACTTCTGAGGATTATGCTATGATGGTGTCCAATCCCAAGAGGTTCATAAAGAAGAGATTCCCTAGCAATAAAAACCGAAACTGGTAGGGGAGTTACAGTTCAGAAAAAGTGAACAAGGAACCGAAGGTTGAGGAGCCCAAGAAGGAACCGAAGGAGGATGGCGATTCCGGAGTAAGCTGTTACTACTGTGGTGGGAAAAACCACTATGCTAAGGATTGTGTCCTTAAGAAGATGGCTGAAAAGGATAATGGAAAGGATGAGGAAGCTGTGTTGCAGAAGAGGCTGGATGAGTTGAGAAAGAAGAAGTCTACCGCTAACCCTTCTATTAATGCTCTTATTGTGCAGGGTTCGGTTAATGATGACGAGTTCGGTAGCACGGAAGTTTGGTCTACCGACTCAGAAGATGATGAAGTAAGAAAGCCTACCCATGGAAAGGCTTATGTGGCCAAGGAGGAGAGCAGTGGAGGAAGATGCTTCATGGTGTCTGATGTATCTCAGATGAGGGGATACAACACCGATGGTGGAAGCGAGGAACCGAAGGTGCAGGAGGACATGTGCTTTATGGCCAAACCACTTAGCCAGCAGTTCAATGAGCTTGATGAACTGATAAAGAAGGTACAATCGGTTTTTGTTTCATTTAAAGTACCACAATCCTCATATGAGAAAGAACTTAAAAATGTTAATACAAGAATTTCCCATCTAGATAGTAGCTTAACTCAAACTCGAGTCACCAATTCTAACCTAACTGATCAATTAAGCAGGGTGGCGTCGAAGAGTGAGGAGCGGAGAATGTGGATCGAGTTGAAGGAGTCTGAATTAGTTAAAGTTAAAGACGAAAACATTTACTTGCAAAGAGATAATTTAAAATTATTAAAACAGCGGAATGTTTTTTGTTTAATTGCAAAACGTCTATATTCTAATATTACTCAGCTTCACTTGGACTGTGAAATAGGCCAAAAGATCCATCGCATGATTTTGCCCTTCCTTGAGTTTATGGAGGATGAAATCGATGCCGAAGCCTATAATTGTGAGAGTGTGATATCGTCTGATGATGTCAATCCGACCTACATGTATGGACTGGACAAAATTGAGTCCTTCATTAAATCCAAGGACCACAAAGACATGCTTAAAAATCTTTTGGATGAAAATGATAGACTTAAACTGAGAACCGATACCATACAAAAATTTGACTCTTTAAACGCCAACGTAAGCTCAGAAAACAAAATTGATGTTGAAAATGCATCTGAGCTTAACGAAGACGTCAACATGAGTGAAATTTCTGTAGAGGACACGGTTGACTGCTCAGAATTTGTTAAAAGCGAACCTGAAAACCACAAGAATCTTATCTCTGAAAATTCAGTAGAGTTCGCTCGATTGTCCCAACAAAAGTCCCCGATATTAGCAGAGAAAGCAGTTGTGTATCAAAAGGTCAGGACCACTCCGAATCAAGTATACAAGGTGACTGGAGTAACCGAACATCAGACAGCCAAACTCACAGCTATTGTAAATGAAGACAATGTTGATGGCTGTGATGAGTACTTCTGGTCTGCTCCTATAGATAATGCAAACGAAACAGTGGGCTTATCTGAAAGAACCTCCTGGATGAGTAAAGGCAGATACATACCTGAACCCTTGAATAAGCCGGATAATTTCGATGAGCCAAGCACCAGTGATACGAAAGACATTCCCCGGGAGGATGAAAGTTTGGCAAAAGAAGACATTCCCTCTACTCCCTCAGCTCAAAGTGAAACTCCTTCAGACATTCCCTTTACTCCCTCAGCTCAAAGTAAAACTCCTTCAGTTCAAAAGGAACCAGACGAGGAAAAACCGAAAAAGAAGGCAAATATTCATCATCAACCAAAGCAGATGAGGAATAAGAAGCGTGAGAGGAATCAAAGATACAGGAAGAATCTCTCTGAAAGGAGACAATTCTGGCAATCCCAGAATGCATACTTCTCACATCAAGACAAGAATCTGAAGTATGAAAACAATCCTGTCAAAAAGTCTGAAAGTCACAACAACCGAAAGCCAAGGTTCGGTTCACAAGAAAATACCAACCGAAAGCCAAGGTTCGGTTCTGAAGTTAAAAGAGAACAAAACTCTAAGGTCAGTCCCTCCAATGATCAAAAGCAAAAGGGTCACCTAGAGTCTCCAGCCAAGAAGTCCTCTCAATCCAAACCCACTCCTTCCAGTTCTTCTAATTCTTCTACTTCCACTAATTCATCTCCATCTTGCTCTAAAGCTAATTCTGTTCGTTCTCAAAAATCTCATTCGTCAGCTGCACAAAAGAGCAAACAGAAGGTCAATGAATCCAAACCAGAGTCCAAACCGAACGCACCCAATCCTAATAAGATAAAAGTTTTTACCATTAAAAAGAAAGATGAAACAACTCTCATAAAACGAACATATCTTGTTGACATCTCTCTTACTGTTCGTGTTCCCATGAAAAGCTCACGTGGACCCAAGAAACTTTGGGTTCCTAAATCTGCTTAATTTTTGCAGGTTATAAGTGACGAGCAGTTCGACGAAGAATGGTACATCGATAGTGGCTGCTCACGTCACATGACAGGGAGGAAAGAGGAGCTCAGGGAATATAGATCTCTTGCAAATGGTGGCAACGTCAAGTTTGGAAATAACTCTTTCGGCACCATAAAGGGATACGGGATGATAACAAATGGTGACTTTACTATAAGGAAGGTGGCTTATGTGGAAGGACTCCAACACAACCTCATCAGTGTATCTCAGCTTGTTGGAGGTACAGGTCTCAAAGTCTCATTCGATGATGAAGGTTCTGAAATCATAGAGAAAAAGACAAAGAAAGTGATTCTCAAGTCGGAGCGAAAGGGTGAAATGTTTCCCTTAAACCTTAAACCTATCAAAGGAAACCCAGCCATATGCCTGTTATCAAAAGCTCAATCTGACGAAAGCTGGTTGTGGCACCGAAGACTCTCTCATCTCAACTTTAAAGATATCAACCGACTTGTCACTGGAGGTCATGTTAGGGGCCTTCCATTGCTCAAGTTCGACAGAGATCATTTGTGTGCTGCATGCGAAATGGGGAAGCAGAGTCGTCAAAGTCACTTATCTGTAATCAACACAAAAGTTGTTGAACCACTCGAATTACTTCATATCGATTTGTGTGGTCCTTCATCTATCGAAAGCATCGGTGGTAGCAAGTATATTCTTGTTATTGTTGATGACTTTTCACGATTTACATGGGTGTTCTTTTTAAAGCTCAAATCTGAAGCGACTCATAAGCTGAAAATGTTCATCAAGCAGATTGAAGTACAGCTGAAGAAGGTCGTTCGCAACATTAGGAGCGATAATGGTTTGGAATTCAAAAACAAGGAGTTTGAAGAGTTTCTAGCAGAAAAGGGAATAAGTCACAACTTCTCAGCTCCCTACACACCTCAACAGAACGGAATAGTCGAAAGACGAAACCGATCTTTGTGTGAAGCTGCCCGAACTATGCTAAGTTTCGCTTCCTTACCTCTTTATTTTTGGGCTGACGCTATTTCTGCTGCTTGTTTTACACAGAACAGGTCTTATCTCAACAAGCGATTCACGCTCACACCTTATGAGATACTAAACAATAGAAAGCCCAATGTGAAGTTTTTCCATGTGTTCGGCTCACGGTGTTTCATCTTTAACTCTAAAGAACACCGCAACAAGTTCGATGTCAAAGCCGACGACGGAATCTTTCTGGGTTATTCTCTCACATCCAAGGCATACAGGGTCCTAAACAAGCGTTCGAGAAGAATTGAAGAGACATACTATGTGACCTTTGACGATAGCTATGTCAAAAAGCTGCAGGCCAAAGAAGACACCGCTGGGGAAATTTTTCCTCAAACTGGCCAAGTCACAGTCTCGATCGCCAATTTATACGAGAAATTTCTGGAGCTCTTTGACGAACCAGAGAAAGCTTCTCTTTCTGAAACAGGTGCAGCAGACAACAAGGTTGACCACATGAAGCAGATTGTCGAAGAAGCTGCAAGGAGAATGCATGAAGGAGGATCGACTACTGATGACCCTCCATCTAACAATGCTTCAGTCGAGGGGGAGCCCAGCTCAAACGTCAAGGGGGAGCCAAGCTCACATGTCGAGGGGGAGCCAAGTTCTACAACTCCAACCGAAGGTGCTTCAACGCCTGAAAGCTCAGCACCACAAGAAACCCCTGAACCTCAAGTTTCTCAAGGCTCATCAATCGAGGAGGAGCATAATGATATGACGCTTGATTACGATTGCCAATCTGAGCCAGAAGAAATGATCAATGCTGAACTAGACCCAACCTTGATCCGAATTACCCTCCTCTTACCAAATGGACCAGAGATCATCCTATCTCTCAAGTAGTTGGTGATGTCTCTGAAAAGGTTCTGACCCGATCACAACTGAAGGCAAAACAGACATCCTTATTTTCAAAGGTTGAGTTTTGTATGTTTAACTCATTCGTATCAAAAGTTGAACCGAAGACAGTTAACACTGCCCTCGATCACTCTGATTGGGTTCAAGCAATGCAAGACGAACTGAACGAATTTGAAAGGAACAAAGTCTGGCGCCTTATTCCAACTCCTCCAGATGCTTCGGTTGTTGGTCTCAAATGGGTTTTTAGGAACAAAATGGACAAGGAAGGTAACGTTATAAGGAACAAGGCTCGTCTGGTGGTAAAGGGATACTGTCAAGAGGAAGGGATAGACTATGAAGAGACTTTTGCTCCGGTAGCTAGGCTAGAATCTGTAAGAATATTTCTGGCTTATGCTGCTCACAAAAACTTTGAAGTTTTCCAAATGGACGTCAAGTGTGCATTTCTCAATGGAGAACTTGAAGAAACTGTTTATGTGGAGCAACCTCCTGGTTTCGTGAACGAAAAGTATCCAAACCATTGCTATATTCTGGATAAAGCTGTGTACGGCCTCAAACAAGCTCCGAGAGCCTGGTATGAAACGCTAACTAAATTTTTAAAGATGTCTAAATTCAAACAAGGTTCGGTTGACCCAACCTTCTTTCGCAAAAAGGAAGGTAACCACCTTATGATAGTTCAAATTTATGTCGATGACATCATCTTTGGCTCCACGAATCCCAGCTTAACAGCTGAATTCAGAAAGTTGATGGAGACTAAATTTGAAATGAGCTCAATGGGTCCTATTAACTTTTTCCTTGGTTTAAATATTAGACAGGGACCCGAAGGCATCTTTATTAATCAGGAAGCTTACACGAAGACTCTCCTAGCAAAGTTTGGCATGATGGGAGACTCAAAAGTCAAAGTCTCAATGGCATTCGGCACCAAGCTTACTCCATCTCTTGACAAACCGGCTGTCGACATCACGCTCTATCGTCAAATGATAGGCTCACTGATGTATCTAACTGCTAGCAGGCCTGACATCATGTTTTCTGTGTGTTATTGTGCTCGATTTCAGGCAAACCCACGCGAACCTCACATGCTTGCAGTGAAGAACATCTTACGCTATCTCAAGCGAACCACCTCCTTAGGTCTATGGTATCCTTCCAACTCAGGCTTCTTCGTTCAAGCCTATTCTGATGCTGATCTTGGAGGATGTGGTCTCAACAGAAAAAGCACAACTGGTGGCTGTCAATTCCTTGACGGGAAATTGGTCAGTTGGCAATCCAAGAAACAAACGTGTGTGTCGTTGTCTACTGCCAAAGCGGAATACATTGCCGCTGCATCCTGCACATCACAAGTGATTTGGATCCAGAGTCAACTTCGAGACTATGGACTCAATATGAAGAAGATCCCACTATATTGTGACTCTGAAAGTGCAATAAGGATCTGTCATAACCCAGTGCAACACTCTAAAACCAAACACATAGCACTGAGGTATCACTTCATCAAAGATCATGTGGAAGATGGAAACGTCGAAGTTCACTTCGTAAGAACCACTGATCAACTGGCTGACGTCTTTACCAAAGCTCTTCCTGAAGCGTCATTTAATAAAATATTGCAAGGGCTAGGTATGATGGAATCAGAGTCAGTACCTCACACTACCTCTCAACCTCAAACGTAAGAAGCGAAACCAACCGAACGTTCGGGTTCGGTTCAACCATCTGACTCGCTCATTACTTCAAAGGTAGTTTTTCTCTGTTGTATATTACTTGTACATTTTTTTTTATTTTCTTTGTGTTAAAAGTATTTTCCAATTGCATGTTTAAATTCCTTGGTTTCTTAAAATTTTCCAAAACCGAAACCCACCGAAGGTTCGGGTTCGGTTTTTCAGAATTTTGTTGAACCGAAACCAACCGAAGGTTCGGGTTCGGTTTTTCAAAATTTTCCTGAACCGAAACCAACCGAACGCTCGGGTTCGGTTTTTCAAAATTTTCTGGAACCGAAATCAACCGAACGCTCGGGTTCGGTTTTTCAACTTTTTCCCAACCGAAACCAACCGAACGTTCGGGTTCGTTTTTTTCGTTTTTTTTTCCAAAGTTATTTTTTTATTCTTTTTATTTTCTTTTATTTTATTTTTTTAATAAATCTCAAAAACTCCAAAAATACTTTTTTTATTTTTATTTTCTTGTGTGTTCGTTCGTTTATGGGGATATATTTGATGACTTACTTAAGTGTCCCTAGAAGCATGCTGATGTATGTGTCCCAAGCCTCATAAGATTTTGAATAATAGCCTTCATGACCTGGTATACACAAACCTTGTCTTCCCAATAAGGCTAACACATTTATTCTAATCGTGAGCTACCTCACTCTTTTCTCACATGAGTTACGAGTTTCCTGCTTGGTCCTTCTTTTCGCAGCAGAGGTACTATGTTCACTTACACCATCCCCATTTTACTTCTCCATTACATTCGTTTCATCATCGTAACCCTTGAGACTCTCAGAAATTATCACTGAGGTTTATGGTTATACAACATCTGTGTTTATGATCTTAGTTTCGTGTCACTACGAGCTGAGTGAAACCCCAAATTCAACACCTAATGGATTGACGGTGAACAATTAATTTGCTCAAGTTTTCACCAAAGGATTGACGAATGTACCCTAATGAAATCTCAAATTTTCTTTTGTGTGATTCCTATGAAATTGTTACACACCATAACATTTCTTCCCTTGGGATCCAAATTTTAATTTTTTTTTTCTGAGATTTTATAATTTTCCAAGCCAATTTAAAATAAATTCCTACCTACTTGTTCAAAAGGCTACACCGGTCTCACAAGTACTTTGGTCACTTTCTTTCTTACTTCAAGAATAGAATTGCTGAATCAAAGCGAAAGCCACCCTTATTTAGCCTAATTAAAAGAAGCCTTTCAACATTTATTAATAAGTGTTTGATCGTAATTCAACGGGAATCCACACTAACACTTTAAGGTCTCTCTTGACCTTGAAGGAAGAGATTCGTGCCCGGGATCATCAGTTTCGTGTCATTATTGACATCACAGGATATCCTTCAAAGAGTTGCTTTATTTCTTTTTCTTTTACACTCTTTGCACGAAAATCTTTGATTTTCCAAAATTCCGTTACTAACTTTTACAGGCTGTATTATTACTTGGTGGTTAATTATGAAGTTGTGGTCAAAAACAATCCACGTGGGCATTTAATTCAAAAGATGCCGTTTAAAAGGATAACACGAAAAGTTGCTGACTTGGCGGGAGTTAAAAGGATCGAAATTCAAACGACGGTAAAAAGGGGGCGCGTGTGAATTTGAAACGCCCATGCTTTTTACTGACATTAAGGACGCGTGTGCGAAATCCAAGCGACATCCTTCTGGCAGTTAAAGGCGCGTGCGGATGTGAATCGTTTTTCTTCTGAAACGGCGCTTGTTGGGTGGCGTGATCCTAGGGAACTGACACTCTCTCTCCTACGTGATCATCGCAGAGAGGATCTGAAACGATTTTTCTCTCTCCAATCCCTCACTATAAAAGGCCGTCTACAATCTCATTTACCTTTTTACTGCCTCCAAATTTTCTAAAGAGCAAAAACTCCCAAAACTTCACTGTTCATCCTCTTCTTCATACCTTCAACAATGGCTGAATCCTCTTCCGTTCACGCTACTTCACAGATCCTTCCAATCCGTCCACAGCAATGCCTGGTGATCGACCTCAACCCTTTGGCGTACGATTCCTACATGTCGCCGATTATTGAGTGCTTGAAGTACTCCCAACTCGCTCCAGCTCTCTCCAGGATCGAGTCGGTGCCCATGGTGGCCCTATCGCAGGTTTATGCGACTGCCTATTACGACAAGGCAGTCGAACGGGTGTTCTTCGAAATTGCAGAACACAAGACATCAGTTTCTCGCCAACGCTTTTGCACCATGCTTGGGTTTGTTGTTGACCCATCAAGAATTAATCCGGAGACGATTCCGGTTGGCCATCTGTATAACATGTTTTACAACATGGGGTACACGGAGGTCCTTACCTCCGTCGCTAAGTTCAAAAAGTCCTGCCTGCCGCCACAGTGGAACGGCGTATTTACAGTCCTCTTCAAGGGCTTGTCGGAACGGAGCTCAGGATCCGACGGTGCCAGTCGCCTCTTTCTGTCGATCATGTACGGGGTCTACAACGGGATTAACCTAGACTATGGGTTGGTCCTATGGCAACAACTCATCCAGAGCCTTTCTTCATCATCACGACACTCTGAGGTGTCGTTGGCCCGGTTCTGGATTTTGGTTACAAAGTGGGCGATGGACAAGTTTGACGTTCCCACTGCTGACGGTGCATCGATGTCTTCTGTTGGTACGTTTCATACCAAGAAGATCATCGTCTCAGATGCATCTAAATTTTCTTTCATTGGCTCCATCCCGGAGACAATGTATGGCGACGTGCCCTCCGACAGCAGGTTGATTCGGACGATCAAGGAGTTCAGGCCAACTGGTCCTAGGGAACTGACACCGGATATGCTCAGGTCTATCCATGATGCAGACAAACCGGTAAACAGAGGCAAAAAGGCTGACAAAGGGAAGCAAGCGACCAAAGCTCCAAAGGGTCCTTCTCCCAAAAAGAGGAAACAAACAAAGGCTGCACAGTCCCCACAGCCGAAGAGGAGGAAGACACAACAGAAGCGCAAGCTCGTTATTCCCTCTTCTTCCAGTGATTCTGAGGGCGAGAGTTCGGGTTCTGACGGCTCTCAAGGAGACGAATCCCCTCAACGAGGCAACACACCACCTCGATCACCTACCCCAGAAATGGAACTTCACAATTCACCAGTTCCTTCACCTCCTCCAACCATTCCTACTTCCATTCCGACCATAAACCCCACTATTCCCCCAACCTCTTTCCCTATACCTCCACCCATTTTCACAACTGCCACCGAAACACCACCAGTAACCGAAACCCCTCCAGTAACCGAACCACAACAAACCGAAACCCATACAACCGAACCTACCCATACTCAACCACCACCCAAATTTAACCCCACACCCACTCAACCTGAACCTACCAAAACCACAACACCCCCAGCTTCACCACCCCCTCCATCTCCCGAAAATGCCTCTGATGGAGACAACCCTTACCTTGGTGGTGAACACATGAACTTTGATTCGGTCTACTATAGTCCGTTTCAAGTTCAGAGTGACGAGGAGGATGATGCTCCAGTGACAAAGAAGCATCTTAAAGAGCTCCACGAGAAGGTTGACCTACTTCTCGCCTCCTCTTCCAACCAGCAGTCCTCTCTCTCTGAAGCTGCCCTTCAGAAAATTGTTGACGCCTTCTCCAGGGCTCAACATGATTCGGTAGCCTCAGCAACTGCTGCGATTGACGCTTCAACTAGAGCCTGTGAGGCAGCGACCGAAAAAGTCGATAAACTATTCTCCGACGCTTCCATCCTGTTGAAGTCCTTACAGGAAAGCGCTGACGCCACAAAGACAACTTTGGAACCGATTGTTCAGCAATTGGCCAAGTTCGTCTCCACGGAGTTGACTTCGTTCGCTACTCTTCGCCAAAACATATGCGACGACAACCCGGCCCTTCGTGCCTCCATCGATGCTCGCCTCGCTAAGTTACAGGAGGATCTCGCAGCCGAGAATTCATTGATGGACGTTCTGGCGAGCAAAACAACCTCCCTAAAGGTCAAGAGCACGCAACTTTCCAACTCACAACAACAACTGGAAGCTCTTCGATCCGAAAGGGAGGTGATCAAAACTTGTGTTTCGGATGTCCACGCAGCTTTATCCAACATCCTAGAAGCACACGATCCTATTCTAAACCACTCAGTGAGGCGAACCCTTGCTGAAAAGCTCTCTCCGGCCATGGACCTTCTAAGCAAAATCGAAGGCCTTCCTAGTTTCGTGTCTATTCCGAAACAAGGGGGAGATGTGAAGAAAGACGGATCGAAACCACCTCCTTCCTCCAAAGCTACTCACACAACCGAACCACATCCGACTGGTCATGCTTCGGGTTCGGGTGTGAAGGACAAAAGGAAACACATAGCTGAGGAAGAAGAGGAAGATGAAGACAAGGAGACCATTGCTGACATGTTAAAACGAAAGAACAGTCGCAATGCTGATGATGATGCCAGTCGTGTGACGCGAGAGGCTAAAGAAGCCGAACGCAAGCAAAAGGAAGCCCACGATCTCCTTGAGAGCCGGAAGACTCTCTTCCCTGCCTAGACCAGGGAGCGCTTGATTAAAGAGGCCATAGATACTCCCAGCATCTTATGGCTCGAGCCGGTTATCTCGTTCGACTGCAACAATACTGTCGACTCGCAGTTCGACATGCCGCTGACTCGAAAGGCGTTTATCTTCCACGCCTTCTCAAACATCTTTGAAGTCCCTCATCCGAACGCTGAGCTTGACAGGGAGCTCATTGACTTCTATCTGGCGGCTGCTCGTCCTCAATACCTTACTTGGAGCGCCCAGAAGATTGTGAACGTTCGGGTGCTGAAACCTTACACCGAAGGTCGTTTTATAAACGTTCGGTTCAAGTTGATTCGGGGATCTGCAAGAACTGCTCATCTTATCTCCCTGGCAGATCTACCGAATTTAAATCCTCATGATTGGATTGTCCTGTATAATATCCTTTTGACTAATGAAGCCGAATATGGTCCCATTATAGACCATATCAAAAGGATGTTAGCCTGCTACATCATGGAGGTTGCCCTTATGGATCAGGAGGTCGCCACAGTCTTCAAGAAGAAACCGAAGATTGATCCTGTGGGATCGGCCAGTGATCTCAACCAAATGCAAATGGGCAGGATCGACCCGAGACGCAACTCGGTTATGTTCACTAGAGCAGAAGGACAGAAATGTCTCTTTGCTTTAGCTGACAAACACCTTTACACCACTGCTTGTCTGGAGCATGTGTTATCGATCATCAAACGGTGTAAAGAGAATTCGGCTGATGACATCAAGTACTTCAACGACATGATCCAATGGTACATCCGGTTTAGACAGACCATTCTCTCTATCACCAAATGTCTGTTTAGCACCGTGAAGAAGAAGGTACATGCTTCAGCTGCTGGCCCAAGTAACAAGTGAAGGTCTCGCTCCAAATTGACGCAAAGGGGGAGATTGTTGGGTTGAAGATTATTTTGAAGATTGCGTCTTTTGGGCTCGATAGTTTAGTTATTTTGTATTCCGGTTTGGGCCTGTCCAACCGAGAGCCTTTTATGTTTTATATATAAGTATATGCTTGCATGCATATTAGGTTAACGATTTTAGAGTGTAACGATCTTAGTGATTCGTCTAGAGCATAACGATAACATTACAGGTTTCTTTAATCGTTCTTGTAACCTACCAATCCTCTACAGTTGATGTTCTTAATCGAGCTCTTCTGAGGATTTTGTTTAATCATTCGACACGTTTGATTCAATCTTGTTTTGTTCTTATTTTCATGTTCTTATAATTTTATATTTACATACTTGTTCAAGATCTAATCGATCTTCATAGATTAAAGGTTGTTTTAATCTCATCAGGTCCTAACAACCGAACTCTACTACTATCACATATACATATCATGCCAGCATATAACATATCAGGTAGTAGCAAACCTAGATGATATCACAAAGACAATCATCTAACATACAACTCCTACTGGCAGGCCGACATTGTGGCCGTAGACCCACCGCTACTGGAAGGTAACTCACCTGCACTGGCTGAACTTGCTGATGATCCCACTAGCTGCTGCCCAACCACTCACTGAGCTCCTGCTTTACTAGCTTCCCGAGCTATCAATATCAATGCAACACTTAGTCTAACTGACCCCCGACAGTTAACCAAGTCAATTTTGGTCTAAGTCAAAGTCCTGGTCAAAGTCAACCTTTCCAGGTCAACCCTACTCGCCGAGTCCACTTACTGACTCGCCGAGTTCATATACTTAGGGTCCTTCCATTTGCGACATGACTCGCCGAGTCAGTCCATGATTCGCCGAGTCCAACGATTCCGAGTCCTGACCTGACCAACTCGCTGAGTCTCCACCCGACTCATTGATTCGAGTCTCAACTTGAAGGTTTTGGGGTTTCGCGACCTGACTCGCCGAGTCCAAGAACTGACTCGCCGAGTACCAGGCAATCTTCATCCAACTCGCCGAGTTGTTCTTCCAACTCGCCGAGTTCATGCCCAACATCATCCGACTCGACGAGTTGTTCATCCCACTCGTCGAGTTCCTCCTCATCTTCATGCTACTCGCCGAGTCCACTAGAAGGACTCGCCGAGTCCAATCAGATCTACATACATGCAGAGGACTTTTGAGTCATGCATGGACTCCAAACTATAGATCTACCCTTCCCAAGCCTATCCCCCCACGTAAAGTTGCAAGATTTACGTGGAGATGGAGATCTAGGAAAAATACACCATAAACTAGGGTTTAAGGCCAAGGGGCTTCAAAATCGACTCAAGGGCTGATACTTTATGCTTCTCCAGACCATAACACACTTAGATCTGAAGTAGCAACTCCAGATCTGGCTTCTAACCCATAAGGGTGGCTAACGATGGCCTAAAAAGCCCCAAAACTCACAACCAAAATAGATCTAAGGGAAGGAAATGACTTAATACCTTCAATACCTCATAAAGGCTCCACAAACTCCAGATCTGAACCCAATCCTTGAAGCTTCACTGATTCCCCTTCATCTTCTTCCTTCAAATCACCCAAAAATGGCTTGGAAGCTTGAATGCACAACAATGGAGGCTTAGGGTTCGTTTTCTGAATGAGGGAGGCTCCAAGGAACCCAAATGGAGAGAATAAGGAGCTTAAATAGCGCCCAAAGTCCCGGATTTAGGGTTTTCCTCGCACAGACCAGACTCGCCGAGTCCACTTGGTCAACTCGCCGAGTTGGTCACTTACACCTTGACCCGGATCCCGCTCGGACTCGCCGAGTTCCTCCTTGGACTCGCCGAGTCGCCCCTAAAAATTAGGGTTTTCTTTCCTTTCTTGGCCTTCAAAACTTTGGGTGTTACATTGAAGGTGAGATGTTCCTGGATCTAAAAGGTCTTGATCTTCCAAGATGATGCTTCTTTCTTCACCTTACTTCAAAGGCACCTCAAACACACATTTTGGAGCTCAAAGGATCACACACAATGGCTTAGGGTTGCAAAGGATGAAATGAAGGTTGGAGGCTGGAGAGGGAATGAGAAATGAGGAGTTAATGATGCATAATATGGACCAAACCCTAAAATTAGGGTTTGAGGACGCTTCGCGTACGTCCTGTGTACGCCCAACGTACTAAGACTCGCACATGGACGCCCAATGTACACAATGTACGCCCAACGTACCAGGCCTTGGCCTGATTTTACGAAAATGCCACTAAGGTCCAAAATGCAGCCAATTCTCATACTAAGGGGGATAAAAGGTAATACTTGAAAATCGAGATGTTACATAAAGGGATGTGGGAGCCATAACCTTCTCAATGCACGTCAAATTTAAAACAATTCAAACAGATGGATAACCCATGCAAAAATATCAAGTTAGTACTCTACTTTAATAATATACAAAAGGCAAATTGATATTCGTAATATATTAAGTGGAAAGATAATTCAACAAACAAAGTTTCCAAATATTAAGATAAAACCATCTATAAGTTACAAAACAAGGGCATTAAAGAATATAATCAAGAAAGTTCACAAAAAAATCATCTTCTGTATATATAAAAATCCAACTTGATCCGTTCCAAACACATCAGTTATCATAAACTATAAAACTAAACATGCTGATATATTAATACATCATTCGTCTATTTACCCTCTCAGTAGACTTTCATGTTTGCGTACAAACAAGAAAAGCAGGGCAGGGGGTGACTACATATATCGAGATGTTCAACAATAAAACTTAAGAATCCCACATACACTTTATTAATCATTTAGATATGATGCTTATGCAGAACAAAAGTAAAACAAATATATGATTTACTTATAAGATATATTGGAAGAAAAATAGATTGATATGTTTGTAAACGAAAGATAATGAAGAACAAATAGAGTATGGAAATAGAAAAATCAATTCTTCTAGGATGTCCATAGCTTGGCTGCCATTAGTGATGGATTAAAGTCTCGATTTTAAGCTAGTCTTCAAAGATGAGAGATATCAGCAAAAAATTAAATTGAATCAAAGTCTCAAATAGAGAGTATAGATAAGACTAGAACCACTAAATTTGTAACAATCTACATGTGTCTATAGCTTCTATTTTCCTAATATATTGTATTTACAGAGTTGTAATTCAAAATTTGAATTTATTAAATTATGATTGTTGCCAAGAAGTTGTGTTCATGAAAAGACCAAAAAGCAACGGATTTTTAATTAGCTAAAGGTTGTTTGATAGTTGTTTATTGAATCTGACTGAATCAAAGCCAAAGTGGGTTGATTAAAAAAATTATAACCCGATTCATTTATCAAATGTGAAAATTTTAGTTAATTTATAATTAGTGTTTTTAAAATAGGCTAAAAATTGTTTTTTTTTAAATAGTTTTTTGTCCTAAATATTTAGTTTAGGATATTTCCACTTAACTTTTTTATCTATCCACTTAATAAAATTATGTTTACTTTTTAACAATAAAAATAATTAAATAATAAACATATAATAAAAATGATGAAATTTTATGGTTTTTATGAAAAAATTATGTGAAAACTATATGTTTTATGAAATATAGCAAAGTGTATATCATTAGTTATTATTTTTATAGCCTATATGTTATTTTACTTTGTCATGGTTTATGTATATCAAGTTAGAAAAGAATGACAACAAACCAACTGAAAAACAAAAAAAATCAAACCAACAAAAAAAACCGAAAACTGACCATGATAATACTTCATACCGTTTATAAATGCTACTCATATTACATAATATTTAATTTTATATTTTATTAATTACTAATATATTATAAATATATATAATCTGTAAGTTTTGGTTTGTGAGTAAAGTACTTTAGCTATTTTGTATAACTATGTTAATATATAAAATATAACTTTAATTATTCAACTTCATATAATTCATCATTTTTAACTCTTTTATTTTGTAAAATAATATTTTTCATCCCTATTTTTTGTATTTTTTTTTAAATATTACTTCAGCCCTCAACCTTCAACTTTATAAAATGTCATTTTCACTATTTTATATTTTATCCCTCAACTTTGTAAAATCCATTAGTTGTAACCCTTTTATTTTGTAAAATGATATTTTTCATTCCTTTATTTTTCAAAATATTATATTTACCCCTCAACCTTCAACATTGTAAAATATTACTTTCACCTTTTTTATTTTTCTAAACTTTTCGTCTTTATCCCCACCGCTAATATATATCATATGATATCTTATTTCTTTTTCTGATACACAACAAAAAAAAACACGTAAAAACCAACTGTAAAAACTAGTTATATAATATATGTTAAAAAGGTTAAATACCATAGTCACGATACACTACTACATTCTCTAATTGGGGTTTACAGATTTGCCCTAACTTGCCCCTCACCCGCTCAATCTAAGCGATCAGCCCCCTCACGTTCCTACTTGAAGAATCGAACTCCGGTCACCGACAACCTGTCCATTACACCTTCGTCGGCTGTTACAGGCTGCGACTTCACTTTCTAAGGCGGCACGACCCCATCTTCTCAAGTTACAACTCCGACGCCATCTCCGACTTCGGCGCTCACATCTTCGGCTGTGACGGACTCCAGGGCCAGACCCGGTGGTTTTTTCTACTTTAGCACCAGGTAACTTCAAATTCAAATTTAAAACAATTCCAACAAATGGATAACCTATACAAAATTATCAAGTTAGTTATTTACTTTGATAATATATAAAGAGCAAATTGTAACGCCCATAAAAATCAAGCCAATTTTAAACTTTTAAAATGCTTTCCAAATTCAATAGTTATTACAAAACATGTTTCCAAAATATTTGTATCAGAGTATCCCAGAAACAAAATCATCAAAACGAGGAGCGGTACGATCACACCTTTGCCTTGCCACGATCCCCTAATGTACCTGAAACAATAAACTGAAACTGTAAGCTCGAAAGCTTAGTGAGTCCCCCAAAATATCGATACCCATACAATCCACATAACCATGTCAGCAACATCATAGCATAACAAACTGAACAACATGTAATGGGTCAACAGCTTTACAGACTGGATTACCCCCTGGGCCCACAGTGTGAGTCAGGATTGCTTCCGGCCCACAGCTCACATCTGGCTTGCCATCGAGCCCACAGTACGAGTCTCCCTTAGCCCGTAACTGGAACGCTTCCGGGTTTGTTGGATTACCGCACGAAGTAGTCTCACCTCAACCCACCCCACATAACATATCAACATATAATGACATAACTACTGAGCATGCAGATATCATATAATAACACAGGTAGTCCTATATGCCTACCTAACTGGCATATCAACTGGCATACATCACTAACTCAAACTCAACATATTAGTAGCTACTAAGATATCAAATCCAATGGGCTGGCCTTGGTGCCTTAGACCCCTTAGTATAGTGAGGATAACTTACCTTGCAAATGTCGACTCAGTAGATGAACTTAAACTCTCGGATCACTGCCACACTCTCCACCACCTATTATCACAATATAACCATGCTCATAAGTTCCCAACCTTTCAAGGTACCCCATAAGTCAACTAGTCAACCCCTGGTTAAAGTCAAAGTCAACAGTCAAGGTCAACAGTCTGTGTTGACCTTGACTCACTGAGTATCCTCGACTACTTGTCAAGTTTCCTTGAGATACTCATCCACCCACCAAGTCACCAGAGTGACTCGTCGAGCTCCTAAGGTTCGTAATTGAAGCTCTAAGGCCACTCTTCGGGTTTTCCTTCTTGCAACTCGACAAGTTCACACGCATCCATCAATTGGGGAAACCTTAACCGACTCGCCGAGTTGTTCATCCAACTCGTCGAGTCTACGACAATCTTCATCGGACTCGCCGAGTTGTTCATCCAACCCGTCGAGTTCAATGCCCATCTTCATATGACTCGCCGAGTCAACTATGTGACTCGCCGAGTCAACTATGTGACTCGCCGAGTCGCTTTAGTCCTTTAACCATGCAAACACTTTTTAAGCCATGCCAAGGCCCCAAATTGCAGATCCAACTTCCTTAGGCTTGCTTATCACGTAAAGTTGCAAACTTTACGTACATGCATGGCTAAAGAGGCTCTAAATGACAAATCCAAGCTCAAAATGGAGCTTTACGCTCAAGGGAGGCTTCATACGTAACCAAGCTCAAACTTTACGAACCTAAAACCCAAGAAGGGTCCAGATCTGAAGTTACAACTTCAGATCTAGTTCATACACCACAATGTCATCCTAACCAAGCCAAAATAACCCTAAATCTCACCCAAAAGAGGTCTAGAAAGAAATGAGGTAAAGGTGACGACTTTATACCTTCAAATGATGCTAACCGAGGTAGATTTCTGATTACCCACAGTTTCCTTGCTTTTAGCTTCTTTCCCTCCAAGCTCTTCTTTCCAAGGATCCACTTTCCAAAGCTTAAAACACACAAGAATGAAACACCACACAGATTAGGGTCTTATGTACTCTCAAGGGGCTGTAAAGAGGCCAAAGGAGGCTTGTGATTCTTTAAATAGGGTGCAAAACCCTGGGATTTAGGGTTTCATCTGCAAGATCCTACTCGTTGAGTCCCTTCTTGGACTCGGCGAGTAGGTCATTGAAACGTGTGGACCAACCTGCTACTACTCGACGAGTAGGGCGACCAACTCGTCGAGTAGACCCAAAGGCCAAAAAGATTCAACATACATCAATACCTGAGAATCGGGGCGTTACACAAATTGATCTTCGTAATATATGAAGTGGAAAGATAATTCAACAAACTAAGTTTCCAAAAATTAAGATAAAACCATCTATAACGCCTCGTTACTGAGTTTAACAAAAGAAAAGAAGAGAAGAGAAAAGAAAGTCACGAGAGAAAAGAAGAGAAAGGAAAGGAAAACAAAATTTTCTTTCGTGTTCCTGAGTTGGAGATAAATGCAAGGAAAATGAATCATTTTGTTCTTTCTTTCCAAATCCTCCCAAATCGGAAGGAAAATTAGGAGGGAAAGTGATCCTCCCGTTTCCCTCCACTTCACTCCTTTAATGAAACTCGGGAACACCAATTTCTTTTATTTTCTTCTCATTTAAACTTATTTCTTTTCTTTTCTCTCGTTAAGTTGAACTCGAGAACTGGGTGTAAGTTACAAAACAAAAGCATTAAAGAATATAATCAAGAAAGTTCACAAAAAAATCATCTTCTTTATATATAAAATTCCATCTTGATCCGTTCCAAACACATAAGTTATCATAAACTATAAAACTAAACACACTGAGACAATAATACATCATTTGTCTATTTACCATCTAACTGGACTTTCATGTTTGCATAAAAACAAGAAAAACAGGGGCAGGGGTGACTATGTATATTGAGGTATTCAACAATAAAACTTAAAAATCATGCATACACTTTATTAATCGTTTAGATATAATGCTTATGCAGAACAAAAGTAATACAAATCTATGATTTACTTATAAGATAGATTGGAAGAAAAATAGATTGATATGTAAACGAAAGATAATGAAGAACAAATAGAGTAGGGAAATAGAAAAATCGATTCTTCTAGGATGTCCATAGCCTGGCTGCCATTAGTGATGGGTTGAAGTCTCGACTTTAAGCTAGTCTTCAAAGATGAGAGATATCAGTAAGAAATTAAATTGAATCAAAGTCTCAAATAGAGAAAGTACACATAAGACTAGAACCACTAAATTTTTAATACCCATCTACATGTGTCTATATCTTCTATTTTCCTAATAAATTGTATTTATAGAGTTGTAGTTCAAAATTTGAATTTATTAAATTACGATTGTTGTTAGAAGTTGTGTTCATGAAAAGACCAAAAGCAACATATTTTAATCAACTAAGAGTTGTTTGATAGTTGCTTACCGAATAAGATCTGACTAAGTCAGAGCCTAAAGTGGGCTGATTAAAAAAATTATAACTAGATTGATTTATCAAATGTGAAAATTTTAAAATTGGTATTTTTAAAACAAGCTATTTTTTTAATATTTAGTTTTTTGTCCTAAATATTTAGTTTAGGATATTTCCACTTAACTTTTTTTTATCTACCCACTTAATAACAATAAAACATAATCAAATAATAAAATATATAATAAAAATGATGAAAATCTATGGTTTTTATGAAAAGTTCTATGTGAAAAACTATATGTTTTATGAAATATAACAAAGTCTATATCATTAATGGTTATTATTTTTGTAGTCTATATGTTATTTTACTTTGTCATGGTTTATGCATATCTATAAACGAGAAAAGCAGCTGATATCGACAACAAACTTGCCGAAAAACCAAAAGGCAAGCCAACAAAAAAAACCAAAAATCGACCATAACAATACCTCACACCGTTCATAAATGCTACTCATATTAATATGTATACAATATTTAATTTTATATTTTATTAATTACTAATCTTTCTATTCTAATAAATGAATAGATTTATTTTCCTATTGACACGTGTCACAATATTAGAAATCCTCATTATTTGTAACATCCAGAAATTTACGCCAAATTCAAACGTTTCCGATCATAAATAAAAACCAAATAGTATTTGTTTACAAAATGTTTTCAAATCATTATTCATCAGAGTGTCCCAATAACTATATCAAAAAGATGAGGAGTGGTACGGTCACGCCTTCGCCTTGCCATGATCTCCTGAAGTACCTAAAACAATAAACTGAAAACTGTAAGCCCGAGGGCTTAGTGAGCTACCCCCAAAATACCAATACCACACTGATAATACCATGTCAGCAACATACAATCAATAACATGCATATTGGGCCATCGGCCAGACTGGACCGCCCTGCAGGGCCTACAGTCTATCTGATCCTATCCCGAGCCTTCGGCATGATTGGTCCGCCACGTGGGCCTACAGTCTCCCCGGACCGCTCATAGGGTATGTTGGCCTTCATCACAAAGTAGGACCGCCTCAACCCAACCAACAAGCAAATAGCCATGTGCGCATAACTATCATATACTGGCATATACAAACATCAAACATATCTATCTCACTGATCATCAATCATAGAAATCTCTCGTAACTAGAGCACTGACCTAGCAGGTCACTAAAATACCAATCCCTACGAGTCATAAGAGCATAACATATTGTCTATCCTGATTCCGATCTAACAGATCATAACCACATGTAGCATATCATAAAAATAACAACTAAAGGGCCGACCTTGGTGCCGTAGACCCTATCGATATAGTGAGGATAAATCACCTTGCAGATGTCGACTCGGTAGATGAACTCCAACTCTCAGATCGCTGTCAACAACTCCACCACCTATTACCATAATATAATCATACCCATAAGCTCCCAACCTTTCAAGGTACCCCATAAGTCCACTAATCAACCCCTAGTCAAAGTCAAAGTCATCAGTCAAGGTCAACAGTCCATGTTGACCCTAACTCGCCGAGTTCCTTGAAGTACTCGCCCACTCGGCGAGTCACGGAGTGACTCATCGAGTTCCTTCGGTTTACGATCGAACTCTAAGGCCACTCGTCGAGTTTCCTTCTTGCAACCCGACGGTTATACACACATACATGAATTGGGGAAACCTCAACCGACTCGCCGAGTTGTTCATACAACTCGTTGAGGTCTATGTCAATCTTCATCGGACTCGCCGAGTTGTTCATCCAACTCATCATGTCCATGCCTATCTTCATATAACTCGCCGAGTCGACTATGCGATTCGCCGAGTTCCTTCAGTACTTAAGCCATACAGACCCCCTTTAAGCAATGCAGTGGCTCCAAATCACAGATCCAAGCTCCTAAGGCATGTTTTTCACGTAAAGTTGCAAACTTTACGTGCATGCATGGCTAAAAAGGCTCTTAATGTCAAATCCAAGTTCACAATGGGGGTTTCATACTCAATGAGGCTTCATACATGACTAAACTCGGAGCTTTATGACTCTAGAACTTAAGAAGGGTCCAGATCTAAAGTTACAACTTCAGATCTAGCTTATATCCCACATTATCTTCTCAATCAAACCATAAAAAAAAACCCTAAATCTCAACCAAATGAGGTCTAGAAGGAAAATGAAGTAAAGGTGAGGACTTGATACCTCCAAATGATGCTAACTGAGGTAGATTTCTGATTCCCATGCCCTCCTTGCTTCTAGTCTCTTGCCCTCCAAGCTCTTCTTTTCCAAAAACCACATTCCTAAAGCCCAAGTCACACAAGGATGAAGCACCACACGAATTAGGGTTTTTCTAAGCTCTCAAAGGATTCTAAAGAGGCCAAAGGAGGCTTATGCTTCCTTAAATAGGGTGCAAAACCTCGGGATCTAGGGTTTCTTCTGCCAGCTCCTACTCGTCGAGTTTCCTCATGGACTCGACGAGTAGCCACTAAACCTGTCACACCCCCGAACCGGACGGTGGAAACGTCCGAGGGCTCTTGTGACTCAAATTGAATACCATCACAATGAATATACATGAATCATAACATAATTCATCACCATGCATTGAAATATTACAACTGATATCGTTTACATTCATTACATTGTTTTAGACGTTACAATTTCATAACATAAACCATTCGATAGTAAATCTAAGCAAAACACCATGACATCGCTTGGTACTTATTCTTCAGTTTATCTGTTACCTGAGAATACAAGTTATTTTGAAAACGGTCAACATAAAAATGTTGGTGAGTTCATAAGCATGTTTGTGAAAATGATTTGTATAACTTTGAAAACCACCAGAAAATCCGATATTTTTTGAAAATAGTATTGTTTATAAAAAGTGTGAAGATCCGTAAGTATACTTGTCGATTTTTGTAAACATGTATAATTGTTGAACTTTGTACACATCACATAGGTAAAAGCGTTGAACTCCCCGGGAAAACCCGATGTTTTCCCAATACATAAAATTACGTGTCTTATTTATTTATTGTTATACCGATACGACGATTGTTTATGATTACCCAGGTGACATTGGATTAATTATGGGTTGTGAGTTGTTATAATCACGCATTAATGAAAATGACTAGTTTATAACTACCAAATACAAACGATCATTTAGGCGTCGTCCGTACTACTCACTTAATCCAACCACCCGGACTTCACTTGATTTACGCCACGAATCTGTCTACTCGATATTTCCAGATGACATTGGATTAATTATGGGGTGTGAGTTGTTATAATCGCGCATTAATGAAAATGACTAGTTTATAACTACCAATTACAAACGATCCTTTAGGCGTCGTCCGTAAGACTCACTTAATCTAACCACCCTAACTTCTCATAGCCCCACAACCGAGGAGAAAGGAGGGTACGAAGCCCTTATTTGTTCCATAAGTTGTTCAAGACTATCGGGAATGCGAAAGGCACTTGACCCGACTCGCATTTGACTTCTCGACTTCGCTAGCAGTACCAATGGGCCCTTGGGGACCAACAGCACAATAGAGCTATTGAAAGTCCTTTTACATGGAATTAGGTCATAGAAGGCCCATTAACATGTAAGCGCGTTCCCTTCGGGCCTAAAGATCATGTTATTGGGCTAGCTAGGCCCAACAAGCACGATTTGAAACTTTCAAGCCCAAAGATTGAATATTGACTCCTCGTAGATTTCGCGTGTTTATTGAAGTACTAATGTTTATTGATTTTTGTTTTGTAATTGATTCGAAACCGAATCAAATCGTTTGGTAACGATATTGGTGTTGAAGGTGTATTTGTTATTACGTTTCGCCGGTAGTCGTGGATCTCGTATTTTGTTTTAAGGGATTTATTTGTTTAAAAGTAAGATTCTTACCTTTTCACGACCCTCCTTTTTGTAAAAAGACGTTCTTGGCCCAATAAGCCAAAAATTTAGGATTAAGGCCCAATTTTTGTAAGAATAACACTTTAGTCTCCATTTTGTTCAAAGCTTGTTTTGATAACTATTTTGTAGTAAAAATAGCATTTTAAAACCCCTTTTTGTCAAAAATAGCATTCTCGGCTTGATTTTTGTGAAATACACGTTTTCTGATTTTTGAGCTTTTCCGACCTAGTTGTTTGAAAATTTGTAGAAAAATCATCATAAGTCGAAATTTGGATCCGTAAACTCTCAAAGTTTGGAAATCTTGTCTACTTTGTTCACAAATTTTCTCATAATTTTTAATGGCTTCTAACAAGTGTGAAATTGCTCATCTTCACAGGTTGGTCCGAAATTATTTCAAATATGATAGGCAGTTTTGTAAAATTCACCAAAAATAGTAGAAAAATCGTGTGAAAACGTGCGAGTAGTCGTTTTAAAGGTATAAACCTGAACTTTATCCATGTAAAACAGTTTTGAAAAATAATTCCATTTGGATGGTCAAAAGAGTCCGAGATTAGACCAAAACTTTCCTGTCAAGGGCTATTTTGTGAGTTTAGCTTATAGATCTTTGAACACAACACTTATTTTTGCTACATAAAGTGTACAAATCCCAGATCTACAAGTTTAAATGTATTATATGTGATAAAACATACTTTTCTCATGATTCATATGAAGATCCTAGTGATACACTCCAAGTTTCTTAACATATTTTTAGATTAGTGAAGAAATCAACACATAATCACCAAATGTTTCAAGAAAACACACATAATCATGCATATATACATAGATCTACACATATGACTTGTATTCTCCCCCCAAAAACAAGTGAAAACAGAAACCAAGGGGGTATGAACTCACCTGGGGGTTTGGAAGTCGGTTTTGATGAAGATGTGAAGAGATCTCGGCCCTAGATGTGTTATGGAGATGATTTTCGAGCTCTAAGGTGCTATAAGAGTATGATTCACGAACACATGGGTGTAAGAGGAGTAAATGAGTTTAAAGATGAAGTATGACACTTGGATTTGCAAGATCTTACCACAAAATGAAGCTTGAAGTGATTCTCTTGAAGATCTTCCTTATACTCACGGTTTTCTTGAGGAAGGTGGATGGAGGAGTGTTTGAAGAAGGTGAAGATGGTGGGAGGAGTTGTGATTCTCGGTCGTAACCAAAAGAGAGGGAAGAGAGAGGATCAAGAGGTTAATATATAATGGTTAAGGGTGTAGATGCTTGGTTATATGTGAGTTTCTTTGCTTAGATTACCATTAGATAAAACTTAGGTGGCAAGCTTACAATAATCTTGTTTTCTTCATTTTTTTGTTTTAATTGATGTTGGGCCGAGAATGGGCTAAGAGAAATGAAAATGAAATGGTTTTGAGCCCAACCTTGGCCTTGATCGATTTTTATGAAGTCTAATTATAAATTTTCGGCCCACTGGGCCCTTGGAAGTACTTACGGCCCAACATAAGATAAAGGGATGGGTTTTAGGTCCATTAGGGTTAATTGGAGTTGCTATGGTCCATTAAGGCCCATTAGAAATAAGATGGATCATTCTAGGCCCATTAATGCCTAAAATACTACATCTTAATGAATGTGAGTTCAAATAGGGCCCAACTTAAGACTCTTATCTTAAAGAATTAAGTTAAGGGTTTATTGGCCCATTAGGTCCAATAAAGAATTCATAGTCCATAACAAACTTGAATCAGAATTTTTAGAGTTTCAAACTCTGTGTTGAACATGAGAGATGTATTTGAATGAGTATGAAATATGATATTTGCTTAGAGTACCAATCATTATACTGGTTGAATGATTGCATGAGAGTAGAATTTCCTCGCAAAAATGCTAGTTGTGACAAAACACGCGATCCCACCCCCGCTGCTACTCGACGAGTAGGGCAACCAACTTGTCGAATAGATCTTAAAACCAAATAAACTTTCATCCAAATCAATATCTGCGAATTGGGGCGTTACATTAATATTATATGTCATCGATTATGCCACATGTCAACCTATTAGTTCTCTATTCAAATTTTAAAATTTAAATTTCTCACTTAATTACATTAAATTAATAATTAATTCTTCATTTCTAATTTCACATTCTAATTACATTAAAATAATAAATAAAATAAAATTAATATATATTATAAGGTGATAGAACTTAATGTGTTTATTTAAATCAACGATTATAATTTTTTATAACTAAAAACATATCTCTTAAACACTATTGTAAAAATCCCGACTAGGTCCCGATTAATCTCCGATTAATCCCTAGGTGCTACTAGACCGTTTAGAGAACGCATAACGATTAATTCATACATACATAATGAGTTAGTGCATAAAATATAACTTTAATCCTTCAACTTCATATAATTACGTCACGTGTAACTTTTTCATTTTATAAAATAATATTTTTCATCTATACTTTTTAAAATATCATTTTCATATCTCCATCTTCAACTTTATAAAATATCACTTTCATTTATTCATCAACTTTATATAATTCATCAGTTACAACCCCTCTATTTTATAAAATAATATATTTCATCATTCTACTTTTTAAAATATTACATTCACCCCCGGCACTGTGTAAAATATTATTTTTATTTTTTAAACTTTCGTGTTTATCGTCGCCCTATAATATATATATAATATGGTTTTTTCTTATCTATTATCATAATACACAACAAAAACACGTTAAAACCCATGGTAAAATATTGATATTACTAGTTATATATAATATATTAAGGTTGTCAAGATTTGGATCTTACGTAAAATCATTTTTGGGTTTGTAAGATCAGAATCGGGATCCTAAGATCCTACAAAATAAAATATAATTTTATTTTATAATTTTTATCGTAAAAAATATTTCAAAAATTTAATTTTTCTTTCAAAAGTTATAAAAATTTCGAAATATTAATAATAAATCACAACACAAAATGATAAACGTTAAATTGATAAATGGTAAAAAAAACATAAAGTGGTAAAATAAAAAATTTCATGCGCAAAAACAAAAAAAAAAATCAGAAAAAATTGGATCGAATCGGAGGATTCTATCTTTTACAATGTAAAAACTTTAAATACCGATAGTCACGAGACACTACTATATTGTCTAAGTGGGCTTTTACAGATTTGCCCTAGCTTGTCCCTCATCTGCTCAATCTAACCGATCAGCCCCTCACGCTCCTACTTGAAGAATCGGTGACCACCGGCCACCGGTCCACCACATCTTCGTCGGCTTTTACAGGCGGCGACTTCACTTTCTCAGGCTGCCTGGCCCCATCTTCTCAAGCTGCAACCCCGACACCATCTCCGGCTGTGACTGAATCCGGGGCCAGACAAGGTAAATCGGTTTCTGTCTCTCTGTTTTTTTTTTTTTCTACTTAAGCACCAGGTAACTTCAAATTCAGTTTTCGTCTACTCCTAATAACGCCACCTCAAGCAACCATGACCACCGCAAGCAACGGATATATGAATGGATATACGAAGATGGAGGATGGGTTTCCGGCAACCAGACTCTTCAACCAAGGATACTCTTACACCTACGACGACGTTATCTTCCTCCCTCATTATATCGACTTCTCAACCGACTCCGTTCAACTAAACACAAAACTCTCTCGTAACATAAACCTCTCTATCCCATGCGTCGCCTCTCCAATGGACACAGTCACCGAAGCATCCATGGCCGTTTCAATGGCGGCTTTAGGTGGTATCGGAATCATCCACTCCAACAACACCGCATCCGAACAGTCATCCTTAATCCGGTCAGCCAAATCCCACCGTATCCCCTTCGCATCAACCGATATCCCGTTTTTGTCACCGGATGATTCCATTTCCTCCGCCTCTGTTTTCAACAACTCCCCTTGCGTTTTCATAACCAATGATAAGAATAACAAGAATCTGTTAGGCGTCGTCGATAAGTTAACCTGGGAAAGTTTACCCGATAAGGAGGCTAGGATTTCAAGCTATATGCAGAAGAACGTGGTAACATTGCCAAATACGTGTAACCTTAAAGATGTTGCTGGGTATTTAACAAAAAAGGAGATGGATTTTGTGCCATTGGTGAGTGGAGAAGGGGAGGTGATAGATGTGGTGAGCAAATGGGATGTAGAGAGGATTAATGGGTTCCCGAAGACCTCTGGCTTCCCTTCTGTTGGAGAAAACGGGGAGTTTTTAGTGGGAGCGTCAATTGGGACTAGGGAGAAAGATAAAGAAAGGTTAGAACATGTAGTTAAAGCTGGTGCGAATGTGATTGTGATCGATAGTTCACAAGGAAACTCGATTTATCAGATAGAGATGATCAAATATGTTAAAAAAACGTTTCCTAATTTGGATGTAATTGGTGGGAATGTAGTTACAATGTATCAAGCTCAAAACCTGATTCAAGCTGGAGTTGATGGGTTGAGAGTTGGAATGGGGTCGGGTTCCATTTGTACTACTCAAGAAGTTTGTGCTGTTGGCCGAGGACAAGCAACCGCAGTGTACAAGGTATCATCGGTTGCTGCGCAAAGTGGTGTTCCGGTGATCGCTGATGGTGGGATTTCAAATTCTGGACATATAGTCAAAGCTTTGACTTTAGGAGCGTCAACTGTAATGATGGGGAGTTTTTTAGCAGGAAGTACCGAAGCTCCTGGAGCTTACACAAATCAGGTAGGTAACTTGCAATTTTTTTTTTTTTTGATATTTAAAAAGTTTTAATTTTGGTATGATGTTATTAGGGGGGTGAAAGGGTGAAAAAGTATCGAGGAATGGGGTCTTTAGAAGCGATGAGAAAAGGAAGTGATGCACGTTACCTTGGTGACACTGCTAAAATGAAGATTGCGCAAGGGGTTGTTGGAGCAGTTGCAGATAAAGGTTCGGTGTTAAAGTTTATTCCGTACACTATGCATGCAGTGAAACAGGGTTTCCAGGATCTTGGTGCTTCTTCCTTATATTCGGCTCATGATTTGTTGAGGTCTGGGGTTTTAAGGCTTGAGGTATGGTATATACCAAAATCAAAAACTTTTTTTTTTTTTTTTTTTTTTTTTTTTTTTTTTTTTTTTTTAAATTTTGGTACCAAAAGGTTTTTATAATGCAAATGTGGTAATGTTTTTAATATCTTGGCGACCTGCAAAAAACAGAATGTACTTTCTTTCACCCGTTTTTCGATTTACCCATTAAACTATTATTACAACAGTCATAAGAGAATAACAGTTTAGTGATAAAATGACACAAGTAAGTTTCCATGTCAATATTTATGTTTATGGTTTGACTTTTGTTCAGGTTCGAACAGGAGCAGCACAGGTGGAAGGTGGAGTTCATGGTCTTGTGTCTTACGAAAAGAAATCCTTCTAACCACATTCACATTCACATTCATTGTTAAGTTAGTTATCCAATGCACAAGCTCTTGTTGCTTACATACATCTGATTCTGAAACATATGTTGACAGATAAAGTGTGTGTCAAAATTTGCTTTATTGCATAAAGTTGATGAGACTGTTCATATATAAAACTTAGTTCACCAAAAGGTTGCGATATGATGAAAATCAAGTTATGTGTATTCCTTTGAACAAAACGAGATTGTTATCAAGCAAAACTAGCATGGACTTATACTGCAAAAATACAAATTACAAGGAACTAGAGATGTATCTTTATGTATTTAAAAAACAAATACAAATTACAAGGACTTAACGGTGAAAAAAACCAGAACCACACCTCATGTATTAACCGCACCACAAAAAGGTTAATTAGTAATATATAATTTAATATATTTTAAAAAGGTTAAAAATAAGGTGTTATTTGAGTTATCGATAAATATAGGAGTTCAATTAACATTGAAACTATGGAAGTTATTGTGTATAAGATTGGATAGGGTCTTTATTGATGGATCTTGAGTACGGTAGCACTATGTTAGGCAAAGACATGGATGAATTGAATGAGGCAAAGACATGGATGAATTGAATGAGAAGATGACATATATAAAACTTTGTAAGCCTTTCTCCATATTTTTTGATAAGTTTTTCACATACATATCATGATACTAATATTATCATGTTTTTAATGTAGATATACAAGGGTAAAAGATCATATGATGACGACTCAACAAAGAGTGATTGAATTTCTTGCTACCATGTAACTAACACTGTATCTTTGCTTATATTCTCTTGCGTTTTAATGGTTTTTTTAATTTTTGAATTAGTAATGATTTTGGTTGTTTACTAGCGGAAAGAGTTTCAGTGACAAGTTTTTTATAGAATGAAAGAAGGATAAAATTTGTAGAAACAAAAATGTTTGGTTTTCTTATTATATTTAACTTTAGAAATTAGTAAAATTTGGCAATTTTAAGATATTTTTGTTAATTACCAATGCTTTGATGTTTTTAAGAAGTTATCTGTTTATGATTTAAGTTATTGTAGTATACCTTTTTTTTATAATTACAAATAATATGTTTGAACTCTTAATGTAACACCACTTTTCAAACATGCCTCATTGTTTTAGCTATTAATTTCATTTATTTAAAATGAGGAGGGGCCCGACAGACTTTGATAGATAAGGCTCATAAATCCAAGTTTTCGATTCATCTGATGATACAGGGATGTATTAGGATTTGATGCATGACTATTAGTAGCCCTGCATGAAAAGGGATGTGGTGTGGTACGTCAAAATGTGTTTCACTTGTCATAAAGTCTAAACCAAACATCAAAGGTCGCATAACAAGTTGTAACCGTTAGATACATTGTAGAAATATGAGCAGATCTCAATGAATTTCATCACCGAGTTGCCGAATACTTCGATTGGACACTATTTGGATCTTATTTGGACCTAAAAAGTTTGAATTCTCAACCTTCAAATTTAGAATATGATACCTCCAAATTTAAATTATGATATGTTTATGGATAACTTTTGTTACAAAGAACACAACGAAAAAAAAATTCACCTAAAACGGACTTCATATAAAACAGTTATAAAGATTCAAAGTTATAGAAAATGATGTCATTTTTTGGCAGTTAACCTTAATTAAAATGACGTAGCCAAACATATAAATAGACGAATTAAACATATCTATAACGATTGAATCATATGACAAATTATTAAACAATCATGTTTGTTTTTTTCTTTTTTTTCTAGATTGTTTTAATATATTGATAGGTTGAGACAATTTTGAAACCGACCAAATATGTATTTTATTTGTCAGGTGTTTAACACTTGTAAAAATCTAAAAGAATAGATTGACAATGGGGCACAAACTTTACAGATATGTGGTAATTACAAAGAGATAAAAAACAAAAACAAGTGACTATGTTTCAAAAATCATTTTAGTTTGTCATCGCTTATGTAGAGGTAAAAATACATTTTGCAGAAATATGGGGACAAAAAAAATAAATTGTCCCCTTGAATTGGTCAGAAATTATTATAAGATTTTTGGACTTTGAAGGTTATAAATGGTAAACATAATCATGACCTTGCAATGTATATAGAGGGTCATGTATTTTCAAAACAATCGACTAAAAATGAAAGTCATACGGTGAAAGATGAAGGTTATAATTGGTCGTTAATTTTTTTCGTCCATATTTACCCTTTCAACTTGTTAAACTGTACACATCCAGTCTTTATGATCGGCAGATAAGCCGGTAAAAATGACTTTAAAGGGTAATATATTTCTCACTTTGTACATATTCAATCATTGATATATATATTTTTTTTGCAAAATAAGTTCATTGTTTTTGTTTATGACTGATTTCTTTAGGTTTTTCTCACGTCATCCTACGTGGGACAATTATTAATGAAGTGTCTGGGTCGTTGATGCTTATATCCATCGCGGCCTCAATTGCTTGGTTTCTTAGGTCTTGTGGTTTGTCTTAGGTTTTGTGTTCTGAATGTCGTAATTTCTTCATACGATCTCGGATTTTAACGGTTATTATATTCACGCGTTTGTATTTGAATCTACTACAACTTTCGTTAAGATTACTCCCGTTAAAAAGTAATATATTTTTACTTACACTTTTATAAAAAGAAAAACATTCATATATACATTCACAAAGAACGCATGGACATAATATCATAAATAAAAATATTTTTTTTTATAAAAAAATGCACGTTTATATGCATGCGTTCTTTGTGAATTTATGAATGTTTCTTTTATAAAATTGTAAGCAAAAATATATTACTTTTTAAAGGGAGTAATTTAACGAAAGTTGTAGTTGAATCAAATACGAAAGTATGGATATAATGATCATTAAAATTTGAAATCATATAAAGAAGTTACGACATTCCGAACACAATACCTAAGCAACCAAAAAAACTATGTCGCGATGGACATAATCATCAACAACCCTAACAGCACATTAATGATTATCTACGGATGATGACGTGAGAAAAACCTACAAAATTCAATCATAAGTATTGAATGCATATAAAAACAAAAAATGACTTGTTTTTCAAAAAAAAAAAATATTAAGGACCAAATGTGCAAAAAAAAATATTAAGGATTAGATATATACAAAGTGAGAAATATATTGTCTTTTTAAATCATTTTTCCTGGTTTACCTGGAGTAACCGATCATAATGACTGAATTTATAGAATTTAATAAGTTGAAAGGATAAATGTTGATGAAAAAAAAATACTCAATGACTAAATATCAAAATATGTCCAAATCGAAAAATATATTACTTTTTTAAGTCATTTTATTTTTTTTACATAACAATTTTTGTTTAAAAGTGTTGTACTATACAACACAAATCTCTAAAACATACAATTATTATATAAGTATATACATATCACTTAAAATCTAGAATGCCACATCATATAAACCTTGTTATCAAAGGTCACCGTTGAAAATGTTTTTCGTTCAATATTATCAACCAAAATTTATTATATATATATATATATATATATATATATATATATATATATATATATATATATATATATATACAATTAACCGCTTTATTTAATAATATTAATTATATATAACCTCAAATATTTATTCTTTTTGTTGATTTGTTTCACTTCTTTGTTGTTTTTTATATTATTTTTATTGTTTTTTATTTTACAATTATATTACATAATAACTTTATCATCTTTTATATTTTCAAAAAAAATAAGAACATAATATGGTCATCTTTCTGATTTTCCAATATTGTAATATATTTATTTCATTAAAAATAATAGTCAAACAATATTCATTTTTTAAAATATAGCATTTACTTAAAAAATCACAAATCTAGCAAGAGGAGTAGGGGTGAGCATTTGGACCGGTGGACCGGACTGGTGAACCGGACCGGACCAGACCGTTTTTTGGACCCCCGGGCCGGTTCTCGGTTCTAAGATTTCTCGCCGGTCCGGTCCGGTTTTTTTCCCGGTCCGGTCCGGTTTTTACCGGGTTTAGAACCGGTTGGACATGATTAAGATTTTTGTGACGTTTTTTAAACGCACATAACTCATTCGTTTTAAGTCGGATTGACCTGCGGTTTTTTCCAACATTTAGTTTACACTTTGTAGATGAATTTAGACTATAATTTTGTTTATTTTGGTATTATATTCACCGTGTTACAATCTTTCAAAGTAGAGCTATCAAAGCTGAAAAAATTCAGCTTTTCAGCAACATTTTGTAAGTTGTGACGTTTTTTAAACATCCATAACTCATTCGTTTTAAGTCGGATTGACCTCCGATTTTTTCCAACATTTAGTTTACAGTTTGTAGATGAGTTTAGACTATAATTTTGTTTATTTTGGTATTATATTCACTGAGCTACAATCCTTTAAAGTAGAGCTATCAAAGTTGGAAAAATTAAGCTTTTTAGCAAAATTTTATAATCTGTGACGTTTTTTAAACACCCATAAATCATTCGTTTTAAGTCGGATTGACCTACGGTTTTTTCCAACATTTAGTTTACAATTTGTAGACGAATTTAGACTATAATTTTGTTTATTTTGGTATTATATTCATTGAGTTACAATCCTTCAAAGTAGAGCTATCAAAGCTGAAATATTTCAGCTTTTTAGTATTATTTTATACTATAATTCCGAGTCTGCGTTTAGCACTTGTGGTAGAGTTGTAAGTGAGTATCAAACTAGTTTATCGACATTGATAGTTGAAGCTTTGTTATGCACCCAAGATTGGGTGATAAAGTTTACAAATCTGATAGTTGACAACGTTGGTGACATCTTGAACGATGATGATATAACTTTGGTTAAAAAAATTACAATCTTTATTCTTTTTTATACAATTATTACTTTTTATTAAATACTAACAACATTTTCATTTGTGTTTATGTACAGATTGCACAAGCTTTAAATATGTTACATATGGATGACACTGATATGGGGAAGAGGCCAATGGAAGATTAGATTGAGTTTATGAAATTTGTTAGTTTGATTGATTTTAAAGTTTAAACTATGATTTTTGTTGTTACGGTAATACTTTTGTATGTTTGTCTTTAAATTGTTTAACTTTTGTTGGTGAACTTGATTTATATGTTAGTTGCTTTTATTTGGAAAATTAATTTTTGCAAATTGCAAGTTATAATATTATACATCAATGTAAATTAGTTAGGCATGAAACGGAAACATATTAATTTTGCAAGTTATAATATTATACATCAATATAGATTACTTATTATACTCTATGCAATTAAAGTTGTACCGGTCCAAACGAGTCCAAAAACCAGAAAACCCGGACACAGACACAGACATGGACACGACTCATCCGGTTCGGTCCATGGTCCACAAAATTCTCCATACCGGTCCGGTCCAAGAGCCGGTCCGGTCCGGTTCGGTCCGGGCCGGTCCAAATGCTCACCCCTAAAGAGGAGTGTATAAAAAAAACATTTCAAAAAGATACGAATAAACTAAGATAATTTCGAAAATATCTTTTGGAAATGGTTTACGAAAATAATTTTTTGTTATATAAAGTTACTCAAAATCTGACGTGGCAAAACGTAAAAGTTTCGGGTGAGGCCAATGCCGCTTCTTGTAAATCATGAAATGCTCTTAGCGTTCACATATTTACTCGATGACAAAATAGTGAATTACAATCATTAAGAAACTATTAACCTTACCTCACTTTTTCTCTTCAAGATTGATAGATCATGTAGCTACAACCAACTTCTTATGCGTGAAGTTTGATTTCGGTTTTGACACCGGACCTTGCCCTAAAAATAATCATATAGATGTCAGCTGTTATCTGTTATCTGCTATCTGTTATCTGTTTGGACGAAGACTAACCAAAATCTTTCTCGGATTTCTTACGGCTGCGCCATAAAAGACGAATTGGAGTACCGGAAAATCCAGCATCGGATCTTAATTGTTTCTCCATGTAACGGCGGTATGTTTCGGGGAAAAGCTTAGCATCATTCACAAAGAAAACAAATGTAGGTGGCCTAATAGCTGCCTGTGTTTTTCAGATATTATATTTTTATGTTTCACTATTAATTAAAAAAAAAAATTTCAATTTTGAAATAGAAAAATGATTTAAATACCTGAGTGCAATAATAGAGGCGTCCTCTTTTTCCACCTCTAGTCCTTGGAGGCGATTTAAAAGCTAAAGCTTCATGAACGACTTGATTCAAAGTGGCTGTGCTAAGCCTTCTTGATCTCTCGCTTTCAACCGCACTTGCAGCAACAATGATTCTGAAATTCCAATTTCCATTACAATTAAATATTTAAATATTTTATTAAGAATAAAGAAAGAAAGATAGTTACTTGTCAACGCTGTTTCCAGTTATTGCAGTTGAATAAACAATAGGTGCCCAATTAAGAATACGAAGCTTTGTTCTAACATCTTCCTCATAATGTAATGTTGTTTGTTGGTTTTTATTTGGAATTGTGTCCCACTTGTTGACAACAATTAGACAACCTTTGCCTTCCTTTTCTATCCTTTCTGCAATCTTGTAATCCTAAGTACAAGTCAAGAATCCTTTCTTATCAGGATTTCAGTTTTCTAATTGATTGTAAAGGTTGGTGTTTTTTTTTGTAGAGTAAATTACAAAAATGGTCCCTGTGCTTTCGGATTTTAACTAAAATTTTATTATTTTTCAGTTTTGGTCCTTATTTCAAGGTTTCATATTGATTTAGGTAATAAGGATCAAAATCAGTAAGTCCCACAGACGAAAATTAATATGAAACCTTGAATCAAAGGATCAAAACTGTAAAAATCAGAAAGCACAGGGACCATTTTGTAATTTACTCTGTTTCTATATTGTGTTTAAGTAACAAGGTATAGTTTTAACACTACTAGATATATTATTTAACTATAATTACAGAACTCATTCATAATTTTTATATTACATAAAAAAAATCTAGTTATTTTTAGAAAATAAATTATAGTTTATTTAAAATCATGAATTTATAAAATATTAAAAATTTTATAGATGAAAATGGGTTATATTA
The DNA here is from genome assembly GCF_051521515.1 of Lactuca serriola. Lineage (NCBI taxonomy): Eukaryota > Viridiplantae > Streptophyta > Magnoliopsida > Asterales > Asteraceae > Lactuca > Lactuca serriola. Next base: position 68,080,610 of record NC_136413.1, on the reverse strand, counting down.
CAATTTTGTATTCCAGCGATTATGGAATGAAAAAAAATAAATAATAAAAACCATGCCTAGGAAAGAAAATTAACATGGAAGGATTCGGATTTCATCAGAAATGGTCAATTCCATTCCATCGGGCAAAACAAACAGTTTTTTATTCCAATGGAATCAACCATTCCACTCCTCCGATTCCATTCATACCAATGGAATGAACTTTTCCATTCCATTGCATTAAATAAAGGAATAAAAAAAGCAACTATACCCAAGGAAAGAAAGGGAAATTTACAGAAAAGTCTCAAACTTTTGGAAAAAGTTTCAATAAAGTCCTAAAAGTTTTTTTTTTTGAACAGAAAAGTCTCGATTATTTAACATTTTGCCTAAATTAACGAAAAGTCTTTTTTTTATATTTGAACAGCAAATGACAGATTATATGATTTTCTCAAAATAATGGGACTTTTCTGTTCAAAAAAAACTTTTAGGACTTTTTTGAAACTTTTCCCAAAAGTTTGGGACTTTTGTGTAGATTTCCCACGAAAGAAACTAACAAAACAGAAGGATTCAAAATCATAGTTCTTGATAAATGGTCCATTCGATTCCATCAAGCAAAACAAACAGCTTTTTTTCATTCCGTTCCTTCTCTGATTCCATCATAACAATGGAATGAACTTTTCCATTCCATTCCATTCAATGATGGAATGAGAAGAAAAATCAACCATACCTAATGAAAGAAAATTAACAAAATGAAAGGATTCAGATTCCTTCAGAAATGGATCCATTCCATCAAACAAAACAAACTTTTCTCATTACAATGGAATCAACCATTCCATTCCATTCCATTCCATACCTGTTCTGTGATACATGCTAAGGCCTCAATAACAAGAGCTACCACATCAGAACGCCGAATTGCACGGAATGCTCGATTAACAGACAAAGCCTCTGTTGTACTCCCTGATGAAGCTACTGCTGCCCTTTTCCTAATTCCAGCAGTATCAATCAAACGAAATTTCTGCAATATTTTACAAACAAAAATTAAAAAAACATTAAATCTGAATATTTATTTATTTTAAAAAAACAAAAACCTGGCCATCTGGTCCTTCAAACTCAGTGTCAATAGCATCACGTGTGGTTCCACTAACTGGACTAACAATTGTTCTGTCTTCACCAACTAAAGCATTGAGAATGCTGCTTTTTCCAACATTTGGTCTTCCTACAATTGAAATTGAAGGAATGTAGTTTTCTTCTTCTTCTTTGTTTTCAACATTGGAATCCTGTGTGTGTATAAAAATCATTAATTGTATAAAAATAAATTTTGGTAAGTGGTGAAATTTGAAAAATACCTCGGTTTTTCCTAAGCCTGAGCAAACAAAGTCAAGAAGCTCACCGGTTCCTGTTCCAGAAATAGCTGATATAGGAAGTGGGGTGAATCTGAAAAATAGTTTAATTAAATAAAAGATAATGGTATTATTATATGAATATGATTGAGTTTTTTATGTTGTTAATCTGAAAACTAAGGTAGTGTTTGGTATGCAGTTTTTATTTATTTATTTTATTGTGTGATTGAATGGAAATGTGGAATGATATATTATCATAAATTATACATTGCTTTTATTTATTTTATTTTCAATAACAGCAATGTTGTGAAAAGGATTCTAAACTTCAATTAAATTACTTTTTGTTATTTTTTTGAAAGTAATAAAAATTATATTTGATTTCAGTTTCAAGAGTTTATGGTATTTAGTTTTGTTTTTTTTTTTTTTTTGTATACAAATTTTTAAAGCGATATTTTTTTTAGGATTATTGAAATTACACATAACACAGTTATATATATTTCAAGCGAAGGTAGTTTATATGCAATTTTTCTAAGCGATATACCTTTATTTTATTAGGGTTTATTTTTATTAAAATTGCATTTTTAATTTATTACTCAGTTACCATGTTCATTGCTTTTGTTTTTGGTTCCATTCCATCATACCAAAAAGACCCTAAGGGGTGTTTGGTTTGAATGATTCAAACACTACAAACTTTAAATCATTCTACATCCAAATCTTTTGAATGATTCAAAATCCCTGAAAAACAATCCCAAAATCCAAAAGCCCCTATACATTCTATAATTAGAAAGAAAAGAAGCAGAGCTTACCCAAGAGACCAAAACTCTGATGCTTGCATTATTCCTTTTCGTGGAGACTCACACTTATTAACAGCTAATATAATACATTTATTTGAATAATTCTTTCTGAGCCAATCTGCTATTTCCACATCAGCTGCATTCAAGCCTACCTGTTCAGAGTTAGCCACAAATCTTTTCAAAAGATTATTCTTTTCTTAATTAAATTACAATTTTGTTATATAAACATAACTAAAAGATATACTTTTTATAACTTATTTGGGTTTTAAATAGGCTTTTATTATCTATGTTTTTTTATTTTGGTGAACAGAAGTTCATTAATTATAGACAAAATTGAAAAAATGATCGCTGTGGTTTCTCATTTTATGTGGCTAAGGTCCAAACGTTTGAAAAATTGCAGATTTGGTCCTTTTCAACAAGTTTTGTTGTGGTTTTGGTCCCTCTTCCGTTAACTTTAACTGGTTGGTTGTTAATTCTTTTAAAATGACAATTTTACCCTCATGGACCATTTTTAAAAGAATTAACAACCAACCAGTTAAAGTTAACGGAAGAGGGACCACAACCACAACAAAACTTTTTGAAAAGAACCAAATCTGCAACTTTTCAAACCTTTGGACCTTAACCACATAAAATGAGAAACCACAGGGACCATTTTTGCAATTTTGTCTTAACTATATTGTAATCAAAATAATGTATAAAATAACGTTAAGAATAATATATTGTAATTCTACATATAATATAAAGAACTTATTTGAACATTCAATCCATTCCTACAGATCAAACAAACAGGATCATGGAATGTAATGACTCATTCCATTACCATTACCATATCCATTCCATTCCATCCAACCAAACAAACCCCAATTGAAATCAATACAAAAAAAACATAACAAGTAAAGATTCAAGTAGAATTAATGTTGCTAGTTTATGAACAATACCTGTCCATCAACTACAAATATGATGACTGATGACTCTTCCACAGCCACAGTAGCTTGTCTTTCAATCATGGAAGGCATCCTGGCAACAGCAGCCTCTCTAGAAGCAAGTGGAATACCTTCCATGCCAATTGTTGTTGAAACAGATAATTGTTGTTCCATAACATCAGTCTGTGACTTTGAAACTTTGAGAACACCTCCTGTGTCAATCACCATAAATTCTTTGTCTCCCCAAAAGGCTCTACCATATAACCTATCCCTAGTAACCCCAGGTTCATCAACCACAATAGCCCTGTTTCCCTGTAACAGATATAAAAGTTTAATTTATGATAAGATATATAATCAGATAATAGCTATAACAAATATAAGAAAGTATAACAAAAAGGACAAAGACTATAAATTTATACCCCAACAAGGCGGTTGAATAATGCTGATTTGCCAACATTTGGTCTTCCAACAATTGAAACCTTTGGAAGAAGATGATCAGGTATCTGCATTGAGTTGAAAAGAAGATTGGTTAACATCAGGAACAAGAAAGTTTATTAAATGTATTTGCATCAGCTCCTTCAAGAATAAGGCCAGTTTCTGGTCATGAGTAAATTCTATTTATTCATAGTTAGAACCAAATTTAAGACCTTTTTTCTGTTTTGGAAAGGGGAGAATGGAGTGTTTTCACAATTCCTGGATAAGAACCTCAATGTAAATCAACCAATCTAACAAAATTATAGATTACTATGGAGTGTATATATGATTGACTTTGGATGAAATGCATCTGATGTTTGAGAAAGACAAAACAAGAAACTCATTATTGAGGACAAGGCATCTTTCAGAAATGGATACCTCAATGGCAGGTTATGCAAATTTTAGCATTTCAGCTAGGATAAACTTTGGGTCACAAAAAGTATTTCATTCCTGCTCATGTCTACTATACTTATACCATTTCAGGAACAGACTTGCTACTAAGAAGCAAAATAACAATCTCACACAGAGCAATATCCTCAGGATTCAGCAAATGACAAGATCAGAAGATAGTACATAGGATATGGTAACTCACATTCACGACTTTGATACTTTCACGCATCTTCCTTCTTCCACGAGTTTCTTTTTCACCAATCGGCTCCTCTTCTAAAACATGAGAGAATGTCAATATGTTTTCAATCAAAATTGAACTAGCAAGTTAATTAAAACACAAGCACACAGGTTCCAACTAAGAGATGAATCAGGTTATCACGAGTAATTCCATATATATACTTTTCTAATAACTTGAAATTAAATTTGTAATAGTAAGATTAACCAATAATTAGACAGAGTTGTCATTTTAAAATGTAAACCCTACGGACCATAAATGAACAACAAAAACACGCACCGATTTTCAATTCCTTAGATAAAGAAAGCGAGTATTCACGAACGGCCATTTCCGCCTCCACTTCGAGCTCATCCACATCCAAGTTTTCATCACTTACATCTTCAAAATCAGACTCCACATCTTCTTCAATTTCCACTAACTCATCGTCTATTGCTTCAAACTCTCCTTCAGATGGACTGCACGATGGAATAGTGGCTTTACAAAGGCGGCGGTGAAGAGATACGGCTGATAGACACAGAGATGGATTGGAGGAGGAAGTTGGGAGGAAGAGCGAAGAAGATTGAGAGAATCTGGATACTGGAGCGAAGAGAGAAAGAATTCTAGAGAGAGAAACATGTGAGGATACATCAAGAGATGACATTGATTCAAATTGTGTAGAAGAAGAAGGAAGAAGAGGAAGTTTGGCGGGTAATGGATACGAGTGATACTCATTGAGACACAGGTTTATCTTCTTGTAAGTTCACGGTGTAGGGTGTATGATAAACATATATTTGCTAAATTACGCGCTATGTTAACGTATCCATGTTTTATGGGCTGATAATTTTGGGCTTATTGGGTTTGGGCTGTTCCGAACGATATAATTAAAAATATAATTAAAAATATTAGCCCTGTGATATTAGTATTGGAATCTTGATAGAACAAGGGTAGGTCAATGAGAAAAATGTTGACACTTTCCTATATTTAGAGGCTGTTTGGTAGTCTTTTAATTGAAAAATTAAGAGACAACCTTTTAATTATTCAGATTAAGAGTGTTTGGTTGGGTATGAATAAAAACCTCTTAATATTTTGACAGTCTCTTAAACTTTCAGACTTCAACTCATATCTGAAAAAAAAAAATGCGGTGTTCCCTTGTTTGCCCTCCGTCCATCAAACACACACCCACCTTAGGGGGTGTTTGGATTAGCTTATTACTTATTGCTTATTAGCTTATTTGTGGTGGGAATAAGCAATAAGCAATAAGCATGGGGAGAGATGCTTATTAAAAGTAGCTTATTTAGCTTAATAAGCTGGATTTTATCCAAACACTCAAAGTTAGATTATTATGGGAATAAGCAATAAGCACCTCCTTTTTTCCTATCCAAACACCCCCTTAATCATCCCTCTGATCTCCTCCCACATCCGGCCATCTCTAGCACCGATAATCTCCTCTCACCTCCTCCCATCGTCGATGTCGCACAACATCGTCGCCCCCATCGTCGATCTCATACACACGAGTTTCTCACAGCTTCTGATATCGACTCCTACCACCAAGGTCAGACCTCCGAAGCCAATCTCCAACAACACCACCTTCTTCAGTGTTGGTATCCTCCCTCGACAGCGCCGACGACCGCCACTGAACCTCCATCACGCACCAGGTTTGTTTTTCTCTAATTTTCCAAAAATCAATTTATGTTAACTCTATTATTGAAATCGTTTGAAGACAAATGGTTTTTAGGGTTGTTAGATCGTTTTATTGAAATCTACACTTGATGATAAAAACCTAGTTGTGATTTATCTAACATATGCCAAGGCTATAGCTCATGAGGTGTTATTTAAGAGAGGGTATGATGATACTTGGTCTTGTGGTGTCATCTGACTCATCTTGTATGCAATGCTTACAGTGTATCTACCTTTTGTTGATAGAAACCTAGCTTTGATTTATCAGAAGGTAAAAATGCATATAGTTGTAATCTTTATTGATTCTTTAATGTTGTAATGATTTGGGGTTTTTCTAGATTTGCAAAGGGGATGTGCGAATGCATAAATGGATGACTCCAGGAGCACAGAGTCTTATAAAGAGAATTCTTGTTCCAAACCCGAAAACAAGGATAACAATGGCAGATATTAAAGTAGATGAATGGTTTAAACAAGATTACACTCCTGCAAAACCTAATGAAGATGAAGTTTTGTCAATACAAGAGAATGTAAGAAATCAAATGCTAGTTTTTTTATTTTGAAAAAAGTTGAAACTTTTCATCAAGTTCTTGAAATTTCTTGCTGCAGGCTGTACAAAATCAAGAATTACCTACCCATGTCAATGCTTTTTGAGCTCATTGGAATGTCTTGGAGCCTTGATCTCTCAGGTTTCTTTGAGAAAGAAGTAAAGATTTTGATTCAATTTTTAATTTTTTTTTTAAGTTTTGAAATAATTATTGTACTTGATACAAAGTTACAAACACTCTTTGACATCAGAGGATGTATAAGTTACGGTAGTTTGCAAATTTGTTTGTAAATCCTTGTTTATGTCGTAGTTTTAAAAGAGTTAAATGCATAATGTAAGAATAAACTTGCATTTTTATGCTAGAATAAACTTGCTAAATTTGGATTTTATATGGTGTTTGTATTTTTTTAATACGTATTTAAGAAATTTATTAGGTTATTTTCTAAACAAACAGTTGAATTCAATAAAAAATAAAATAGAAGGGTAAAATAGTCATTTTAATAATTTAGCACAACAATTCAAAGGTCCCAACCAAACAACATGTTAAATATTCAACTCTTAAAATTTCAGACCCTCTTAGAAATTCAGATATCTTAAAAATTCAGATCCTGCCAAATAGTCCCTTAATATGAAATTTTATCATATAAGAACCAACATTAACAAACGTTTATTTTGGACATTAACGTCTTCATTGTATACTTTCATTAATATATAAATAAAGTCATAATAACGGAAATTTTTATAAAAATTATCATATTTTAGATAAGAATTGGTAAAAACCGATACAATTTGTAAAACCAACACAAAATAAACGGATTTATGTAAGATATTTCAACATGTTTAAGTAAACGGGTTGACATGACAAGATACGGTAACAGCTGATTTTTAATACCATGTACACCTAAAATTTTCCTTTATAAAACATGAATCAAAATTAATTTGGTGTACATTCGTATCACAAATCAGTACAAATAGTTATCAAGAGGATCTTACAATTATCTTCGTGTAAGAATCTAAGTTCAGCGCTACTAACTTTACTTTTTTCTACGAGTCTACTTGAACCTAAAAGACACACACACAATAAAATAGTAAGCTACAACAAGCTTAGTGAATAACCAAATCAACAATATATAAATTAGTTACACAACTAAATATATCGTCACATTCAACCACATAATCCTAATGTGTCTTCTAATCATTCAATACACAGTACGAAATTATTGACACCAAGTCTACCATTTATTATTTATAATAGACTTAGCCAAACAATCTAATATCAATTCCAATTAACCTATCCTTAGTAGTAATCAATACTACATATATTACAAACTCATCCAACCAACATTTCTCTTACTAGCATCACATCCATTTAAACTTTCACTACAATATATTCTTTCGTGAGTATACTATTTCAGCTACTAAGGTTAGTATTAAGTTACAATTCTCCATTGATAATATTACAGCCACCAGGGATATTATCATAATATAATACTAACATACAAACATTTATACATCCTCATAACCCTGTAGTGTTACAATCACCAAGACCACCACTAATAATTGATCCTATTACTATGGTGTTACAATCACTAAGATCACCACTTAGTTTATGATATTACAGTTACTAAGCATACCACTACAACTAACACTTGCATCAAGGATAATACAGTGGTAATTACAACACTAAGCATACCACTAACAACCGATTCCCATACAACAATAATTACAACACCAAACATGTCACTAATTCTTTATAAACAATCTATAAGTATAGCATTACAGACACCAAGTCTGCCATTGACTTGTATTCTCCAAATCATGGTATTACAATCACCCAGACTACCATCTCTTTCTAATAACTATCTATAAGTATATGTTAAAGACATCAAGTCCGCCATTGACTTGTATTATTCAAATAATGACATTACAGTCACCTAAACTTCCATTAATTTCAAACTTATAGACTCCCATTACAATACCACTTTTTCTATAATTTCATAAGCGTATACAACCTTATCATACCACCTTACGGTTAACAATACTACTATAGTCTAACATATATTTGTACACTATTGGTACATCAATATCATACCATACGATATGTATACAATGTCATTAACCAAACTGTCAATATACATTCCATACAATATTCCACTATATAAATTTTCTGTTACTTATAGCCATAAATAGATTCACCAATAATCCACTACTCATAATCAATAAACTATATTTAATTATTAATTCTATATAACTTATTTATAATGCAGCTCAACCAACTCATTATTTCACATAGCGATAACCAACTATAAAGTTCAATCATATCTATTCACCACAAATCTCAATCATTCACAGTCTAACAGGTTCTAATCCAATAATTCATAATATTGTATTTATCACAAAATTAACACAATAGAATAATAAACATACATCTAGAAAAGAAGTGTGGTTATCCACATGAGTAGCTAGGGAAGACTAACTATCATTATAACCTCCACCTCCGTGTTGCTTTCCAGTTCTTCACTTATTCAAACCTATTTGGACAATGTATCGAGTTCATTAGAACTTGTCTAATCTCACCATATATCAACCATAGTGACCAATTAATTGATCGCTAACTATACTAGGTGATGCGACCTTGCCTCGGCTCGATTAGTGCTGCTCACTTGGATTCTCAACTGCCTCTGCAAGATCACAAAGAAAGAAGCCCGTCAGCCGTTTTCCGGGAGGAGTTCCCGGAAGAACGCTCCGACGGTCAAGTTAGAGAGTGTTTAGGATCTTTGGGTGTGCGCTCCTTCGGAGTCCAGAGAGCTTACCTCATAGGCCTGAGAGCGTATCCTTTTATACCTAGCTCCCTTGCCTGATCCGTACCAGACAATATCGCTTTTTGGGGAGATAGGATCAGGGGCGCTGATTGGAGAGTCATGCACCTTCAACCGTTAGGGTGCTCTTATTGGCTCTGACGGTAATGGTCTGATCCTACTGCTTGTCTCCTGACCGTATCTTTTGTCTTGGAGTTGGGAGCGTCTCTTGGCGGACGCGATCCTTTCGCCTGTGCGTTCCGCTCCCGAGGGCCCCAGCGGACGCTAAGCCTGCTGGGCTGAGCCTGTTTGGCGTACGCGAGCCTTTCGTCTGTGCCTTCCACTCCCAGGGGTTCCAGCAGACGCTAAGCTTGCTGGGCCTGGCCCGGTTGGCGTGCCCGGCTCGTGCTTCTGTCGTGCTGCCCTAGGCACGTCATCACTAGGTAATTATTTGTAACCAAACTATTTAAATTCCCATACATAATCACCTAACAACTTAACCTCATAAGCCTTTAACCCAATTGAAAAATCTCAGTAAACTAGGATGTATAACCCTTACCGACCAAATTAACACTAATCATCGGGTTCATGATAACACCGTATTATGAAATCTTGTAACACACTCAGGGTCTAACAACCCATCACAAAACACTACATAAACATAATTACATAATAATGGGATAACAATACATTGATTCATCTCGTAGCTTAACCCACGTATCCTCGTATACCCGTACACTAGTACAACACTATGGTAATAAGGCTCAAGAAATGCCTACAGAGTGTCTCCCGACTATGTGTGCCAAAACCATCCAAATGACACAAATCAAGAATATTTATACTTCCTGGTCGTCGTGTCACGGTCACGTGTTGTTCCTGATATCTTCCACATATTTTATTCTTTTGGCATGTATCATTCAGTAATCGACACATGTCTCATGACTCTGATCACTATCACGTCGTGTAAGTTAATCTATGCGTCATGATTATGTTGGTTCTATATGCTCAAGAATGATCACAAAATAATATTTCCGATAACATAGGATCCTATATGGTCACCACCAATAACAAGTAGACACCAATGGATCATTTTATGTAATAAATTTGATTCATAGAAAAATATCATAACTCTTGCATCTATTATTTTGTGAAAAATAATATTATATATTAATTTATACGGAATGAATTAGTTTAAGTGTGTTAATTACATCATTTAAAGGTTAAATGGTTTCAATAAATTGTATAACTTTATTTAACGTAAAAGTTAATATATATATATATATATATATATATATATATATATATATATATATATATATATATAGAGGTTATTTAAAAGGTTTGGAGTTTATATTTTATAAAAAGGTTAAAGTAACTTTTATAAAATATAAAAGTAAGAGTGTAAGACACTTTCTCACTCTCTCCCCTCTTAAATTTTCGTTCACCCACCTTCTAAGGAGGTCTAATAGGGTTTGCTTTCCTCTTAGTTCCTCCAATGTATGCTCTTGAAAGGTTCACAACCCATAATTGATTTGGATGATTTCTAGCAAGAGATTAATGGTAAAACGGCTTGGGTTTTATCATTCTAACAACCTCTTGGACAAAGTTTGACACATACATACATATTCGTTCCTCTCTATAAAGGTTTAGTAAAAGGAAGGAATATATAAGAACTCTCTTGAAGACCATATTCAGATTTGGTGCTTCAAGCTTAAGAACTTGTATTTTGCAAGAGTCGGACTAACACTGTAACGCCCTGATTCTCAGGTATTGGTTTAAGTAAGAATTTATTTGGTTTTAAGTCCTACTCGACGAGTTAAGGGTGCCCTACTCGTCGAGTAACAGCGTGGTAGGATCGCACATTTAGTGACCTACTCATCGAGTCCATAAAGGGACTCGACGAGTAGGAGCTGGCAGATGAAACCCTAAACTTCGGGGTATTTCACCCTATTTAAAGGATCATTGGCCATCCCCCAGCCCCCCTTCACTGTTTCTTGCCCCTTTAAAACCCCAATCGTGTGTGAGCTCATTTTGTGCATTCTTAAGCTTGGAGGAGGATTTCCTTGGAGAAAAGAGCTTGAAGATCAAGCATTCAGAAGTAAAGAGCTTGAAGGACCTGAGATCTATTGTAGTTAGCATCTTATGGAAGGTATAAATCGTTACTCTAACCTCATTCATTCTAGATCCCCTCTTTGGACAAATTCTAGGGTTTTCATAGTGTGATTGGAAGCTATTCTTCTTTGCAACCTCAGATCTGAAGTTGTAACTTCAAAACTGAGCTCCTTTGGGCTTCTTAGTACATAAAGTTTCCATCTTGTGCAAGAATGAGACTCTACCAAGGTGTAAAGCTCCATTGGAAGCATAGATTGGTCATTTAGGGCCTTTAGAACCTTGCATGCACGTAAAGTTTGCAACTTTACGTGATAAGCATGCCCTAGAAGCTTGGATTTGTGATTTGGAGCCGCTGCATGGCTCAAAGCAAGTCTGTTTGGAAAAAGGACTGAATGGACTCGGCGAGTCGCAAGGTTGACTAGGTGAGTCACATGAAGATGGCCGAGAATTTGACAAGTTGGATGAACAACTCGGCGAGTCCGATGAAGATTGCCATAAGACTCGACGAGTTGAAGAACAACTCTGCGAGACGGATGAGTTTTCTCCAGGATATGTATGTGTGTGTATCCATCGAGTTGCAAGGAGGAAACTCGACGGGTGGCCTTAAAGTTTGATCGAGAATCAAAGGAACTCGACAAGTCACCTCGATGACTCGGCGAGTTGGAATGTGCTTTAAGGAACTCGGTGAGTAGCCGAGGGTACTCGGCGAGTTGAGGTCAACATGGACTGTTGACCTTGACTGAGGACTTTGACTTTGACCAGGGGTTAACTGGTTGGTTTATGGAGTACTTTGTAAGGATGAGGACTTATGAGTATATTCGTACCATGGTAATAGGTGGTGGAGTCCTTGGCAAGTGATAGGAGAGTTGGGATTTATCTACCGAGTTGACATCTACAAGGTGAGTTATCCTCACTATACTAAGGGGTCTAAGGCACCAAGGCTGGTCCATTTGATATGTTACCTTGAGCTGTGTTAGATGCTGAGAATGACCTAGTGTTGCATGCTAGTGGTTATGCCTGCTAGGTAGGTATGTAGGACTACCTGTGATGTTATATGATCATTGCATGCTCGATTCTTATGATTTATGTGTTTGTTATATGGGATGGGTTGAGGTTGTACTGCTTCGTGCGGTAGCCAACAAACCCTAGGAGCATTCCAGTTACGGGCTAAGAGAAACTCGTACTGTGGGCTCGAGAGCATTCCAGTTACGGGCTGAGGGAGACCCGTACTGTGGGCCCGGGGGCATTCCAGCTACGGCTAAGGGAGACTCGTACTGTGGGCTCGTGGGTATTGCAGTCTGTAGGGTTGTGGACCCGTTATGTACTGATATGTTCAGTTCGTTATGATATGCTATTGTTGACATGGTTATGTGGACTGTATGTGTATCGGTATTTTGGGGGTAACTCACTAAGCTTTCGGGCTTACAGTTTCAGTTTATTGTTTCAGGTACATCAGGGGATCGCGGCAAGGCAAAGGCGTGATCGTACAACTCCTCGTATTATGTTTATGTTTCTGGGAAAACTCTGATAATTAGTATTTTGAAAACAAATTTGTAATGTTTTGATGAACTTGACATGTCTTTTTAATGTTTTAATTGGTTTGAAATTTTGGGTGTTACTGATGGGTTTTGAGCATTCTAACACTTCCTAAGTGTACATGCAACCCTAATAACATTGGATCTATGTTTGTCTAATTATCATGCAAAGTTGAATTCCAAGGTTATATTCCTATCTAGCATACATGGGGAACAATTTTTGTTAACTTGAATGAAAGATAGAATAACTTACCTTGTTGTTGCTTATGATCCTTGAAACCTTGTGAGCCTAGCACCCCAAGTGTGATGCCTCAAATGCTTCACACAACACCAAATGCTCTTGGAAAGACTTTTAAGAGAATACACACTTCTTGAAATCGGCCTAGCCCTCTTGTTTCTTATATGTGTAACCGATTTTGGTGGAGAATGGGATTCTTATATAGTGTTGACACATCTAGGGTTACACCATGTAAACCCTAATGTGTCATGACTCTTCATTTCCATGACCCATGGGTTTGTAACTCCCATGGAGCATCCATGGAGCATCCTATGGGTGGAACCCAACTTGATAATCCATGGAGCCTCTTAGCCCACTATACAAGATATGAATGATTTACATGATCAACCCATATATTTAATTAGTTATCTTTTGATCACTTACTTAATTCTAAATTAATTCTTTGATCAAACTAATCAAATAATATTATTAATATATTAGAACTTATAATATATTAATAATCTCCAAGTGTTATTCCTCTCATTTAGTCTATCCAATTGCATGGTGCCATGCAACCCAAATGGACCATGCCGGGTCGGGTCAAGTACTAACCAGAAATAGTTATGGACTTAGACACCTTATCCAACAGTCTCCCACTTGGATAAGTCTAATAACTATAACTACAGTACTTCAGGAACCGACCGGCAATCGTAGCTCTTTCAAGGTCTCTCGGAACTGAGAAGATGTTGATACGCCATTTAAGATAAGTGATCATATAATCCTTTGTTTCTAGATATCAGCTGGACAAATACATGGAACAATGTCTTACTTATTGTCCAACAGTTTGTTTCCCGATTTCCGATTTGTTTGACAAAGAACTTAATTGAACACATCAACTTAGTTCTGACCGGGCCCGGTACATAGGTGAAAACAAAATCATCGAGGGGCCCAGATATCAGCTTCTAATCCAAGAAGGAACAGATAAACTTCGACTCATATGTTTGTTCTACCACTCACTGAATTATACACAAAAGCACGTTTTATAACATCGAGTTACCAATGCGTTTTCGTATAGTCAATGCATAACCAACTTGTAAGTAACAAATCATATCTCTAGGTTTGAAGACTTATATGATATTACCGTCTCACGATCACTCGAGATAGAATTCCATGAAGTGATTCCAGTGAGCGTGGGTTGAGTCCAATGCTCAGAACTTATGAGCACTCATGATTGTTGTAGCCTTGTCCAAAACCTTAGACCTCTGCAACCAATCATGACAGTCTTGATTCATACCTACTTCCGACATATGACCGACTGTGGAGGTTTGAATAATATGTTATACCAAACAAAATTATTCTGGAAGTCAAAACATGCAAAAGAAATATAGTAAACGATCGACAAGAGATAGCAACACTTTACTCATAAATAAAACACCTTTTATTCATCATCTAATGTCAATTACACTTTACAAATTTCGAGGTTATCTAACTACTAAATCTAATATCATCCTTCAGCCCTATGCTCCGAGCATGCTGGAGATGCTTAACCCGAGTCAGTCCCTTCGTGAGGGGATCTGCTGGGTTCTCATCCGATGATACCCTCTTTGCCACGAGGAGTCATTCTTCTATTCGATGTATGATAAAATGGTATTTTCTGTCGATGTGTCTGGATCTCCCGTGATCCCTTGGTTCCTTGGCTAAGGCAACAACACTTTCACTATCACAGAAAATTTTCATTGGCTCTTTAATAGCTGGTACAACTCCAAGGTCTCCAATGAAGTTCTTCAGCCATATCGCCTCCTTTGCCACCTCGTTAGCTGCAATATACTCTGATTCACAAGTAGAATCAGCCACTGTCTCTTGCTTGGAACTCTTCCAAGAAATTGCTCCTCCATTTAGGGTAAAGACCCAGCCCGACTGAGAGCGGAAATTATCCCTATCAGTCTGGAAGCTAGCATCACTATACCCTACAACTCTCAAGTCATCACTCCCACCGAGGGTAAGGACCCAGTCCTTAGTCCTCTGTAGGTACTTGAGGATATTCTTTACCGCAGTCCAGTGTGCCTTGCCAGGGTTCCCCTGATACCTGCTAACCATGCTCAGGGCAAAGGCTACATCAGGTCGAGTACACGTCATAGCATACATGATCGATCCTACAGCCGAAGCATAAGGTATTCGACTCATTTCTGCTATCTCAGCCTCAGTGCTAGGGCTTTGTGTCTTACTCAATCTGGCGTTACTCTGGATAGGTAACTCTCCTTTCTTGGAGTCCTGCATGCTGAATCTCTTCAACACCTTATCCAAGTAGGTACTCTGACTAAGTCCAATTAGTCTTTTACTCCGATCTCTCAAGATCCTTATCCCTAGAATATAGGCAGCTTCTCCTAGGTCCTTCATAGAGAAACACTTCCCAAGCTAGGACTTAACTTCTTGCAGAGTTGGGATGTCATTTCCTATGAGTAGTATGTCACCCACATACAACACCAAAAAGCTAACTATACTCCCACTAGCCTTGACATACATGCAAGACTCATCTTCACTCCTAGAAAAGCCAAATTCCTTGACCTTTTCATCAAAGCAAAGATTCCATCTGCGAGGTGCTTGCTTCAATCCATAAATGGATTTCTCAAGATTACACACTCTATTAGGGTACTCGTTGCTGACAAAACCCTCTGGCTGACTCATGTAACATCTTCAGCCAACTTTCCATTAAGGAAAGCGGTTTTGACATCCATTTGCCATATTTCATAGTCATGAAATGCAGCTATGGCTAACAGAACCCGAATAGACTTAATCTTGGCTATTGGAGAAAAGGTCTCATCATAGTCCACTCCAGGAATTTGAGAGAAGCCCTTTGCAACCAGTCTAGCCTTATAAGTGTGTACTTTACCATCCATGTCGGTCTTCTTCTTGAAGACCCATTTGCACCCTACTGTCTTACGACCTGGTACATTCTCAACCAAGTTCCAAACTTGATTGTCATACATGGACTGTATTTCGCTGTCCATTGCCTCTTTCCACTTGGCTGACTCAGGGCCTGCCATGGCTTCCACGTAACTGTTAGGTTCATCCAGACCTATCAGTGTCTCATCACTGATAAGTGTATCTCCTTCTGCAGTAATATGGAATCCATAGTAATGCTCAGGAGCATTCCTAACCCTTGTGGAACGCCTCAGAGGTACAAACTTGTCAATTGGCTCAACAGGAGTTTCCTCCTCAAGTTGAGTGCTAGGGTTTGAAGTTCCTTCACCGCTTGAATCTTGAATTTCTTCAAGATCAACTTGCCTCCCACTGTTTCCTTGGCTTATGAACTCTCCCTCTCTCTAAAGAAAGCCCTCCTAGCTACAAAGACCACATTTTCACTAGGTCTGTAGAAGAGGTAACCAAAGGATTGCTGTGGGTAGCCGATGAAAATACACCTCTCGCTTCAGGGTTCGAGCTTATCATGAGTCTCGCGTCTCATGAAAGCCTTGCAACCCCAAATCTTGATGTGGTCTAGTTTGGGTACTTTACCAGTCCACATCTCGTGAGGAGTTTTGGCAACTTTATTTGTAGGGACTAGATTAAGGATATGGGCGGCAGTCTCTAAGGCATACCCCCAGAATGAGATTGGTAGCGAAGCTCGACTCATCATGGAACGAACCATATCCAACAAGGTTCGATTACGCCTCTCAGCCACACCATTCAACTGTGGTGTCCTGGGAGGTGTCAATTATGAGACTATCCCACATTCCCTTAGATAGTCAAGGAACTCTGAACTAAGATACTCACCACCACGATCGGATCGAAGCATCTTAATATTCCTGCCCAATTGATTCTCGACTTCCTGTTTAAATTCCTTAAACCTTTCGAAAGTCTTTGACTTATGCTTGATCAAGTAGACATATCCATATCTACTGTAATCATCAGTAAAAGTCAAATAATAATGATTAGCATCCCTTGTGGCATGTTTGAATGGTACACACACATCCGTGTGTACAAGGTCCAACAAACCTTCACCCCTCTCACAAGAACCTGTGAAGGGTGACTTTGTCATTTTTCCAAGTAAGCATGATTCGCAACTATCATCTGACTTTAGGTCAAATGACTCCAAGACTCCATCCTTTTGGAGTTGGCCTATGCGTTTCTTGTTTATATGTCCAAGATGACAATGCCATAATGATACTTTATCCAAGTTATTATTAACAGAATCAATACACAATACATTATTTCCTAAGTTATCAACCACAGATACTGTTTCATACACGCCATCACAAGGTAATGCTTTAAAATAAAGAACATTATTAAAGAAAGCATTAATCGAACCAACTTCATTATCAAATGAAAAGGTGAAACCTTGTTTATACAATGCATGAAAGGAAATAATATTTCTTGCCATTTCTGGTGAATAACAACACTTATTCAAATCTAAACTAAACCCACTACTTAGCGATAAAGTATAAACTCCAATCTTGGTGACAGGTAAAGCTTTCCTATTCCCCATGATTAAGTTTATTCTTCCTTGCTCCACATTCTCACTTCTTCTTAGTCCCTGCAAGTCACAACAAATATGAATACCACAACCGGTATCAAGGACCCAAGATTTAGAATGGGGTGAGTTATTAGAAATGATAGTGTAAATACCTACATGGTTGGGTTTAACTTTCGCATCCTTCACATCTTGCTGGTATTTTGGGTAGTTCCGCTTCCAATGTGATTTTTCATGGCAATAGAAGCATCCAGCCTCTTCTGGGTCAGAAGAAGGAGTGACGAAACCTTTCTTGGTTCCACTTGAAGAAGAGCCATCAAGGGTCCGAGCCTTGGTACCCTTAGAAGAGCTCTTTCTCTTCTTACCTCGACTTTTCTCGATTGCCAAAACCGGAGTGGAGTTTGGAGTAGAAGTGTTAACAACCGACTTCCCCTTAAGACCTGATTCTGCGGTCTTGAGAAGTCCCTGAAGTTTGCTGAGTGTGACCTCTTCCTTATTCATATGATATGTCATGCGGAATTGATCATAGCACGATGGTAAGGAGTGCAAAATGATATCTATTGCAAGCTCCTCAGGGAAGTTCACATTAAGCTTCAGCAATCGATCCACATACCTTTGCATTTTCTGCATGTGGCTCGTGACGGATTCCCCGTCCTTCATCATGGTTGTTATCATGGAGCAAATGATTTCATACCTCTCTTGTCGTGCAATTTGATGGTATCTTTCCATCAGATCTTGGTTCATTTCATAAGGGTAGAAATCCTCATAAGACTTTTGGAGTTCCGCTATCATCGTGGCCATCATGATGCATGCCACTTTCGTAGCATCCCTTTCATGTGCCTGAAAGTCAGCGATCTCCTGGGGAGTTGCAGTGGTCATCAATCTCCTTAAGCTCCTTGTCAAGGACATATTCTTTGTCCTCGTAGTGGGTAATCATCCTGATGTTTCTGATCCACTCATTGAAGTTGGATCCATCAAAAGTGATTTTCCCACACAAATTCATAAGGGTAAAGGAGCCATTAGGATTAGAGCCAGAAGCAGCATTGTTTGAAGACATCTAAAAGAAAAGGGCAAGATTAGTTTAGATATTAAGAGAGTCCTTGATAAAACACCCAAATGTAATATTAAGGCTAGGACCCAATCATAATATATTATAACTTAGAAGAGGTATGTCGTAATCCATGCTATAACATATTTGAAAGGTAGGTGAATGACGATTCACCAATTTCCACCACGAAAACCGAAATATTAAATATTAGGTTTTTGATTGGTTCTTAGAAATTTCTAGATTCTTTGAGATTCAATGAACTTTTTCAAAGGCATGTTTCGATCTCGAGTGTGCCCTCCAAGTTTTGTGACCGGGATACCGAGGATCACAAAACGAGGTGTGAAGTAACCATGCAAATCACTATGTACCCTTAAAGTTTATCACTCAATTGATGTGCCGGTAAACCACACACGCTCCACCGATACTATAATAAACCTTAAGTCACCCTTTACCTACCTTGTTAAGTCCAAGTTAGTGTGCCGGTTAACCACACATGCTCCACCAACGACTTAAACAAAGTGTAAAGTGTAATTTCATGGATTAGCACCTTATTCACATTTTTCCTAAAGTAACTAAGATTGGGAATTTAATAAAACATTTAGTTACTTTATAATATTCATCATACTTTTAATGAGAATTTATAAGTCCTTGTCTTACCCGTTCGGCTAACGACCCTCCACCGGTCAAGCAAGCGGTGGGTGAGAGTGGACACCCATTAAGTTGCCATTTTATAGGCAACAACCTTATACCCACCTTATAGACCGGCTTCGTGAATGAGGCGTACTAGCGGTATGACGACTTTGTTCTTATACATACACACACATATATATATATATATATATATATATATATATATATATAATTATTAAATCATAATAATATAAGTATAAGGGTTGAATTTTAACTTTTAAAATTCTAAGGGTTGGAACTAAAGTTTTTAACATGACTTTACTTGTTCCAAAACTTGAGGGCAAGTTTTGTAAACTTTCAAAACTTTTCATTTCTTGTAACTTATGAGTTTATTAGAGTAATAAAAATGAAGACTCTTCATTTTTCTAACTCTTGTGTTCTTTTAATGGTTTTAACTCAAGTGACTTTTGGTTTTCCATAACTTGAGGACAAGTTATGGACTTCATTAAAACACATTATGATCAAGAATTAAACTACCACATAGGTTACAAATAATTCCTATGATCATCTAAACATCATAAGATCAAGAACATGAATATGAACACTTTTATGAATCAAAATTACACTTACAACTTTGTAATTTTGATAACTAGTTGTTGTAAATGGATTAGCAAAGACATTACACCATCTAAAACAAGTTTTCAAGTACCAAAAAGTTTAGGATAATGTTTCTAGTCCATTTCCAGCAACTAACGTCGAAAACCTGCACTCTGTGGCTCCTACTCGCCGAGTGCATGAACCTACTCGGCGAGTAGGTTGAAGATACAAGTGAACTCGGCGAGTCTCCCCATGGACTTGGCAAGTTCATCAGGCAGACAGCAAGCTTTTCGACTTTTTTCAACTTTTAAGCACAAATAACAAACAAACAAGCCTAGTCTCTAATACCACTGATGGGTTTTGAGCACTCTAACACTTCCTAAGTGTACATGCAACCCTAATAACATTGGATCTATGTTTGTCTAATTATCATGAAAAGTTGAATTCCAAGGTTATATTCCTATCTAGCATACATGGGGAACAATTTTTTTTAACTTGAATGAAAGATAGAATAACTTACCTTGTTGTTGCTTATGATCCTTGAAACCTTGTGAGCCTAGAACCCCAAGTGTGATGCCTCAAATGCTTCACACAACACCAAATGCTCTTGGAAAGACTTTTGAGAGAATACACACTTCTTGAAATTGGCCTAGCCCTCTTGTTTCTTATATGTGTAACCGATTTTGGTGGAGAATGGGATTCTTATATAGTGTTGACACATCTAGGGTTACACCATGTAAACCCTAATGTGTCATGACTCTTCATATCCATGACCCATGGGTTTGTAACTCCCATGGAGCATCCATGGAGCATCCTATGGGTGGAACCCAACTTGATAATCCATGGAGCCTCTTAGCCCACTATACAAGATATGAATGATTTACATGATCAACCCATATATTTAATTAGTTATCTTTTGATCACTTAATTAATTCTAAATTAATTCTTTGATCAAACTAATCAAATAATATTATTAATATATTAGAACTTATAATATATTAATAATCTCCAAGTGTTATTCCTCTCATTTAGTCTATCCAATTGCATGGTGCCATGCAACCCAAATGGACCATGCCGGGTCAGGTCAAGTACTAACCAGAAATAGTTATGGACTTAGACACCTTATCCAACAGTCTCCCACTTGGATAAGTCTAATAACTATAACTACAGTACTTCAGGAACCGACCGGTAATCGTAGCTCTTTCAAGGTCTCTCGGAACTGAGAAGATGTTGATACGCCATTTAAGATAAATGATCATATAATCCTCTGTTCTAGATATCAGCTGGACAAATACATGGAACAATGTCTTACTTATTGTCCAACAGTTTGTTTCCCGTGAATATGGACTTAGACACCTTATCCAACAGTTACAAGTTGGTATTAGAGCCTTGGTTTGAGTGAATTGGAGGAACATTCGTGTGAATCCAGTCTCAAATCAAGGAAGGATTTTTAAAATGGTTTAAATGGTTTTCAAAATAAGTAAAGGAGGATGCAGGGTGTACGATCAGCCAAAGCCAGTAAGTAGACCCCAAAATACCATACAGTTATTCGATCATGTGATATGTTAGAACAACATGCTAGTACTAGGCTAGGGATCTTCAGGAATTGCATGATAGAATTGTCTGATTATATGATGTCTGCTAGCATAAGGTTACCTTTGTATGAAATTGACATCATTACTTTAGTTATTTAGTGTATGCAACACGGTTATACATAATTAAGATCTTATAGCCTGAGAATGTTTGATTTAGCCTTATGTTTTGTTCTTGTTTGATTGGGAGCTTAGGGTAGGATTGAATATTCGAAAGTCTATGGGGTCTAGTATTATGTATGGCTAGCATACACTAGTGTTGCAGGGTTGGTGGAAGTTTTGGGGGTGGATAGGTTGTTTGGGATGAGTCCGTTGACTTCGAGGCATTTAGCCTTCCTTTAGGAGTAAGGCTTGAGTGCTCGATATGATCATGTGTATTGTTAGGGCGTTGTGATGATACTTGGGACAAATATGGGTAGGTGTGGAAGGTAGTATGTGTCGCACAAGACCCATATGCGTAGCAAGGAAGTCACAACCCCTAGGGTTATGTTTAAAAATGGTGATGACCAGGCGCTTTGTGACTGGATCCGGTTCGGGATCAGGATCAGGATCAAAAGAGGGTGGAAAGGGGACGCTGACAGCGCTCGATACTATCGGCCAAATGAGGCCAGAGGAGATGGATGATAGGATCCGAGAGATCCTGCACGATGAGGTTGTTGTGTTGTTCCGGGCCGAATTGCCAGAAATGTTCGGGTCAATTAAGACTGCCATGGTGGAGTATTTTGATGAGCACTACGCAGTCCTTGCAGAGACAACCGCCGCAGCAGCTGCATCAACTGTATTCGCGACAGGGGGAGGAGTTGGTAGGGGTTTTCAGTACAGGGACTTCGATAACACGAAGCCCCCTACTTTTGATGGGACGCAGGATCCCATCAAGGCTATGAGGTAGATTTCAGATGTGGAGGGGTGTTTCTACACCTGCTCGTGTCCTGCTGACCAAAAGGTCAAGTGTGCTCTGAACCTACTTAGGTCTGGGGCCAAGGACCGGTGGAGACTTACGAATGGGTCGTACACTGATGATCAGAGAGCTGCTATTACTTGGGAGCAGTTCAGGGATATGTTCCGCGCCCGTTACATTCCATGGGTTGAGCGGGAACGTTTGGCACATGAGTTTTTGAGTCTGAGATAGGACGGGGAGTCGGTGGCGGAGATCACCCGTATGTTCACCGAGAGGGCGATGTTTTGCCCAGTGTTTGCTTCCGAGCAGTCTCAGATGACCCGTTATCTGAGTATGCTCAAGACAGATATCCGACAGTTTGTATCTACCTAACGATGTGATACTCTTCTGGAGTTGCAGGAGGCCGCCAGATGGCGGGAGTTAGAGATTGAGCTGCTGCTAAGGGAGTAGCGGCCAACCCCGACACAGTCGCAACCGGCGCCGAAGTGGTCTAATACCACTGATACTAAGACCGGGGGTCAGTAGAGCCTCTCTTGTGGGAAGTGCGGCAGGGTTCATTCCGGGATTTGTCGAGCCAGTAGTGGGTGCTACAGGTGTGGCAAGGAGGGGCACTATGCGAAGGATTGTCGCCAGGCCGCTCCGATACCGAGTACGAAGTTATGTTACCATTGTGATCAGGTTGGCCATTTGAAGGCCAACTGCCCGTTACTTGCCGCCAAGCCGGTGCAGGCCGCAACGCCGGCTACTTTGAGGATCACAAATGGGAGACCAGTCAGGGCAGAGCCTCCGAAGGCTCAGGGTCGTGCTTTACAGCTTACGGCGGAGGAGGCCAGAGCAGCACCAAATGTGGTTGCTGGTATGTTTCTACCCTCATCTCATTTTCTTTATCTGTTGTATGCTTATCTGTTGTACCCAAGGTTGTAGAACTCGTTACTCAGTACCTGTTTGGCCGACTACCGAGTAGCAAGTACTCGGGAGTACTCGGGGAGTACTCGGATTTGGAAACTTGTGTAGAAATACTTTTAGGGAAATTATATATGTCAAAACCATAAGATAAAATCATAAGTTGATTGAAATATATAACAAAATTGGATACATGTGAATACACAGAAAATGAAAAACACATAATGGTCTCAGTTCGTGAATAATTACTGAAAAATTAAGATATATATGTAGTAATAATCACATGTGTGTGTGTTAAATAATAAATCATTAAGTATATTATACATATTAATCATCGAGTTGACCGAATTTCACAACACTACTCAGTTCGTAAGGGGCCGACCGGGGTGTACTCGGGATTATGTAACTCGCCTCGGCGAAGGGGGGAGTGGCGAGTACTCGGAGGAGTAATTGGACAACTCGACGAGTTTTACAACACTAGTTGTACCTGTAATTAGGTACGTTTTGGTGAACTCTATGCCTGATTTGGTCTTATTTGACTCGGGGGCGAGTCGGTCCTTCGTATCTCAATCTTTTACTAGGGAGTTCAGTGCGCCAGTTGGCGAGTTAGAGTGTCCGTTGTGAGTGTCTATCGCCAGCGAACACGGGATTTCTGCTTCTTCAGTTTATCGAGGGTGTGACTTGGAGATTTTCGGGGTGTCCTTTTCCGATATATTTGATTCCGATCCCCATGGGGGAGGTGTGCGTGATTGTGGGCATGGATTGGCTCAGTCGGTTCAGTGCTATGATTGATTGTGAGGGCCAGCGAGTGGTAGTTTGAACCCTAAGTGGGAGAACTGGCTGTATATGGTAAGGGCACCAGAGTAGGATCAAGGTTTTGTTCAGCAGCCATGGCTCGGCAGTACATTCAGCATGGGTGTATGGGTTATCTAGCGTATGTGGTAGATACGCGAGTCAGAGACCAGATTTTGGTTTCCGATGTACCAGTGCTCAGGGAGTTTGCAGATGTGTTCCGGAGGAGTTTCCAGGGATACCTCCGGAGAGGCAGGTCGAGTTCAGGATCGACCTGGTGCCATGTGCGGCCCCTATCGCTAAGGCGCCGTACCGATTGGCGCCACCAGAGATGCAGGAGCTGTCATCGCAGCTACAGGAACTGCTGGGCAAGCAGTTCATTCTACCTAGCAGCTCTCCATGGAGAGCGCCGATTCTTTTTGTTTGAAAGAAGGACGGTTCACACCGAATGTGCATTGATTACTAGGAGTTGAACAAGTTAATGGTGAAGAACCGTTACCCACTCCCGAGGATAGACGACCTCTTCGATCAGTTGCAGGGCACATCTTGGTTTTCCAAGATCGATTTGAGGTCTAGGTATCATCAGGTCAGGTTCAGAGAGGAGGACGTGGAAAAGACCGCGTTCCGAACTCGTTATGGACATTACGAGTTCGTGGTGATGCCGTTTGGGCTCACCAACGCGCCGACAATATTTATGGACCTGATGAATCGGGTCTGCAGATCGATGCTTGAGCGCTCGGTCATAGTGTTTATAGTTGAGATCTTGGTGTATTCCAAGACCTGAGAGCAGCATGAGGAGCATCTGCGAGAGTTATTGGGAGTCCTAAGACAAGAATGGCTGTACGCCAAGTTCTCGAAGTGCGAGTTTTGGTTGCGAGAGGTCCAGTTCCTTGGACATCTCGTTAACCAGGAGGGGATTTTGGTCGATCCGGCTAAAATCGAGGCGGTTATACAGTGGGAGATCCCAAAATCTCCCTCATATTTTAGGAGTTTTCTGGGGCTGGAAGGATACTACCGAAGATTCATACGGGATTTCTCCAAGATTGCAGTACCCCTCACTCGTCTGACGAGGAAAGAGGTGGATTTCCGGTAGGGCCCCGAGCAGCAGAGGGCGTTTGAGACCCTCCATCCGCACTTGTGTGAGGCACCAGTATTGACACTCCCAGAGGGAGTGGAGGATTTTGTGGTGTTCTGTGATGCATCTATCACAGGTTTAGGAGATGTCCTCATGCAGAGGGGATGAGTGATAGCCTACACATCGCGGCAGCTGAAGCCGCATGAGACGAGATACCCTACGCATGACTTGGAGCTGGGGGCGGTGGTTTTCGCCCTCAAGATATGGAGGCACTACCTTTATGGGGTCCGTTGTACCATTTACACTGATCACAAGAGCTTGATACATATTAAGGATCCACCAAACCTGAACATGAGGCAGCGCAGGTGGCTGGATGTAGTCAAGGACTATGGTTGTGAGATCCTTTACCACCCTGGTAAAGCGAATGTGGTTGTAGACGCTTTAAGCCGCAAGTCGGCTGGGTCTTCCATCCCCGCAGTATGTATGAGGGTAGCGGTGGATTCTCCACTAATGAGTTTGACCAGAGATGCCCAGGTAGAGGGCATACGACCGGAGGATTGGAAGTTGGAGAGGATCAAGGGTGAAAATACCCAATTCGTGCAGGATAGTCGGGGACTATTGACCCAATGCAGTCGGGTTTAGGTTCCGGTGTCTGGTGGGGTTAGGCAGACGGTTATGGAGGAGGCTCATAAGTCTCATTTCTCTATTCACCCGGGGCCACCAAGATGTACCGGGATTTGAGTTTGAGCTACTGGTGGTCGTGTATGAAGCGCGAGATCGCTTGGTACGTCGAGAGGTGCTTCACCTGTAGGATGTTCAAGGCCGAGCATCAAAGGCCACATGGCAAGCTGCAACTCCTGGAGATTCCCATGTGGAAATGGAAATAGATCACGATGGACTTTATCACAAAGCTGCCAAGGACGGCGAAGGGGTTTGATGCCATTTGGGTCATCGTGGATCGATTGACCAAGAGCACCCATTTCTTGGCCATACGGGAGAGTTCGTCGGCCGAAAGTTGGCCGAAGTGTACGTTCGCGAGATCGTGTCTCACCATGGGATACCCGTTTCCATTGTATCTGATCGGGATGTCAGGTTTACCTCCCGCTTCTGGCAAAAATTTCACGAGGAGCCGGGCACACGGTTGCACTACATCACATCATTCCACCCACAGACAGACGGCCAGAGAGAGCGGACCATTCAGACTCTCGAGGACATGTTGAGGGCATGTGTCATTGACTTCTATGGGAGTTGGGATTCTCACCTACCGCTTGCGGAGTTCGACTACAACAACAACTATCATTTTAGCCTTGGCACCCCGCCATTCGAGCTGTTGTACGGGCGGAGGTGTCACACCCCGGTTTGTTGGGGTGAGGTTGGTCACAGGGTGATGGGTCGGACGGAGGTGGTCTTGTAGACTACCGAGAAGATTCAGCAGATTAGGCAACGACTACAGACCGCTCAGAGTCGGCAGAAGAGTTATGCCGACATACGCCAATCCGAGTTGGAATTTCAGGTGGGTGGCATGGTACTTCCGAAGGTCTCGCCCTGGAAGGGTGTGATCCGCTTCAAGAAGAGGGGAAAATTGGGTCCTCGATATATTGGGCCATTCAGGGTCATTGCCAGGGTAGGCAATGTGGCTTATAGGCTTGAGCTTCCGGAGGAGCTTAGCCGGATTCATAGCACGTTCCATGTATCACAGTTACGGAAGTGCATCATGGACCAGGAGGCGGTTGTATCGCTGGATGATATTCAGGTCGATGAGCGCCTGAGCTACGTGGAGAGGCTTGTGGCCATCTTGGAGAGGAAGAAGAAGATTTTGCGGAACAAGGAAATATTGTTGGTGAAGGAGTAGTAGGAGCATCGAAGGGGATCCGCGTGGACATGCGAGCCGGAGGCAGATATACGCGAGCACTACCTAGCGTTGCTTGTTCCAGAGGACTTCGAGGGCGAATTCTAGTTCAAGTGGGGGAGAATTGTAACGCCTCGATTCTCAAGTATTGGTTTAAGTAAGAATTTCTTTGGTTTTAAGTCCAACTCGACGAGTTAAGGGTGCCCTACTCGTCGAGTAACAGCGAGGTGGGATCGCACATTTAATGACCTACTCGCCGAGTCTATAAAGCGATTCGACGAGTAGGAGCTGGCAGATGAAACCCTAAACTTCGGGGTATTTCACCCTATTTAAAGGATCACTAGCCATCCCCTAGCCTCCCCTTCACTGTTGCTTGCCCCTTTAAAACCCTAATCGTGTGTGAGCTCATTTTGTGCATTCTTAAGCTTGGAGGAGGATTTCTTTGGAGAAAAGAGCATGGAGATCAAGCATTCAAAAGCAAGGAGCTTGAAGGACCTGAGATCTATTGTGGTTAGCATCTTCTGGAAGGTATAAATCGTTACTCTAACCTCATTCATTCTAGATCCCCTCTTTGGACAAATTCTAGGGTTTTTATAGTGTGATTGGAAGCTATTCTTCTTTGCAACCTCAGATCTGAAGTTGTAACTTCAGAACTGAGCTCCTTTGGGCTTCTTAGTACATAAAGTTTCCAGCTTGTGCAAGAATGAGACTCTACCAAGGTGTAAAGCTCCATTGGAATCATAGATTGGTCATTTAGGGCCTTTAGAACCTTGCATGCACGTAAAGTTTGCAACTTTACATGATAAGCATGCCCTAGAAGCTTGGATTTGTGATTTGGAGCCGCTGCATTGCTCAAAGCAAGTCTGTTTGGGAAAAGGACTGAATGGACCGGCGAGTCGCAAGGTTGACATGGCGAGTCACATGAAGATGGCCGAGAATTCGATGAGTTGGATGAACAACTCGGCGAGTCCGATGAAGATTGACATAAGACTCGACGAGTTGAAGAACAACTCGGCTAGACGGATGAGTTTTCTCCAGGATATGTATGCGTGTGTATCCGTCGAGTTGCAAGGAGGAAACTCAACGGGTGGCCTTAAAGTTTGATCGTGAATCGAAGGAACTCGACGAGTCACCTCGATGACTCGGCGAGTTGGAATGTGCTTCAAGAAACTCGGCGAGTAGCCGAGGGTACTTGGCGATTTGAGGTCAACATGGACTGTTGACCTTGATTGAGGACTTTGACTTTAACCAGGAGTTAACTAGTTGGTTTATGGAGTACTTTGTAAGGATGAGGACTTATGAGTATATTCGTACCATGGTAATAGGTGGTGGAGTCCTTGGCAAGTGATCGGAGATTTGGGATTTATCTACCGAGTTGACATCTACAAGGTGAGTTATCCTCACTATACTAAGAGGTCTAAGGCACCAAGGCTGGCCCATTTGATATGTTACCTTGAGCTGTGTTAGATGCTGAGAATGACCTAGTGTTGCATGCTAGTGGTTATGCCTGTTAGGTAGGTATGTAGGACTACCTGTGATGTTATATGATTATTGCATGCTCGATTCTTATGATTTATGTGTTTGTTATATGGGATGGGTTGAGGTTGTACTACTTCGAGCGGTAGCCAACAAACCCTAGGAGCATTCCAGTTACAGGCTAAGAGAGACTCGTACTATGGGCTCGGGAGCATTCCAGTTACGTGCTGAGGGAGACCCGTACTGTGGGCTCGGGGGCATTCCAACTACGGCTAAGGGAGACTCGTACTATGGGCTCGTGGGTATTGCAGTCTGTAGGGTTGTGGACCCGTTATGTACTGATATGTTCAGTTCGTTATGATATGCTATTGTTGACATGGTTATGTGGACTGTATGTGTATCGGTATTTTGGGGGTAACTCACTAAGCTTTCAGGCTTACAGTTTCAGTTTATTGTTTCAGGTACATTAGGGGATCGCAGCAAGGCAAAGGCGTGATCGTACAACTCCTCCTATTATGTTTATGTTTCTGGGAAAACTCTGATAATTAGTATTTTGAAAACAAATTTGTAATGTTTTGATGAACTTGACATGTCTTTTTAATGTTTTAATTGGTTTGAAATTTTGGGTGTTACAAGTTGGTATTAGAGCCTTGGTTTGAGTGAATTGGAGGAACATTCGTGTGAATCCAGTCTCAAATCAAGGAAGGATTTTTAAAATGGTTTAAATGGTTTTCAAAATAAGTAAAGGAGGATGCAGGGTGTACGATCAGCCGGAGCCAGTAAGTAGACCCCAAAATACCGTACAGTTATTCGATCATGTGATATGTTAGAACAACATGCTAGTACTAGGCTAGGGATCTTCAGGAATTGCATGATAGAATTGTCTGATTATATGATGCCTGCTAGCATAAGGTTACCTTTGTATGAAATTGACATCATTACTTTAGTTATTTAGTGTATGCAACACGGTTATACATAATTAAGATCTTATAGTCTGAGAATGTTTGATTTAGCCTTATGTTCTGTTCTTGTTTGATTGGGAGCTTAGGGTAGGATTGAATATTTGAAAGTCTATGGGGTCCAGTATTATGTATGGCTAGCATACACTAGTGTTGCAGGGTTGGTGGAAGTTTCGGGGGTGGATAGGTTGTTTGGGATGAATCTGCCAACTTCGAGGCATTTAGCCTTCCTTTAGGAGTAAAGCTTGAGTGCTCGATATGATCATGTGTAGGGCGTTGTGATGATACTTGGGATGATCATGTGTATTGTTAGGGATTTTGTTGGTGGATTATTTCTATAGAGGAATTCTCGATTTCCTTATTGCCATGTAACGCCATGTCCCAAATCGTTTCCCATTTGGGTGCAGGTGACGTCATTTAAATGATTCGAGTGTTAGGTTTGTGTTTTGGAGCCAAGAGGTAAAGTGTCAGCTTGAGCTTTTATGGAAATTGGATTTTGTTCAAGAAATCTTAAGGTGTGTATGAGTTGATAAAATCGTAAAGCTTCTCATTACATTTTCATGGATATAAGTATCATCAAAATCGGATTTATAATGAATAAGTTATGGCCTTCGGAGTATTTAAGGTTTTAAGGAGAAACCCTAGTACGCAAGGCGTACTAGTGCAAAGTGTAGGATGCTAGGCATACACCGTTGTACGCTTAGCGTATCAAGAAGGAAGGATCGTGAAGCCTCGACCTCGTACGTTGGGAATACGAGGAGTACGCTGGGCGTATGAGGAGTGAAGGAAATCCTAATTTAAGTGTGTTGGACCCTATTTAAGGACCTTAAGTCTCTAGAGATGGCCTCTTTGCCATCCCCTAAACCTCCTAAAACACTAAATCGACCCTTAAGCCCTCTTTGTGGTGTTTTGAGATCTTGAGAAGATTTTAGTGGTCATTTTTCCCTTTGTGAAGGAAGTAAAGAAGATTTAAGGTGCTTTGCTTGGTGAGGAGCATTTAGATCGAGAATCATCACCCTTGTTGCAAGACTTTGGAGGTATCAAGTTCATACCTGGGATTGTAGATGTTTGGATCTCTTTATGGCTTGATTTGTTATGTTTTTGGTTCGTTTTTAGGTTGGGTATTGATTTAAGATGTTTGAAGGACTTATTCTTTTAGATCTGAGCCTATTAGGAGTTCCTTAAGCATGAAGGTGCCAACTTTATGGGGTATTGGGTCTCATGCATACATTAAGTCATATATTAAGTCCTTTTTAAGCTTAAGAGCTTCATTTAACCATGCATGACAGTAAAGTTAGTAACTTTACGTGATAAATCAGTCTAAGGAAGTCAAATCTAGGTTGTGGAGTAAAGTCTTTATGGAATAAGAGCTTAATATGGAAGTTGGATGTATGTGAGGGTACGGTGGGCGTACAAGCTGGTATGCTTAGCGTACAATCCCTAAGGCAAGTATGTTGTGCATACGAGCTGAGTATGCCCCACGTACTCAATAGAATGGGCCTCGAATCTTTTAGTCTTCAGTTTGGGCCATAGTTTAGGCCTAGATGTTCAGGGCCTTGTTGGGCCATCAGAATTTTAGTGTTTTGGACTAAGAATGCTGTTGAACCTTGGATTAAGGCCCATGGAATTGGGTCCAATTTGGAAAATTGGGCCATATTTTGGACTTATATGATTATTTGGTATTTGGGCCTTTTTGGATTATTAGGTTTGGGCTAAGTCTTGGTCCAAACTAGGTAAGGGGTATATTGGTCATTTACCCTAATCATGGTCCGATGGTTATGGATTCGAATCTAATTGTTAATTGGATGTTATTTGTTATTGATAGATTGGTATTTGTCGAACCGGCGGCCAGGGAGTTATCGGTGTGGTTCAGCAATGTAAGGTGAGTTTTCTCACCGTGTCAATGGGTCGAAGGCACCAATGCCTGCCCATTACTTGTTATGTGGAATGTTAGTTGTCTCTGTGATACTTGCATGAAAGACCATGAGGGTAGCCTGTTAGATGTCATTTTGTGCATCTTCTAGGGTGGTATTTATTATCATTTTAGCATCATATTTTGTACATATGCATGTCATTTGTTTAAATAATGTTTAGCTCATGTCTTTTGTTAGAATTCTCGTACTGCTCATGATTTTATGTCAAATTCAGATAATTACAGTGGAGTAGTGCTTTGGGAGCAGCTGGATGCAAGTTTGGAGCTTAAAATGGACCTTGGAACTTATGGAGTATGTTTAGGAATGATTGGAAGATGCTTTGGTCAAGAAACATTTGATCGAATTGATAACACGAAGATAGAATTTGCAATCTAAAGTTAAAGGATGTTGCTAGCAGATTTGATCCCCTGTCAGTATTTTGACCATATCTCATGAACTGTAACTTCGATTGATGCGATTCAAAATGATCTGATAGACGAAATTTCGGACGTCATAAGCAAAACATGCGATCACAACTGTGGTCCATGCGATCACATCTTTGTTTGCAACTTGTCTTCGAGGTTTTTTTGTGCCAAAAATTCATCCGGGAGTGAAAATTCAAAACATGTGATCGCAGGTTGGCAAAAATTTCTCGAAATGGTATTGTACTTCATTCAAAAGGCCTGTGACGTGTTTTTGGTAATACATGCCATCGCAGGTTGTCTATATACGATCGAATGCATGTCGTTTTTGCTATTGGACATATAAATAGACCCTCATAACCTTTTAGTAACCTAAGTTGGCGATTCCAGAGGTACCAGACGACGAAAATACAATTTTGGAGGCGTTTCTTCTCCGATTTCAATGATTTCTGAAGATTTAAAGACTGTGGATCATCTCCTTCAAGTAGATTAGTAAGATTAGCTGTTTGATGTCTCTTTTCATTTGTTTTTATCAGATTTCAGCCATGTCTGGCTAAAACCTAAGTTTTCAATTTTGCAAAGATAAGTACTTTTCATGTGATTGATCACTAGATCTGGTTTTTGATTTGTGTTTCTATCTAGATTCTTCATTTTTGTTCTTAATAAATGTTTAGTTTTAAATTCTTGTTATTCTAATCACCTAGCTAGGGTTTAATCGTTCCAGTTAATCAGTTAATAGAATTCATAATTGTTCTTGTCAACTAGTAATAAGTAAAAAGTAATAAATCGATTTCGTGTTTGGGATTTGACTTTATTATAAACTCTAGAAATCATATATTTATGCTTCCGAGCTTGTGACAAGTATTAGGTATAGCTGGGAATTTTGTAAAGAACTTAATGCAACTTTTCTGATCTTAATTAAGAGCTTGTTTGATTAGATAGTAAAAAGTTAGGGTTAATTGAAGAGCTTGTTTTGGTTAACTAAATAAGGTAAAAGAGATTATACTAGAGTTTGTTAGTTTTTCTCAGTACCAGCTTAGATAAAACGCATCTCAAATAATCATGTCAATATTGATTGCATGATTAGGAAAGTCGCAGTAGAGCTGAAATTATTTTTAATATCGATTTTCGTTTAATCTTAATATCACTGCAATTTTAGTTTTTAGTTTAATTGAAATACCCCTTCTTAATAATTTTTGTCTTGACTAGATTGTGCCTGATGCAAAAGGGCATTGACTTTAGGCTGTGTCCCTGAGGATTCGACGTTGCTTCCCGGTGCTATATTTTTAGTGCAACTAGCAGTGATAATTTACTTGTTTAATAAGCGCGCGACAACGTGTTAACATAACCCATGACACTTGGATGTCAGACCATGGGGGTAGCCCATGACATTTAAAGGAAAGACCGTGGGGGTAGCCCATGACACTTATGTGTAAGACCGGGATTTATCCCTTGGCATCGCAAGGAAAGACAATGGGGGTATCCCATGGCACTTGTATGTAAGACCGAGATTTGGCCCTCGGCATTGCAAGGAACGACCATGGGGGTAGCCCATGGCACTTGCATGTTTGGGTATGTGGTATTTTAGGGAACTCACTAAGCTTTGTGCTTACGATTTTCAGTTTATGTTTCAGGTACTTTTGTTTTCAAAGGGAAGAGCTTGGGATGACTGTAGAGCACACACCACCTTGTTCCGCATTTTCTTAACTTACTCTAATATGGTTTAATGATTGACACATTTTTTTTATCAGGATTCTTATGAGGTGGTTTCTGGAATACTGGTTTATTTAATTTAAAATAAAATTTTCAGGTCTTATTTTTGGGCGTTACAGGTTGGTATCAGAGTCTTAGTTTGAGGGATTCAGACACAGTCTCGAGTGTGAATGAACTCAACCCGAGGAATTGATGATTTTCTTAAAAAGAAAACGATTTTAAAAATATTTTTGTAAAAGGAAAGAAATTACAATAAAGGATTTTTTAAAAGATAAAAGGGGTGTGATGCATGCAATCAGCCGAGCTTAAGTAAATTTTCCCAAAATACTCATACATTGTAACGCTCGCGTTTCTGGCTAAACAATATTGTGATGATGTAATAGTCAGGGTTAATAATTGTAACCTATTTTGAAGTAATGAAGAAGAATTATTTGAATATTATGTGATTTATGTGCAACATATGTGTTTATAACGATATAATAAAATAATAATAATAAAAATATGCATCAAAAATAAAATAATAGATAGACCCAATATCTATGAATAAATTTGAAGTAGTCGTAACAAGGATTCCGGAGATATAAGGAAGCTGGAATTCGACTTATAACGAAAAAGTTATGACCCGTCGAAGTTTTACGACTAAACCGACATGGCACCGCGTATCGTAAAAAGAGAATTTTTGATAAACTACTTTTTAGCCTTATAAATTTAAATGAAAGACATACTATATGTTAAACCGAGAATGTGCATATAGAGAACGTCCAAATCTGACTTCGTTTGAGAAAGTTATGATTTTTCTAAGAGTTAGTGTAGCAGTACACAACCCAGAAATTGAATTTTAGATCGATCAATTATTAGCCGACACATCCTAAATGAGAATTGAATATCTCTTCAATAGGAGCTCAATGATATAAAGACATTCGAAAATGGATGTCGAATGACAAAATTATGAATTTTTAACGGACTTTAACTGTCTAAGTCTGATAAAATATAACTTTAAAAATAAACTCAAACTTAGCAGACGGGGTCTAAAGAAAGTTGTTGACCACGTTGCTACCTACAGGTAGATGTAAAGAACGTCAAAAAGCGGAGCTCGTATGCGAAAGTTACATAATTTAGAAGATAATTAATTTTTGGGTTAAACTCCGGAAGTGACATGTAGCAAGATCTAGGCCACTACTTCTTCCCCACGGCTTGGAACGAGATTGCAACACTTGGCAAGAGTACGCCCAACGTCCCCTTGCGTACGCCCCTTGTACGTATGAGCTGGCAGCCTAAAAATAGAAGGCGTTTCCTCTCTTTTTCTCCCACCATTCTAACCCATTCTCTCTCAAAGACCCCCAAACCCTCTAATCCTTTCCCTAGCACCTCCTAGGTGTTAGTAGCAAGTCCTAGAGCGCTAGAAGGCCCCGAAAAGAAGAGCTTTTAGCTCAGAAGTTCTGCCCGCACAAAGCCCGGTTCCTCGCTAAACCCCCTTGTAAGTGAGTTATGCTTACCCTACTTTAAGTATAACTTATGTTTAAGTTCATTATCGTTATTATGAACCTGTAATCAAGATTTATCAGTGATTCAAAGTCTTTATATTGATTGATCTACTTACGGGGATGATATATAGGCAATGATTTAGTGAGGTGTTTAAAATGGGATTTCCTAACAGTATACTTTGTATACCAAACAGACCCTACCTGGTTGTTCCTTACCTGATAGATCATGAAAGTAGACTTTGAGTTAATTATGAATCTAGACTAATAGTCAGTCAGAATAAATACTAGACTAAAACTTAGTGATAATAATACTAGGTTTCGTCAACGGAAAAGATAATTGTTAGAAGCGAAGCGTTGCCCGAATTTCGAGTCATCACTTTAACATGTGAGTGCATAGTTACTTTCATCTTACAAATGGATATGAAGTATTTAATATTAATTACTTTCTATATTTTCCTATTATCTATGTTCCTGATATCTTTGCTAGATGAATGAGTTATACATGTTTTACTCGATTTAAACTTTATATGTATTATATAACTATAATTATGTTGGGTAAAGATGGGTAGATGATATAGATGATGAAAGATGAAATAAATAATGAGAGGCGTTGATGTTCAAGCCGATCCAGTCATCTAGCAAAGTATAGATGACGACCACATACTATTCTAGACAATCCCGTGGAATGCTGGTAGGCTTGCAACCTGTAGGTGTTTTTGAACTATGTGTTCACCAGGTGTACTCCATCCCCCTCATGGTTGCCTTACTGGAATATATTGTTGAGGAATCCCCTAAGCATTATTTTCAACCCCAATGATAATCCTTAGGATAGGTCCCTTAAATTATATGCTTGGACAAAAAGTGAGGATAACGCGAACGGGTAATCGAGTTAAATGATTTGATGAAATTAAAGAACTTAATTATTATGGGTTGAAAACCCTAAGTGCTCAAATGGCTCCCAAGTCTGACCCACTCAGTTTCTTGTATTACAGGTAGTGGCAAAAGAACACAGGTGTGATGATCAGATGAGAGATCTATGGATAATAGGCCGTTAGAATAATAGATGTTTGTAAGGCATGTACTATTTCTGTTTATGCTTATGCACTCTATTGACGATGACATCCCAACATTTTTAATATAATGAAAATACATTTCTTCGGAAATGCTTTGATAATATACTTATCATATTTTTGGGAAGAAATTCCGCAATATTATTCTTCAAATTGATACTCTGATTTTTAAATAAAGCATAAACAAATTGGTATTTTCTGGCCGTAAAATTGGGGATGTCACAGTTGATATCAGAACATTAGTTTAAGTGAACTAGGAATTTGTAGGATTTCTAGACTTAAACTTAGAATGCTAAGTGATGATTGTGAGATGAGTGTCTTTTATATTTAGGAAATATATAGACATGAGCACTAGCTTATATTAGGAAAGATGCCTAAATTGCTTTTATGTGCTAAATGTTTTATTTAAAATGCCTTATATGCCTTATGATGCTATTATTTGCTAAGATCTATGATCTATCACCCACCGGATCTAGAAACTTTATGTCTTCAGATTTCTAAACATGTAATTATGGTATTAGAACCGACATATAACTTTTCGAAGTGACAAGGAGCGTTTATACGTCGATCATAAATGAAGATCTAAATTCACCTACTTTTGTGTATAGATCGACATGGAGAGAACCCGAAGCAGATTCGAAAAGGCTAATGGAAATGCTAATGGTAATCAGCAACCTCTGATTGAGTGTGTACCCAGGGCCGGTCTATTGGTTTTTCGTGCCCCGGCGAAAGAGACTCGATAATGCCCCTATATATATATATATATATATATATATATATATATATATATACACCAAACCCATACACAACATAAATTTATAAACAAAAATACTAATAAAGTTTTTATTTAGAGACAATTTTTATTTAGACCTTTCAAAACAAAGTGACCGAAAAAAAATTAATATATTTGAAGTTGGATGATACAGAGTAATTTATAAACTTGACTCAAAAAGTAAAAAAAAATGGCCGCAAATCCTAATCCTATTAGCTTAAACAGAATACAGTAATCCCATTAACAAACAACCAAATTAAAAACCAAACAAAATAGCCCAAATACTTTTGTTTTTCAATTCCATATCAATATTTAGACTATTAGTCGAAGACTAATTTCTAAAAGTATTCCAATCCTATTAAACTAAAAACCAAGCGAAGTGGAAAAACATTGAAGAACCATTATAAAATA
Organism: Lactuca serriola; assembly: GCF_051521515.1. Lineage (NCBI taxonomy): Eukaryota > Viridiplantae > Streptophyta > Magnoliopsida > Asterales > Asteraceae > Lactuca > Lactuca serriola. The sequence goes on along the minus strand of NC_136413.1, from coordinate 68,043,544 downwards.
ACATTTTTAACGACAATGACTTGTACAAATAGATGATCAAAATGCACTTGAAATTGCATTTATATAGTTGAGATAACACCTACTAGCATAAGAGCTCAACAAGATTACAAGCAACACCTAAATCCACTTGAAATTGCAAATACCATCTTCAGGGGCAAAATTATCCAACTTGCATCAAAAGTACATTCCAGTCGGCAGCTCTAGATAAAGTCCCCAACCAAACTCATATCAAGGGCAAAATCGTCCGGTTTAAGCTATAATAATAAAATACAAAAATCATAACATTTGATCAACATATAAAACCAAAGTCATAAAACTAGAAAAGTTGCCAAGATTCCTCTTTCTAGAATTGAGATTCCACAAACTGGCATAGACCAGCCACACACGACTACACTATGCATTCAAAATTCTTGAAAGAAAAGAATCAAAACATAAAGAATAAGATTTATGTTTCTGATTTCGGGTTATAATTTCAGATTTGATAGTAAGGGATTCAAGTAATTTGATTATAACCAAAGAATAAAAACGTAATACTTTTTTACCGTTAGCTTGCAAGACTCGGTACAATCGATTTCTGATTTTAGGCGTGACTATTTCGCATGATCGACTCCTCGTTTTCTGATTTTTGAGCGTGTTTGTCAGCTGCGTTTTGCCGCTTCTGTGCTTCTATGTGTCGGATGCCTCATGCCTATGGAACAAAATTTGTGCCGAAGTTTATATGCCCATAAGAGGTAGACAAATCGTTATGCCCCTCTTCGTAATGATGCCCTAGGCAGTGGCCCAGCTCGCCCTGCCCTTGGGCCGGCCCTGCGTGTACCAGAGGTAGCAGCTGCACCCAAGCCAATCACGATAACAGGAGTACAAGCAATGGTACAAATGATGTTGGATCATCAGATGGAAGAAAAAGGGCATCTAGTTCAACAAAACAGTTTTGAACCTACTGTGCCTATTGTGTAGCCTGAAATGAACATCAAACAGCCAGGAGAAGGGAATTATAGTAGAACCGTTAGTCAAGCTGAACCGCTAGTGGTTAGAAGAAATAACCAAGATGAAGGAATTAAAAGGAATGGATGCAAGTATAAAGACTTCACAAATTGAAAACCATCAAATTTTACTGGAAAGAAGATCCAATTAGAGTTATGCACTGGATCTCTAAAATGGAGCTAGCTTTCATAACATGTGATTGCAAGGGCAAGCTACAAACCACGTATGTTGTGTGTCGGTTTAGGGGTGGTCCTGTTCGTTGGTGGAACACCTTGGGAAAGACCATACGCCCCAATGGGCCACTACAACAGACATGGGCATAATTCTTGGTACACTTTAAACGCAAGTTCTACTCGGCCCAAAACCTGCTAGAGCTAGAAAACCAATTTCTGACATTAAAGAAGGGCAACATATCCATTGATGAGTATACCAATTTCTTCGCAGACAAGATGGAGTTTTCTTTGCGCATCTTCCCTGACAATCTAACACAAATAGATAAGTATGCAAAGGGACTACCATGGGAGTATATTGTGCCAATACGCCAGGCTCCTACTCTTGAGGCAGCCATCTGGGCTGCTAAGTCTGTTGAAGAAATGATCAAAGGAAGAACCTCCAAGAAGGTTGAAGTTGGAGAGAAGAGGAAGTTTGAGGGATCTTCAAGGTCCAAAAATTAAAGAATATTCTCAAAGTCTGGTTCTAAGAAGTTTGGAGGAGGAGTAGGTGAAGCAAAATGGTGTGAAAAGTGCAAAAAGAAACACTCGGGAAGAAGTGGCGAGGAGGTGACTTGTTTCAAGTGCGGAAAAATTAGGCATTACGCCAATGAGTGTACATCCAACAAGAGGGTGTGTTACGGATGCAATGAAGAATGACATCTTTCTAAGGATTGTCTGAAGAAGAAAGAGGTGGCGAGGCCTAACGTTCCACCAAGCATAAAGGCAAGAGCATTCAAGATGACAATGGAAGCAGCAAGGGACGAAGCAAATGTCGCTTTAGGTACCTTTCTTGTAAATGGATTGCCTGCTAATATATTGTTTGATTCTGGAGCAAATTATTCCTTTATATCGTATAAATTTGGTGGAAGACTAGCATTGCTTGTAGATAAAGTTGATAATGCTCTAGTTGTAGAAGTTGTTAGTGGCAAATTCATACCTGTTAGCGATTGCATTAAAAACGTAATCATCGATTTGAATGGAAATAAATTCCACGAGGAGCTATTACCCATCGAATTGAATAGATTTGACATCATACTAAGAATGGATTGGCATAGTGAAAACGATGCTGAGATACTATGCAGGAAGAAGATGGTGAGAGTAAACCCACTTGGAAAAGAGTCATTTATGGTGTACGGGGACAAACGTAGAGTAAAATTTGAAATCATTTTCCTGATGAAGCCATAAAATGTTTGTCCAAAGGATGTACATCATACTTGGAATTTGTGATCGATACAAAGAAGGAAAAGAAAGAGATGCAAAGAATACTAGTGGGGTGTGACTATCTAGAATTCTATCTCAAAGATCTTCCTGGATTGCCCCCTAATAGACAAGTAGAGTTTCGAATAGACTTGTTGTCAGGATCGACTCCAATATCGAAAGCACCAGAACAATTAGTACCAACAGAGATGAAGGAGCTTATGATGCAACTTCAGGAGTTATTAGACAACGGTTTCATTAGACCTAGTTCTTCACCTTGAGGAGCTATGGTGTAGTTAGTAGATGCTTCATCCTAAACAATAATTTATGATATTCTACATAAATGTAGTTAGTAGATGCTTGAATGGTTAAACTTATTGTCTAACATAAGCTCTATAACTCTATACCTTTTAGATAAGGATAAACCATTTTATCCTTAGCCTAATATAAGCATCTAATCCACTTGTTTGGATGGAAAATATATATGTTCAATATATATTTGTTGAAGTGAGCATAATTCCAAAAATTTATAAAGTAAATAGTTCCTTTAAAACATCATATAATAGACTGAAAGGTCTATTTTTATCCTCTTCAAAATCATATACTATCGACATTCAGCTAGTGGCTAGGTGACCCTATCCCACGAGTGAGTGTTTTTATCAGAATGAGTTGTGAATCAATTACACAACTCCTAAGATGTTTCAAGAAAACTTGGTTTACAAAACTCATTTTCTTTATCACAATGAAAGGTTAATGATGGTCTCATTAAGTCATATTTCAATCTTCACTATGAAAAATTTGATCAAATTAAAAGGCTTCATCAATGAAGAATAAAAGTCATCAGTGAATTGATTAAGTATCTGTCACCAAATCTATTCATGGATTGAAAAAGATTACATACATCACTTATGTATAAGTCTTTGTCAAGCCTTTTGTTCTTTAACTACTAATAGACAAAGACACTTGTGAATCATCTTCCCATGTAAATAAGATTCACATGTATCAAATAATCAAGCTCATTTGCCTTCAAAAATTCCATCATTTTGAAGTCGGTATATGTATTTCTTATTTATATTGTCATCATGATTATGACATAGATTAGTTCCAATCAAATATCATTTGATTATATAGGTGTTATGATCAGAACCATTAATTTAATGAAAGATTATAGATTTACTTGATAAATAACATTATGAGAAAATATTCTTTAACACAGAATACATCGTTTCAGAACATGAATGTGAACATCCATTTCATAAATTACAACTGTTACATGTCCCTATAAGGATAGGTACAATACATTTATTGTTTAAATAAAAGACTATAACAACACTTGTTATATCTTCCACACGAAATAATATTTGTTTGTAATCAATTGATTATTTCTTCCAATCATCAACACATAATATCAATTATTAGTGCCACATGAAGTATTACATCCTCAAGTGAATGATGGAAAAACAAATAGTTCTATCATATAGACATCTGAAGTCTTGTCCAAGTCAGACTTCTTCAACTTGATGAGATGAGAGGAGCAATTCATCCTTTAGTGTCCAGTTTCTTCCATAATAGAAACAACACTAATCATTTGGTCCTTTCTTGATTTATGGGTTCTGATTGAATATCTGCTTTACTATGAAACATCTGATATGTTTCATGATTATCTAAGACTTTCTGCAAGTCATGGTTAATTTCTTCAGTATGATGTGAGACACATCATCATCATTACAATAATACTTTCATCAAAGTATCATGATCAGACTAACTGGTTGCAGAGGTTATTCAGGCATGAGATCTTTTAGTATATATAATTTCTATTTATCTTAAAGGTAGAACCTCAAGTTATTATACCGGTTATAGAAATTATAACCATCAAATGTTACTGTCTCTTGAAACTCAACAAGAGAGAGATTTTGCAGGGCGTAAAATTATTAACAGAATTTAAAAAAGTTTCATTTAGTATTTTCAATATTTAGTCTTTAAAAATTATACCTTATATTGTTTCTTAAAACATTAATTTATTAAAGTCTAGGATCCAAGTAACTAAACAAGTAAATGGTTAGGCGACCTTTATCCCATAAACTTAATCACACTCGGTGGGTAGCAATTACCAATTGCATACGATATGTAACTCCTAGATTATGGGATCCTAAACAACTATTGTTTAGCTTGGCATGTTTATCTCCTATATGCCTTAAAACTCTAATGCTTAGGCGACCTTTATCACATAGGAAATTGATCAAATCATCCATTTAAAAAACATGTTTCTATTTCACAAATGGTTAGGTAACCTTTATCCCATATGCAAATACAAAAACACACCGACTATTTTTGACAACTCAAATGAATAAGGTGACCCTAAAATCCATATGAACTGCACAAAAATCTCACGTGAATTTTAAATGGATTGCATAGATTTGAAGTTCTATAAATAAGGATTAGTATATGTTTTACAATTATAGTTTATAAAAAACATGGTCTCATGAATATTGCATGTATCCAATCCAACAGTTCATGTACCCTTTTGTAAAATTCATATCACTTGTTATGAGGTTCTTTTGATGCCAAATAAAACTTCATTTTATTTGCCATTAACCGCGATCAATTATAAACTAAAATCCAATATTTAAATGTTTAGTCGTAGATCGGTTTAAAAACCGGTAATAGTCTTAATAAAACTTTATTTTATACTTAAGACTTTGAGTTTTGGATGAGTTATATAAAATCACTATTTTAAATCTCATTTTAACAATCATAAACTTATGACTTCATGAATTTATAGAATAAACTCATTTTATTTTATAAACTCAATTTTATGCACCTTATGATAAAAGTCATATTTTTATAAACCAACACTTGGGTGATGATACTTATGTTTTAAATCTCATTTAGCATGCATAAAACATAATATCAACATGTTGCGTTATGTTTAAAACACCAATATCATATATTAAGTTTCGACGCAAAAAATAATCACTAGTTTTATTATTTGCTGTTATAACGCTATAAACCGATTTTAGTCTTTTTAATAAAAATTCCTTATTTATTATAAAGACATGGAATTTATATAAAGTTTAAACATCTTTTAAACCGTTTCAAATATTTTAAAGTTGGGTATTTATAAGTTTTACGATAAAATTATTTTCAACAAAACATTGAGTTTTAACCGATAAACCAGTAACCGGTAAAACGTTTTTATAAAAATCCATTTATAAACATCTTATATTATCTTTTAAATATTTTTTACTCAAACTCCAAGTGATATTATCTTATGAAAAAATGTTAATTGACCGGTAAAAACTCTTTTCATACATAAAACGTAACATACATTTAAAATAAAATAAACATCACAAGTATGCATTATAATGTGTATAAACCAAGCCATGTCTAGTAATAATTTTTATGAGCCATCACAAGAATTATTAAGTCTTTCCTAAAGTACTTAAGGGACACTTCAAAAGGTCTTTAATGTGGTAATTTATTAATCTTGTTACATTTAAAGTAAATACAACTAGTCAAACTAATTTATTACGTCAAATCAACAAATGAAAAATAACTATTTAGCTATTACATCATCTGAATAAATAAATATTATACACAACACAAAGATCCAAATGACTTGTTTATACACAACAACATATCAAATATTATAACAAACAAATCTTTTTTTATCTAAGGCAGTTTTTATATAACCAAAATGCATGAAAAATTGTTATATATAAAAATAAACAGTTTTAACCAAGAAGTTGCCAAAGAAGACAAATATGGATTTTTCTTAACAAAAAGAAATTCATGCTTGTTTTCCAAAAACCAAAGATTATTAAACATAAAAAATCATTCTAACATATAAAAGATGGCTCTGATACCACTCTTGGGTTTTGATATGAAATAAAAGTTTGCTTTTCATAAAATTCGGTAACGGAAACTTCAAAAATAACAAGTTTATTTTTAGCTCATAACAAAATCGAACCATCATGGATCCATTTATAGAGGTTAGAATGAAATAAAACCAACCATATGATGTTTTAGACATAACCTTTGAAGCTTTTGAACTCACTTGGTTTTGGGGTGTTGATGAAGATAACAAATGATCAAAGTGTATGATCTTCTCTATAAGTATCCACCATCAAGAGTAAGGCACTTGGAATGCTTGTTCCTTCTTGTATTCTTGAATGTCTAAAGCCTTTAAGTGCTTAACTCAATTAAGCACTAAAGGTAACAACTCAAGAGGTCATCTAAATCACCAAACAAACTTCAAAAGAGAGAGGGAGACGAGTAGAAAACCCACAGTTTTAGAGAGAAAGAAAGGAAGAAGAAGAGTTTCACTCTTGCAAAAAATGCAAGCCTTATGCATCTCTTATATAGTCCATGAAAAGTAACGTCTAACCATTAAAATAATCTAAAGTAATGGTAGCCTTTAGAAGCATGGGAGACAAAACGTGGAAGGTTGAAAAAGCAACCTCCTACACCATCATTATGCCTTTTAAAAAGTAAGATTCTTTATATTTTTATAAGCTCCAAGTTTATAAAATATAAACTTTGTCTTTTGGTAAAAGACAAAAAATCCAACTAGTCCAAAATGTTGTGCATGACTTCATACCATATGAAATAATAACTAGTAGTACTCTCATATAATTATTATTTTCACAAAACAATAAATATTCCCTAATTAAAATACAAGGATTGATATTATTTATTCATAATCATATTAATAATGAATACACAAAATGTGCCAACTTGATAAAGGTGTGACCCTATAGGATCATATATTATTTGCAATATTACTCCATAATGATTCTTGGGCATATAGATCCAACAGCTCCAATTCCTACAACTTTAAGAATAACCGATGGACAACAAGACAAAGTTGAAGCCCCAAGGACTAGAGGGCAATCCTTTCAACTCGTGACGTAGGAAGCAATGGAAACACCTGTTAAGATCATATATGAGATAGGGTCCGTTTGGTATATAGAGTACACTATTTGGAAATCCCACTTTAAACATCACACTAAATCTAGCCTAGATATCATCGTGTAAGTAGATCAAACAATACTATGACTTGGAATTACCAATAAATCTTATTTATAAACTCATAATAATGACTGTAAATATAAATATAAGTTACATTGAAAGCAATATAAGTGTAGCTTAACTTATAAAGATTTTCCTGACAAAATTCTGTAAATTATACTGACAAAATTCCCACTCGAGAACTTATACTTTCTGGCTCTCAAAGACTCTAGAGCTTCGCCAAATAATCCTAATTACGAATAATTTTCGGGATTTATAGAAGAATTTACTAGAGAAGGAATTTTGGAAGTTGTGATGATTGAATGGGGAATTGGCAGCTATTTATAGGGCGATTTTGGGGAAGGCTCGCTGCACCCAAACCAAGCGTGTGTCGTGCACTGGCTCTGGTCAGCCGCCTGACTCGCGACACGTGGCTTTCATTCAGTGGAGTATTGTGGCTGCTTCTAGAAGTGCGTGTCGCGCCTCCTGCGCGTGGCACCGTCGGGAAATATTCAAAAATTCGTATTTTCTTCATACGAACTCTATTTTTGACGTTCTTTATATCAACGTGTAGCTATCAATGGGATCGACAACTTTGTATAGATTGCGTCGGCTAATTCTCTATTTATTTTTAAAGTTATATTTTTAATAGGCTTAGACTTTTAAAGTCCGTGTAAAAATCATAACTCTTCCATACAACATCCGTTTTCGAATGTCTTAATATTGATAGGCTCATATTCACAAGATCTTCAACTTTGGTTTAGATTGTTTTGACTAACAATCATTCAATTTGAATTTTGATTTTTGTGTCCGTACTGCTGCGCTGGAACTTCGAAAAATTATAACTTCCTCATATGAAATCAGATTTGGAATTTCTCTATATGTACGCTCTTGGTTTTACGATTACTATGACTTTCTTTTAGATTGCTTAGGCTAATAAGCAACCTATCTAAAGTTCACTTTTTACGATGTACATAGCCGTATCGGTTTAATCGTGAAACTTCGAAGAAACATAACTTCTTCATACAAAATTGGATTTCAGAGTTCTTTATATGTACGAGATCTTTGTTATGCCCGCTACAACTTTGGCTAAGATTATTTATTCTAAACAACCTTCTATCATAATACCGTTTTATCGTTTATCGATAAATTCCCTAAATGACTTATAACATGTAGTATGTAACGCGCAAGACTAGTGATCTCCCTATTCGAGGGATCTTATTATATTTTAATTGTATAGCTCGAAGTTGCGGGCATTACAGGAGGTCCAATATGGTTTACTTTCCTCATAGTTCCTCCAATGCATGCTCTTGAAAGGTTCAAGACCCATAATTGCTTTGGATGACTTCTATAAAGAGATTAATGATAAAAGGCTTGGGTTTTGTCATTCTAACAACCTTTTGTAATAAATTTGACACATACACACATATTCTTTCCTTTCTCTTAAGGTTTAGTAAAAGGAAGGAAAATACAATAACTCTCTTGAAGACCAAATTCAGATTTGGTTATTCAAGCTTAAGATCTTGTATTTTGCAAGAGTCAGACTAGTATTCGATGGTGTTGGAATCTTGTTGGTGGATTATTTCTATAGAGGAAGTCTCAACTACCTTCTTTCCATCTTCACTAATGTTCAACCTCCCGAGAGGATTCAATGGCTTTAAAGGTTGTAACCTATAAATACCCTTATGGTTGTTTTATATTATCTTGTATGTTCATGAAAAGTGATCATTTGGTGGTTTCTCCCTATTCAAGTATTTTACATAAAATATAAAAGTATCCCCTTGAAAAATATCTTGATTTTATGGTTTTATTAAATCTCGACTTGAACAAAAACCCAACAGTTTACCCAAGATTTAACCGTTTGAGTTTGAATTTTATTGACTTTCTCGAGATAACAACATACTTTTATCTCAACTTCAAACAACCATAACTTTATATCCACAAAATCATCTCAGAGTAATCTATCACTTTCTTTCACTAATCACTACCCATTCTTACATAGTAATACATGTTATGATAAATAGGTGTAACCGATACAAACGTGACACAAGTAAGGTTAAGGTCAAACTCTTTCAACCAATTTAATGTTTCAACTTGGAACGATACCATACATTTAAATGTTCTAAACTTTAAACCTGCTAACTTGATACAAAATAAATGAATTTGGGTCACACATTTAAGTCAATACGACACACAATAAATAAACGAGTAATGTTAGGCTAACAAACTGTCATCTTGTTTAATATTTTTATCTGGCATGACACGACATATTTTCTAGATCTAATTTGAGATGAATTTTAAAAATCTTCCTTTTCATAATCTAGTTTTCAAAAGAGAAAAATTATAATCATTTTACGTAATCATTCAAATTTTCTATTTTCGACTAAAAATGTACAAAAACATAAAAATAATCAAATTCAAACATTAATGAAAATTGATTTTTATGCATAGAAATTGCTATATTTATTTTTTAAAAATCCATATTATTCAATAGGTATATGTAATATTGTAAATGTTATTCTCATACACAATCTAAATCATTTTAAACGAACCTAAAATAAAGAAAAATATAAAAAAAATTAGGATTTTGATTTATCAATGTAGCATGTAAATAAAACAAAATATCTTTTAGGGGATGTTTGGTATTGGTGAAATATTTTTCATTATCGGTAAAGTACATATATACAAATCAAGTCATATTGGCTGAGCAAGATAACTAACATATGTGGGCGAGGCTAAAACAATACAACAATAATAACAAATATAAATATAATATGTATACGAACACTCCCCTTCCAGTTTGATTTGAAGGAGTCTTTCAATGTTCAAATTGGTATGAAATTCATTAAACATGTCCGATGGGAGTCTCTTCATAAATAGTATGCAAGTTGAGAAGAGGAAGGGACATTTAATATTCAAACTTTCCCGGAGGCCACTTGATCACGAAAAAAATGAATGTCTATCTATATATGTTTTGTGCGTTAGTGATGGACTAGATTCATAGACATGTAAATTGCACTTATGGCATATAAAAAATGATCGCCTTGTCAGGCGGGCATCAGATCTCTCGAAGCATATTATGAATCCAACTAGTTTCAGCTACTAGATTCTTCACCACTTGGTATCCAACCTCATCATTAGATCAAAAATCACTTCTTGGCATTCAGAAGTCCAAGAGACAAGATCATCACCCAATAAAATACAATAACTCGATGTAGATCGATGTGTGGTTGAATATCCGCCCCAACCCACAACAAAGTAGGCCACCAGACTAGAGGAAGGAGAAACAAGAAGTTGAAGACCATGGTGTAAATTCCCTCAGACATATCAATATCTATTGGATGGGGGATTTTGTGTGTCCACTTTTATAAGATGCCAAAATCTCAAACCACATGTGTTAGTGGTAATGTGCCGAAAATTGAATTTGGTTAGTGAAATAGTAACTTTTTATTAATATTGCTATATACCCTTGTATTTATCAAGTTATAACTAATTTTATAGAACATTTCAATCAAAGATTATTTTAAGATAGTTGTAATACACTCTGATATGGTCGCGTGGATATAAAGTTTATGAAATTCAAGTTCATATGAAGAAGTTATGGGTCGTAGAAGTTATGGGTAAGTTTGTGTGTCCACTTCTGTAAGACCCTAAAATCATAAACCACATGTTTTACGAAGTATTTAGTTGTAATGTTTTGGAAATTGAATTTGGTTAGTGAAATAGTAACTTTTTAGTAATATTGCTATATACCCTTGTATTCATCGAGTTATAACTAAAGTTATAGAAAATTTCGGTACAAGATTATTATAAGATAGTTATAATACACACCGATATGGTCACGTGGATATAAAGTTTGTGAAATTCAAATTCATATGAAGAAGTTACAGGTTGTAGAAGTTATTGGTATAAAGTACAAGGCACAAATATGTATGTTTAAAATTTACACGATCATTTTTGAACTTCGAGGACCCCAAAACCTTGAAAAACAAGTAAGGTTGCTATTTCAACTAAGAAACATGATCATAGGAAGAAACACTATCATGTTTACCTCCCGAGGATGTTGAATTGATTAATTATAAAGTACTTTACCATTTTAAGCTAAAAGCCATAAAACACGAATGTGTTTTTGGAAAACATGATCATGTTAATCATGTTTTGGCAACGAGGTGGCTTAAAAGACACAAAAATAAGCCAAAGTCAGTTATTTTGTTTAGAGCTTGATTTCACACAAACTTGAGAGCTTAAGGGGTGATTTTGATTAGATTTCCAGGACAGATTGAAGCCAATTCAAGGAGATATCTTGTAAGAGTTAAGATTAATCATCCAAACTAGATAAGGTAACTTATTTCTCTCATATGTAAGCTTCTTGTAGTCATCCAGGCGGAGACTCCTGCGATTAAGAGTAGAGCATTTCAGCTGACCACAGATGAGGCCCGAGCAGCGCCGGACGTCGTGATTAGTATGGGACTTATCTATATCTTTATTGGTTTATTATCATGCTTATGTTTTTATGATCTTGTATAGGGAAATTTTTGGTCAACCGATTTTCGGCTCATGTTCTTTTCGATTTGAGGGCTACCCGATCTTTTTTATCTCTTGCACTCAACAAGAAGTTTCGAGACGCTCCAGGGACATTGGAGTCCCCTATGGAGGTGGAGATTACTGATGATTATACTGTGAGCACTGCGAGGGTATGCTGTAAGAGTATTCTGAACATGTTCAACAAGAGGTTTCCTCTCGACTTGGTACCGATTCTCTTGAGGGGATTGAATGTGATCATCTGGATGGACTGGTTGGGGCCCAATGGGGCCATAATTGTTTGTGAGTGGCAGCTGGTGAGAGTTCGAACCCCAAGTGGGGGAGAACTGGCCATTCATGGTGAGGGCATGGGCCAACTCTCTGTTTGGCTGCGAGGGCTAGGAGGCTTCTTCAGCAGGGTTATTCTAGGTTTCTGGTTTATGTTTCAAATTCGAGGGTGGAGACCACATCAGAGTTGAGATGGGTACCAATTGTGCGAGACTTTCCTGATGTTTTTCCAGAGGAGTTGCCTGGAGTGCCTCCCGAGTGGTAGGTTGAGTTTCAGATCGATTTGATGCCTGGTGTGGCTCTGATAGCCAAGGCATCGTATCACCTAGTTCCACCTGAGATGCATTAGTTGTCTATGCAGATGCAGGAGCTGCTAGACATGGGTTTTATTCGTCTGAGAAGTTCCCCGTGTGTGTGTGTGTGGGGGGGGGGGGGCACCGATCTTGTTCGTGAAAATGAAGGATGTGTCATACAAGATGTGTATTGATTATCAGGAACTGAACAAGATGACATTGAAGAAACGTTACCATCCGAGGATCAACAGCTTATTCGATCAACTTTAGGGTGCATCTTGGTTTTCCAAGATTGATCTTCGGTCAGGATATCATCAGATAAGGATCAGGGATGAGGATATATAGAAGATGGCCTTCAGAACTCGTTATGGTCATTATGAGTTCGTAGTGATGCCAGTCAGGCTCACCAATGCTACAACATCGTTCATGGATCTCATGAACCGGGTGTGCAAATCGATGTTGGATCAGTCTGTGATTGTTTTTATTAATGGCATACTAGTCTACTCCAAGACCAAGGAGCAGCATGAACAACATTTGTAGGAGGTATTAGAGAACTTGAGGAGGGAGTGGCTTTTTGCCAAGTTCTTAAAGTGCGAGTTTTAGTTGCGTGAGGTGCAGTTTTTAGGGCACATTATCAATCCGGGAGGTATCTTGGTGGACCCGGCCAAAATTGAGTTTGTGATGCGTTGGGAGGTACCGAAGAACACATCAGAGATTCAGAGTTTCTTGGGTCTTGCGGGGTATTATCGGAGGTTTATCCATGATTTCTCAAAAATTACAGTGCCTTTGACTCGTCTGACCAAGTAGAATGTGACTTTTCGGTGGGTTCCGGATCAGCAGCTGGATTTTGACACCTTGAGACAGAAATTATGCGAGGCCCCGATTCTTGCGTCGCCTGAGGGATTGGATATTTTTTGGTACATTGCAACGCTTCTATTTCGGGTTTGGTAACTATCCTCATGAAGAGGGGACATGTAATTGCATGCACCTCGAGGCAACTGAAGCCTGATGAGGTAAATTACCCCCACTCATGATTTGAAATTAGGGGCGGTGGTGTTTTCCCTCAAGATCGGAGGCTGTCACACCCCAAAACCAGAAAGGCGGAAACGTTCTGGGGTGGATGACGTCATGTCAAGTATCACAACATATGCAGTATAGTAATCAAAGTACAACAACCATTGCATTAATAGTAATAGTTTTACATAAGTTACATTTCATAGTAACATCAAAGTAATACAAGTAATAATATAGGTGCAGCTTGGTACTAAACTGTCTTCACCAAAAGCTCCTGGGATGTACCTGTCTATTGCTGACCTGAGAATACAAGTTATTTTGAAACGAGTATCAGCGTTTTTATAAATGCTGGTGAGTTCATAAGTATTTAATGTCATTTGTGTAAGTGAGCATTTTATCCAAAATAACTTTATAAAAAGTAGTAGTTTAGAGTCTACGGTGTATTAGAGACCTTTCCAGAAAATCCTATATTTTCTAAATAAAAGCAGTCTTCTACCAAGACTCGACAGAGTTATGTTTTAAAGAGCAATTTTCCCTGAAATACTATCATTACCAAAATATGGTATTTGATTTTAAAGAAAGCAGGAGAATATCACTAGTAAAAATACTAGGGGAAAATAACATAAGCCTCAGCAGAAAATACTGCTGACTAAGACAAAGAAATCATAGACTCCAGGAAAGTATCGAATGAGCGACACGCCTGGCTCAGTCTAACAAAAGGAGACACATACCCCATAAGGTATCAAATGTACGATACAGCTAGCAAGGTCTAAAACAAAGAAAACACAGACCCCAGACAGTATCAAATGAAAGATATCGCTAGCAAGGTCAAAAACAAAGAGTGATTCTAAGAGTGTGTTTCCAGCATACACTGTTAATTATCGTTACCTTAAGGCCATGAATTATAAGGTAAACATGGAGATACTCGTAACCATACTAATCGACACTAGAGTACTTGACGCCCTGCAAGCGTCGGTGTAAATATGACATTTGTCACCCCTTGGCTTGGTAGGCCGTGGACTGTAGCTAGCAGTCAGGGTGCGGGGGTGTCAGTCCCATATAGATCTATACACACAATGCCTGCTCTCCCTACAGGAGACTCTGGTTACCAACTCGACGACGGGGAGATCCGTGTCTTGAAGATGCATCTCGTAATATGAATTCTATTAGAGGTGTTGGACTAACGGTAGAGACTCACAACTGAACTGATCGATGTAAACCTTCATGTCTATACATGTATACATGATATATAATTAACGTTTAAACGACCTTCAGACGGATATCCGATACCCACCATACCACATCCCAACGAGGAAAAGGAAATAGGGCGAACTAGCCTTCCTAAGTCCTTTTAACATCATTTATATAACTATACAGGTACAGGCATGCATTTAACGACGTAGAAGCATTTAACTAAGTAGAAGCGTTTAACGAAGTAGTAGCATTAACGAAGTAGGAGCGTTTATCCAAGTAGAAGCGTTAACGAAGTAGAAGAGTTTCACGAAGTAGAAGCATTAAGGAAGTAGAAGCATTTCACGAAGTAGAAGCGTTTCACGAAGTAGAAGCATTAACAAAGTAGAAGCGTTTCACGAAGTAGAAGCGTTTAACGAAGTAGTAGCATTTAACTAAGTAGGAGCATTTAACAAAGTAGAGGCATAACTAAGTAGTAGTATCTAAAGAAGTATAAAAACATGGAAGAAAACTTTGATGAAAACTTTGGAAAAACCTTTACACTTAAGAAAATCACGACATGGTATTCTTTTGTAAAATAAGTTTGAAAACCTTTAGAAACCCTTGATAATCTTTCATAAACAAGTCTGGATTATAACTTTGATAAAACAATATAAGTAAAGAAAACCTTTGTTTAAAATACTGCTCTAACTGAATTTGAAGTAAAACATACAGCGCGAGAGACAATTTGAGAAAAGATTTGAACAAGTAAAGACGTTTTGGAAAAACCATTTACAGTATCATACTTGGTAAAATAGTTGACAATGTAATAAATCCTTGTGCATGCGGGTTATCAATCACATGTGATTGATATGATACTGGCATGTTTTAACTTGTATTCCCCCCATAAAAGCATGTAAAAACATTTAAAAGGTTTATTCAGGGGTATGAACTCACCTGTTGTAAGCGGATCGAACGAAAGTGTCGGTTGGGTGCTCGGTGTCAAGTAAAGACTTGAACACACTTAGTGACCTATTAACATATGATGACATATGTTTACATACAATTCGTAAATATAATACTAATTAAACACGTATACGCATCCTAAAATGCGGAAAACACTTTGGTCAAGTGCTAGGAGTGTCCCGGGTAACATCTAAGGGTGTGTATGGCCTAGATAGGGAGTTTACTCTTCAAGAGTAAACTCTTTATAGAGTTTACGGCCCTAAGACCTCATCCCCATGAGTTTACGGCCGTAAACTCATGGGTGGTGTGTTCTTTGATGCATTAAGGTCTTATAACACTTGTGGAATTAGGCTAGGTTCAATTCTAGGGCTGATGATGGGTTTAAGGCTTCAAAATGGACCATTTGAGGAGTTTACGGTCCATTGACACTCCTTGAGGAGTTTACGGCCGTAAAATCCATGGTTTACGGTAGTAAACTCTTGGACACCTTCCATTCTTTGATTTCAAGGTCCTTGGCTCATTCCTAACAAGTTCTAATGAGGTTATAAGGCTTTTTAGGGGGTTGAAACTTCATTTGGCATGTTTTAGGGGAGTTTAAGGTCTAAGCATATGCTTGGGCTGTAAATTCTAGTTTGCCCTCCAAATGATGATGTTCGGGTGTTCTAAGTCCGAAATGGTATGTCCCTTAGTCATATCTTAAGCCTAAATGAGGTTTGGAAGTGTTTGTGGCTTGGTTTGCATATTTAGAGGGTGTTTACGGTCTAAGCATATGCTTGGACCGTAAACCCTCTTTCAAGCCCCCAAACTTGATGATTCAAGGCTCAAACACTTCTAGGTTTAACCCAAAACTAGTTTCTAAGCCTAAAGGAGGGAGTTTTGGGCATTTTGGCACCATTTTAGGTGTTTACGGCCTAAGGAGGTTCTTAGGCCGTGAACTTGTAACAGCCCGGATTTTCCAGGTATCTTTTATGCTTATATTTTTGGAGTTTTGTGAAGGGACTCGGGGAGTTGGAGCTCAAACTCGCCGAGTAGGATCGCGGTTCAGGACGCGGGTTCGCGCCTGGACTTAGCGAGTCCTCGCTGTTTAATGAAACCCTAATTTCCTGGTCCTAAGCCCTATTTAAAGGACCTTATGGCCCTTCATTGCGGCTACCTTGATCTTGAGAGCACTAAAGCAGCTGAGGGTTCTTGTGAGTGAGATAAGAGGCCATTGTTCACCAAATTTTGTGTGTTTTTGCAAGAAAGGAAGAGGAAAGTCAAGCTAGAAGAGTTGGGGAGCTTGGATCTACTTTCATTTCATTAGAGGAGGCTTCTTGAGGTATCATTCAGAGCTTATTTCCGTATTTTGTTGATATGGTCAAATCTAGGGTTTCTTCATGCCTTATTTGCTTTGTATTTGAAGTGTGAGAGGTCCCATGGGGATATGGTGCTTAGATCTGGACCTTAGTAGGTCCAGAGAGTCCCTAATGTCATGCTTTATGTCCTTCCTTTTGGGTTGGAGGCTAGGGTTTCCATCTTAGAGGTCATTTCTCCAAAAAGAGCCTTGTAGGTGTTGCATGGTAACCAAGACATGAACTTTACGTGAGGAATGAGCTTAGGAGGGACAGATCTATGAGTGGATGGAGCGGATCTGACCTCAGAAGCTAGTTTGAGTTGATGCATGGCATGGACTCGCCGAGTCTGAAGAACAGACTCGGCGAGTAGCATGAAGATTGTCCTTAACCACTTAGCGAGTGGTCCTGCCGAGTTATGGGTTGACTCAGTGAGTCAGGGAGAGTTAGAGAGGGTTGACAGATGGACTGAGTCGAGATGGAACTCGCCGAGTTGTTCTTGAGACTCGGCGAGTTGAGTCGTGGGGAATACTCGACGTGTCAAAAGAGAATCCTAGAGAGTTGGTGGAAACGTTTAGACTCGCTGAGTCGCTCTAGTGCACTCGCCGAGTCCGGTCAAAGTTGACCGTTGACCGTTGACCAGAGTTGACCAGTGTTGACTTGATAGGGGTAGTCAACCTTAGTGGTAAAAGTGTTAATTAGAGATATATGATGTTATAGGAGGATTATAGCTCGGAGGATCGGGCACGAGTGATTTCCAGGATTCGCGAGTTATCGAGATATACGAGGTGAGTCTTCTCAGTATACTTTACCTTGAGTAGGTAATCAGAGTTATGTGTCAGAGTATGTGTATGTTATGTGTATGCTATGTGTCGTACTGCATGATGTCTATGTGATTTATGCTGTGCATGCTTATAGAGTTGGAACCGGAAGGTTCCCAGAGTTAGAACCTGAGGGTTCACAGAGTTTGGGTGCACGGACCCACAGAGTAATAGCCTCGAGTGGCTAATATGTGTTATATGTGGTATTTTGGGGAACTCACTAAGCTTTGTGCTTACAGTGTTAGTGTTGTTTGTTTCAGGTACTAGTGATGACCGTGGGAAGGCGCCGGCTTGATCTGTACACACGCATCGGATTTTTATATGTGATCTGGGGATTTTGTATGATGTGAATTAGAGATTTAAACTTGATGTTTTATGAAAATTAAGTGAAAAATGTTTTTATATTTTGCGAAAAATTATTTTGAAATTCATGGTGTTATAAGTTGGTATCAGAGCCTTGGTTTGAAGGATTCGAGTACACCTTCGGGCGTATTTGAACTCAAACTGAGGATTTGAGAAGTATTTTCAAAAAGAGTAAAAGATTTTTGAAAAAAACGCAGAGCAGAGTTGTGTGTACGATCAGTCCGCGCTCGAACGGTGATTTCCCAAAATACCCTCATGTTATGTGATATTGTTACTGATATGATGTATTTGCATGCTAGAGTAGGCTAGGTATTACTATTAGGACTAGAGTGGCCTGATTTGTGATGCCTTAGCCTAGGAAGAGGTGAGCTGCTATGAGATGCTTGAGAGTGAGTAGGTAGCAGCGAGGGGCTTATGAGAGATCTATTAGAGAGTGGTCTATGCATGATAGAGTACTTGGAATTTGGGATCCGAAGAAGAGGACTTGGGGTGTATTCTGATACGGTGCGAACAGTAGTATTGGGCCCGTACTACTGAAAGCACCGGAGTGGTGTACAGCCCAAGTAAGAATCTTTGGAATACCAAGGATCAAGGAGGAATGAGTTGTCGAGTGTGAGTATGCTCAAAGGGGTTCTAATATTTCGTATGTTGTATTTCAGAGGTAGATCATGGTGAGGACACGTTTGATGCCTGAGAGCAGCAAGACCAGTGATGAGGAGATCCGTCGGATCATCCACGAGGAGGTGGCTGCGGCCATCAGGGCAGAGATACCAGAGATGTTCGGGTCTATTAAGACCACGCTGATTGAGACCTTTGACGAGCGTTATGCCGCTCTTTCTGAGGCTGCCGTTGCAGCGGCCACCGCAGCTATTGCTGCCGCGAGGCCGCAAGGTGGTGATGCGTTGCTGTTTCGGGAGTTTAGCAACACAAAACCACCTGAGTTTGATGGGAACCAGGACCTAGTGGCAGCTATGAGGTGGATTTCTGACATAGAGGGGTGTTTCTTCACTTGCTCATCTCCTGAGCATTTGAAGGTTCGGTTCGCGCTGAACCAGCTTCGCTTGGGAGCGAAGGACTGGTGGAAGTTTGTGACGGTGCATTTTACGCCTGCTGAGCTTGCGGCAGTGACCTGGGAGAGGTTCACTGCCATGTTCCGAGATGAGTACGTTCCCCAGGTGGAGAGGGAGCGTTTGGCCTAGGAGTTTCTGACCCTCAAGCAGGGTACTGAGTCAGTTACATCGATTACCAGGATGTTCCATAAGAGGGCGATGTTCTGCCCTGAGCACGTGTCCACTGAGCAGGCACGTATGAGCCGATATTTAAGTATTTTAAGGCGAGACATTCGGGAGTTCGCGGTGAACTCCTCGTACCGGACATTTGCTGAGCTTCAAGAAAATGCCCGGAAGAGGGAGATTGAGCTAGAGACTCAGGCCAGGGAGGAGGCGGAGTCTCAGGGGAGGGATCGGCGACCGGCGCAGTCTCAGCCGGCAGCCAAGCGGGCCAAGCCCGCTGATCCTAAACCAGGGAGCCAGAAGGGCCGCACTTGTGGGAAGTGTGGCAAGGGTCATGATGGAGTCTGCAGAGCGGGATCTTGCTACAAGTGTGGCAAGGAGGGGCATATGGCCAAGGATTGCCCCAAGGGGTTTGCGGTGTGTTTTCACTGCAATCAGACCGAACACAGGAAGGCATAGTGTCCGCAGTTGCGAGGATCATCTCAGGGAGCACCTCAGGCATCTACCCCTGCCGCCATCAGAGCTACAGAGAGTCGGCCAGTGAAGGCCGAGGCGCCGAGGGCACGAGGGAGAGCCTTTCAGCTGACCGCGGAGGAGGTCCGCGCAGCGCCCGATGTCATGGCTGGTATGTATTCTTTCATGTATTTATTTTGATGTTGAGATATTATGCTTATGTTATGTTATGCGTAGGTACTTTTCTTGTGAATTCTGTACCTGCCTTGGTGTTATTTGACTCGTGTGCGAGTCGGTCTTTTGTATCTTTGGCTTTTAGTCAGCATATCAGTGTTAGTCGTGCGGCGTTGAGTCGGCCTCTGAGAGTTTCCATAGCTGATGAGAGGGTAATACATGCCACGGAGGTTCTCCGAGGTTGCGTAGTCGAGATTTTCGGTGTTGAGTTCCCGATTGATCTAGTTCCTATTGCGATGGGTGATGTCTGTGTCATTGTGGGCATGGATTGGTTGAGCAGATTCGGTGCGGTTATCGACTGTGAGCGACAGCTAGTGACCATACGAGACCCTAGTGGGGGAGTTCTTTCGGTGTACGGCGAGGGTACACGTTCAGGATCAGCGTTTTGTTTGGCCGCTAGAGCGAGGCAGTGTCTACAGCAGGGCTGTAAGGGTTTTGTGGCGTATGTGATGGATACGCGGGTGGATTCCGGGAGGCCGAGTTCAGTTGAGGAGGTTCCAGTGGTGCGTGAGTTCCCGGATGTGTTTCTCGAGGAGTTGCCGGGTGTGCCTCCTGTGAGGCAAGTGGAGTTCAGTATCGATTTGGTTCCGGGGGCCGCGCCTATCGCTAAGGTGCCTTATCGCCTTGCACCTCCAGAGATGCAAGAGTTATCCTCGCAGCTTCTGGAGCTGTTGGGAAAGGGGTTTATTCGGCCGAGCAGCTCGCCGTGGGGAGCACCTATCCTGTTTGTCAAGAAGAAGGATGGTTCACACCGGATGTGCATTGATTACTAGGAGTTGAACAAGCTGACGGTCAAGAACCGTTACCCGTTGCCGAGGATCGATGATTTGTTCGATCAGTTGCAGGGAGCATCTTGGTTCTCCAAGATCGATTTGAGGTCTGGATATCATCAGGTGAGGGTGCGAGATGAGGACGTCCAGAAGACAGCGTTCAGGACGCGTTATGGTCATTACGAGTTTGTGGTGATGCCTTTTGGGCTCACCAATGCCCCGGCAGTGTTCATGGACCTCATGAACCGAGTGTGTAGGCCGATGCTGGATCGGTCGGTGATTGTATTTATCGACGACATTTTGGTATATTCGAGATCTAGAGAGCAGCATGAGGAGCATTTGAGAGAGGTTCTCGGAGTTCTGAGATCGGAGAGGCTTTATGCCAAATTCTCCAAGTGTGAGTTCTGGTTGCGGGAGGTCCAGTTCTTAGGACATCTTGTTAACCAGAAAGGGATATTGGTCGACCCGACCAAAGTTGAGGCGGTGATGAGTTGGGAGGTGCCGATGTCACCCTCCGAGATCAGGAGTTTCCTAGGGTTGGCAGGGTATTATCGGAGATTTATCAAGGATTTCTCTAAAATCGCAGTGCCACTCACCAGGTTGACCCGGAAGGGTGTTGCTTTTTCATGGGGCCCCGAGCAGTAGGCCTCCTTTGAGACACTTCGCCAAAGGTTATGCGAAGCCCCGGTGTTAGCCCTCCCGGAAGGGATGGAGGACTTTGTTGTATATTGTGATGCATCGATTTTGGGGTTGGGGGCGGTGCTGATGCAGAGAGTGCATGTGATAGCATACTCATCGAGGCAGCTGAAGCCTCATGAGACGAGATATCCCGCCCATGATTTAGAGTTGGGGGCAGTGGTGTTCGCCTTCAAGATTTGGCGTCACTACTTGTATGGGGTTCGGTGTACGATATACACGGATCACAAGAGTTTGAAATATTTGATGGATCAACCCAACCTAAATATGCGACATAGAAGGTGGTTGGATGTGGTCAAGGATTATGATTGTGAGATCCTGTACCACCCAGGCAAGGCTAATGTTGTAGCCGATGCACTGAGCCGCAGGGCGGAGAGCACCCCGCTGCGGGATGTATGTTTGAGATTGACCGTGATAGCTCCAGTGTTGGACGCCATTCGTGGGGCACATTCCGGGGGCCGCGCCTATCGCCAGGGTGCCTTATCGACTTGCACCTCCAGAGATGCAAGAGTTATCCTCGCAGCTTCAGGAGCTGTTGGGGAAGGGGTTTATTCGGCCGAGCAGCTCGCCGTGGGGAGCGCCTATCCTGTTCGTCAAAAAGAAGGATGGTTCACACCGGATGTGTATTGATTACCGGTAGTTGAACAAGCTGACGGTCGAGAACCGTTACCCGTTGCCGAGGATCGACGATTTGTTCGATCAGTTGCAGGGAGCATCTTGGTTTTCCAAGATCGATTTGAGGTCTGGATATCATCAGGTGAGGGTGCGGGATGAGGACGTCCAGAAGACAACGTTTAGGACGCGTTATGGGCATTACGAGTTTGTGGTGATGCCTTTCGGGCTCACCAATGCCCCGACAGTGTTCATGGATATCATGAACCGAGTGTGTAGGCCGATGCTGGATTGGTTGGTGATTGTATTTATCGATGACATTCTGGTATATTCGAGATCCAGAGAACAGCATGAGGAGCATTTGAGAGAGGTCCTTGGAGTTCTGAGATCGGAGAGGCTTTAAGCCAAATTCTCCAAGTGTGATTTCTGGTTGCGGAAGGTCCAGTTCTTAGGACATCTCGTTAACCAGGAAGGGATATTAGTCGATCCGGCCAAGGTTGAGGCGTTGATGAGTTGGGAGGTGCCGAAGTCACCCTCCGAGATCAGGAGTTTCCTAGGGTTGGCAGGGTATTCTCAGAGGTTTATCAGGGATTTCTCTAAGATCGCAGTGCCACTCACCAGATTGACCCGGAAGGGTGTTGCTTTTTCATGGGGCCCCGAGCAGCAAGCCTCCTTTGAGACACTTCGCCAAAGGTTGTGCGAAGCCCCGATGTTAGCTCTCCCGGAAGGGATGGAGGACTTTGTGGTATACTGTGATGCATCGATCTTGGGGTTGGGAGCGGTGCTGATGTAGAGAGGGCATGTGATAGTGTATGCATCGAGGTAGCTGAAGCCTCATGAGACGAGATATCCCACCCATGATCTAGAGTTGGGGGCAGTGGTGTTCGCCCTCAAGATTTGGCGTCACTACCTGTATGGGGTTCGGTGTACGATTTACACGGACCATAAGAGCTTGAAGTATTTGATGGATCAGCCCAACCTAAATATGTGTCAGAGAAGGTGGTTGGATGTGGTCAACGATTATGATTGTGAGATCCTGTACCACCCAGGCAAGGCTAATGTGGTAGCCGATGCTTTGAGCCGCAAGGCGGAGAGCATCCCGCTGCGGGAGGTATGTTTGAGATTGACCGTGATAGCTCCAGTGTTGGACGCCATTCGTGGGGCACAGGCCGAGGCTATGCAACCCGAGATGCAGAAGAGGGAACGGGTTGTTGGTTTGGTTTCAGAGTTCGTTACCGATGGTCGGGGGCTTATGACATTTCAGGGGTGTATCTGGGTGCTGTTTGTGGGAGGAACGCGTACCATTTTGATTGAGGAGGCTGATCGGTCGAAATTTTCGATCCATCCGGGGGCCACTAAGATGTATTTGGATCTGTGAAAGGAGTATTGGTGGCCCTGTATGAAGAGGGATATCGCGTGGTTTGTTGAGAGGTGCTTGACCTGCCGTAGGGTTAAGGCCGAGCACCAGAGGCCGCATGGTAAGTTGCAGCCATTGGAGGTTCCCGAATGGATGTGGGAACATATCACTATAGATTTCATCACTAAATTGCCAAGGACTGCCAGGGGAGTGGATGCAATTTGGGTGATTGTGGACAGGTTGACGAAGAGCGCTCATTTCCTTGCTATCAGCGAGAGTTCTTCAGCAGAGAAATTGGCGGAGGTATATGTGAGGGAAGTGATATCTCGGCATGGGGTGCCGATCTCGATTGTTTCAGACCGTGATGTGCGTTTCACTTCCATATTCTGGAAGAAGTTTCATGAGGAGTTGGGTACTAGACTGCATTTTAGTACCGCATATCATCCCCAGACAGACGGTCAGAGTGAGCGGACGATTCAGACGCTCGAGGACATGCTCCGGGCATGTGTGTTGGATTTCGGGGGTAGCTGGGATGCATATTTACCCTTGGCAGAGTTTTCCTACAACAACAGCCATCATTCGAGCATTGGTATGCCACCCTTTGAGCTGTTGTATGGGAGGAGGTGTCGGACCCCCATTTGTTGGGGAGAGGTTGGTCAGAGGGTGATGGGCAGTACAGAGATCGTGGTTCGGACGATAGAGCAGATTCAGCAGGTCAGACAGAGGTTGTTGATCGCTCAGAGCCGACAGAAGAGTTATGCAGACAGACTCCGGTCCGAGCTTGAGTTTCAGGTTGGCGACCTTGTACTCCTGAAGGTCTCTCCTTGGAAAGGAGTGATTCGATTCAGGAAGAGGGGCAAGTTGGGGCCCCGATATATTGGTCCTTTCCGTGTGACC
Source organism: Lactuca serriola (assembly GCF_051521515.1). NCBI lineage: Eukaryota > Viridiplantae > Streptophyta > Magnoliopsida > Asterales > Asteraceae > Lactuca > Lactuca serriola. The sequence continues at coordinate 68,019,123 of NC_136413.1, read as the reverse complement.
GCAAGGGTAGGCCGGGTAGCCTATCGTTTGGATTTGCCAGCAGAGTTGGGGCAAATTCACGACACTTTTCATGTGTCGTAGCTGAGGAAGTGTATAGCCGACGAGTCGGCAGTGGTTCCATTAGAGGATATTCAGGTGGATGTGAGCCTGAATTATGCCGAGAGACCAGTGGCCATCAGAGATCGGAAGATCAAGGTTTTGAGGAACAAGGAGGTACCCCTGGTGTTGGTTCAGTGGCAGCATCGAAAGGGATCAAAGATGACATGGGAGCCGGAGCGTGAGATGCGTGAGCAGCATCCGGAGCTATTTGTAGAGCGAGACTTCGAGGGCGAAGTCTAGTTCTAGTGGGGGAGAATTGTAACAGCCCGGATTTTCCAGGTATCTTTTATGCTAATATTTTTGGAGTTTTGTGAGGGGACTCGGCGAGTTGGAGCTCAAACTCGCCGAGTAGGATCGCGGTTCAGGACGCGGGTTCACGCCTGGACTCGGCGAGTCCAAGGAATGGACTCGGCGAGTCCTCGCTGTTTAATGAAACCCTAATTTCCCGATCCTAAGCCCTATTTAAAGGACCTTATGGCCCTTCATTGCGGCTACCTTGATCTTGAGAGCACTAAAGCAGCTGAGGGTTCTTGTGAGTGAGATAAGAGGCCATTGTTCACCAAATTTTGTGTGTTTTTGCAAGAAAGGAAGAGGAAAGTCAAGCTAGAAGAGTTGGGGAGCTTGGATCTACTTTCATTTCATTAGAGGAGGCTTCTTGAGGTATCATTCAGAGCTTATTTCCGTATTTTGTTGATATGGTCAAATCTAGGGTTTCTTCATGCCTTATTTGCTTTGTATTTGAAGTGTGAGAGGTCCCATGGGGATATGGTGCTTAGATCTGGACCTTAGTAGGTCCAGAGAGTCCCTAATGTCATGCTTTATGTCCTTCCTTTTGGGTTGGAGGCTAGGGTTGCCATCTTAGAGGTCATTTCTCCAAAAAGAGCCTTGTAGGTGTTGCATGGTAACCAAGACATGAACTTTACGTGAGGAATGAGCTTAGGAGGGACAGATCTATGAGTGGATGGAGCGGATCTGACCTCAGAAGCTAGTTTGAGTTGATGCATGACATGGACTCGCCGAGTCTGAAGAACAGACTCGGCGAGTAGCATGAAGATTGTCCTTAACCACTTAGCGAGTGGTCCTGCCGATTTATGGGTTGACTCAGTGAGTCAGGGAGAGTTAGAGAGGGTTGACAGATGGACTGAGTCGAGATGGAACTCGCCGAGTTGTTCTTGAGACTCGGCGAGTTGAGTCGTGGTGGCCCCGCGATTCATGCCAGGTGGAACTCGTCGAGTCAGGGGAGTACTCGACGTGTCAAAAGAGAATCCTAGAGAGTTGGTGGAAACGTTTAGACTCGCTGAGTCGCTCTAGTGCACTCGCCGAGTCCGGTCAAAGTTGACCGTTGACCGTTGACCAGAGTTGACCAGTGTTGACTTGATAGGGGTAGTCAACCTTAGTGGTAAAAGTGTTAATTAGAGATATATGATGTTATAGGAGGATTATAGCTCGGAGGATCGAGCACGAGTGATTTCCAGGATTCGCGAGTTATCGAGATATACGAGGTGAGTCTTCTCACTATACTTTACCTTGAGTAGGTAATCAGAGTTATGTGTCAGAGTATGTGTATGTTATGTGTATGCTATGTGTCGTACTGCATGATGTCTATGTGATTTATGCTGTGCATGCTTATAGAGTTGGAACCGGAAGGTTCCTAGAGTTAGAACCTGAGGGTTCACAAAGTTTGGGTGCACGGACCCACAGAGTAATAGCCTCGAGTGGCTAATATGTGTTATATGTGGTATTTTGGGGAACTCACTAAGCTTTGTGCTTACAGTGTTAGTGTTGTTTGTTTCAGGTACTAGTGATGACCGTGGGAAGGCGCCGGCTTGATCTGTACACACGCATCGGATTTTTATATGTGATCTGGGGATTTTGTATGTTGTGAATTGGAGATTTAAACTTGATGTTTTATGAAAATTAAATGAAAAATGTTTTTATATTTTGCGAAAAATTATTTTGAAATTCATGGTGTTACAGAACTCCTTTTTGTTGGCTTTCTTGAGTGATTTTTGAACTATAGCAACAAGCAATGATGTTTAGAACAAGTTAGGGTAAGGGAACTTACGTTTTGGAAGCGGAAACTTGCGGGTTTGAGGTGAAATCGGACTTGAGGAGAGAGAGTAGAGAGAGAAAGTGGGTCTAGGTGGTAAAAGGGTTCTAAGGAGTGTCCACCCTCCCTTATATAGGGCTTGGGTGTTGTACCCGGTATACGACTACCCGATACTTATGTTTAACGAGGTTTAAAAGTTTTACCCGGTTAAATGGTCGTAATTAAAAATAAACTTTTTCCAATAAAATGGAAAGATAATTTATGAGTTTATTTTGCTTGATGAATATTATTTTAAATATTCCAACGGGTTTAATTCCGGTCAAAAATATTTTCGGGATATATTTGGCTAATTTTTGACGTAATTAATTTTGACGTTAATTTCGACGTTAAAACTAACGAAAATTTTTGGGTTGTCACAGAGGCATTACTTGTATGGGGTCCAATGCACTATTTATACTGATCATAAAAGTTTCAGTATTTGATGGATCAGCCGAACTTGAATATGCGGCATAAGAGATGGTTAGTCGTGGTAAAAGACTACGACTGCAAGATTTTGTACCATCCTGTGAAGGCCAATGTGTTGGTCGATGCTTTGATTCGTAAGACGACGTGTACTATGATTCAAGATATTTGTTTGAGGATGACGGTTACCTCACCATTGATGGATATGATTAAGTAGGCCCAGGTAGAAGGATTGAAAAGGGAAAATTGGAAGACTAAGTGGATTAGGGGTCAGATTCCGTTGTTTATCAGACACAGTCGGGTGTTATTGACTCAGTGTGGTAGGGTTTGGTTCCCGATATTTGGTGGGGTGAGGCAAAAAATTCTGGAGGAGGTGCACAAGTCTAAGTTTTCTAGTCACCCGGGGGCCACAATGATGTACTGAGACCTGATATTGAGCTATTGGTGGCCATGCATGAAAAGGGAAGTTGCTTGGTTTGTTGAGTGGTGTTTGACCTGTAGCAAGGTCAAAGCCGATCATCAGAGGCCTCATGGCAAGGTCCAACCGTTACCTATCCCTATGTGGAAATGAGAGGAGATCACCATGGATTTTATCACGAAATTACCCATGACGATGTGGGGTGTTGATTCTATTTGGGTTGTTGTGGACAGGCTGACCAAGAGTGCTCATTTTATTCTGATTGGTGAGAGTATATCCACCGAGAAATTAGCGGATATCTATGTGCGGGAAGTGGTGGTTAGGCACGGTGTGCCGGTATCTGTGCTCTCATACCGAGATGTTCAGTTCACCTCCAAGTTTTGGAGGAAGTTTCATGAGGAGTTAGGCACTCTACTGCGTTTCAGTACAACTTATCACCCCCAAACTGATAGGCAGAGCGAGCAGATGATCCAGATGCATGAGGATATGCTTTGGGACCGTGTTCTAGATTTTGGAGGGAGTTGGTATACATACCTTCTGCTAGCAGAGTTCTCCTACAACAACAATTATCATGCTAGTAATTACTGACCCTCATTTGAGATGTTGTATGGAAGGAGGTGTAGGAATCCAGTTTGTTGGGGGGAGGTTGGCCATCGAGTCATGGGAAGTACCGAAGTGGTGCTTAAGACCACCGAGTTGATTTAGCAGGTGTGTGACAAGCTGCAAGTCATGCAAATTCGTCAGAAAGGCTATGATGACCGACGCTGTTCGGATCTCGAGTTTTAGGTGGGGGATTTTGTTTTGCTGAAGGTATCACCTTGGAAATGTGTCATCTGATTTTGGAAGAAGGGAAAACTGGGACCCAGATTCATTGGTCCATTCAGGATTTCAGCCCGAGTTTGTAGGGTTGCTTATCGGTTTGGATCTCCCTGATGAGCTTAGTCATATCCATAACATCTTCAATGTGCCTCAGTTGCGGAAGTGTGTGCTAGATGACGCTGCAGTTATTTCATTGGATGACATTCAGGTGGATGAGAGCCAGAACTATGTTGAGAAGCCCATTGCAGTTCTGTACAGAAAAACTAAATCTCTTTGTAATAAAGTGGTGAGGCTAGTGAAGGTGCAATGGCTGCACCGGAGTGGCTCCGAATGGACTTGGGAGCCGGAGGACGAGATGAGAGAGCATTACCCGGATCTATTTGTGTCAGCAGACTTCGATGATGAAGTCTAATTTAAGTGGGGGGAGTTGTAAAATTAAAAAATCCAGGTATTTCATTTAACCCATGAAGTATTTAATTTTTGGCAATTGAGGACCCTCTATACGTTGGGCGTACATGTGTGTATGGTTAGCGTACACAAGTTGATGCATTGGGTGGCTAAGGCTCGTACGCGGGGCGTATAAGCTCGGATGCAGGGCATACGAGGCCGAGGTCAAAAACCCTAATTATTGGGCTTGTGTCGTATTTGTAACGCCCGTAGATCCGGGCTAGTCAATTTAGAGATGATAAACATCAAAAATGACTTTTTGAGGGAAGATTATTTAGAAGGATTAATCTTAACCAAGTTGTAGTATATGTCACAAGGTTTCCGTGCATATAAAGAACGCCGAAATCCGAGTTATAACGAAGAAGTTATGACCTGTCGAAGTTTCGCGACATAACCGGCACGACACAGCCGACGTAAATAGTGAATTTACGTTAGAGCGATATTTGTCCTTAGCGATCTAAATGAAAGTCGTAGAATATGTTAAACCGAGAGCGTGCATAAAAAGAACGTCTAAATCTGACTTCGTATGAGGAAGTTATGATTTTTCGAAGTTTCAGCATTAGCAGTATGCAGCTCGAAACTCGAGATTGAGGTCGAGTGATATTTAGCCAAAACTTTCTCAATGAGAATTGAAGATCTCATCAATATTAGTCCAACGATAAAAAGACAGACGAAAACGGAGTTCAGATGAAGGAGTTATGAATTTCGAACAGAGTTTTCCTGTCCCGGCCTACTAAAAGTAATATATTTATAATATATTAAAAATAAAGTCAAAATTAGCCAATGGAGTCTAAACGAGAGTTGTAGATCATAATCTCACCTTCGCGGCGATATAAAGAACGTCGAAAACGGAGTTCGTATGAGAAAGTTATGAATTTATGAAGTTCGGGGCACGAAACCCGGTACTATGTCAGAGTTCACTATGTGAACACTGTGTTCATGACGTGAATTTTGAGATTTGACCTTCCGGAGCTGTCAGACACAAGTGGACGAGTGACGCATGCAGTGACGATCAATGCCCACGATGTGAGCCTTAAAACTCATGACGTGAACCCTAAAATCTCACCCTATAAATAGAAATCAAGGGTCAGCCGATTTTGGTTGCTCCTCCCTTGCTCTCTCACTCCCGATACCTTCTCTAAGCCCTATTTTAACCCCCCGAAGCCCCGGTATCATCCCAAGACCCGAAGCAAGTCCCGAAGCCTGAAGATCCCGAGAAGAAAAGAGTTTCCGAGCCGAAGCCCGGTGTGCGAAGTGATCCCGGTTTCATCGAAGAATACTACTCTTAGAGCTGTAGTGCTGTACGAGCATCGTCTAACCAAGTGAGTGTATAGTTACTTTCTTATAACGCATAAATACGAAGTATTTTATACGAAATACGTGTTATGTGTATATTTTGTTGTTATATGTGTGAATGTATATTCACTTTCTTCTACCGCATAGATATGAAGTATTTGCTATGAAGTACGTGCTAGGTGTTTATACAATGTTTATTTACTTGAGATAGATGTTGAAATAATGTTTTATATATGTTTTAAAAGATTTAAATTGTATATGTGTTTGCATCTACAAATATGTTGGGTAGAACATGGGTAGATGAAATAGTTGATATGACACGAAATAATAAGTATTTTTGAACTCAATGTGTTCATTAGGTATTTTCGAACTCTATGTGTTCACTTGGTGTTTGAACTCAATGTGTTCATTAGGTACTTTCGAACTCTATGTGTTCACTTGGTGTTTGAACTCAATGTGTTCATTAGGTATTTTTGACCTCTATGTGTTCACTTGGTGTTTGAACTCAATGTGTTCATTAGGTATTTCCGAACTCTATGTGTTCACTTGGTATTTTTGGACTTAATGTGTTCATTAAGTATTTTTGAACTAGATGTGTTCACTTGGTGTTGTTGAACTGAGTGTGTTCACTAAGTGTTTTAGAACTAAGTATTCACCAGATGTTTTGAATTAATTGTTCACTAGGAGTGTTAGAACTAGGTGTTTGTTAAGTATGTAGAACTAAGTGTTTACCAATCGTAATTTGTGGACCTTGGCAGTGGTGGACTTTGTGTCAATTCCTTAGGTCAATCCTTAGGAATAACTGGTTAAAGGATAGTTGATTCTTAGGGTAAATCCTTAAGAAATAAAGGAGATAATGGGAATGAGTATTTGGGTTGATTATTTGATAATTGAATATAATAAATGTATTATTGTGGGTTGAAAACCCCATATGCTCACCAGGCTCCCAAGCCTGACCTACTCAGTTTTCTTTGCATTACAAGTAATGACACAAGAGTATAAATTGGTGGACTTGACGAGAGATTTTGGATTATAGATCAATAGTTATAAATAACTGTTGTAAGGTCTATTTTATATTGTTTATGTTTTTGGTCTGTATCGGAACATGACATCCCGAGGTTTTATTATTTAATTAAAATACATTCTCTTTGAGAAACGTTTTGATAAATTTTATCATATTTTGTTTTGGGAACAAATTCCGCAACTGTTTTCTTTAAAAGATTACTCTGGTTTTAAAAACAAAGCATAAACAAATCGGTCTTTTCTGGCTGTGAAATTGGGGATGTCACAGTTGATATCAGAGCATTAGTTTCAGCGAACTAGGAATTTGTAGGATTTCTAGACTTAAACTTAGGATGCTAAGTAATGATTGTGAGGAGTGTGTCCAAAATATGTTAGGTAGTACGCCTAAATTGACACGAGCACTAGTTTATTTTAGGAAAGTTGCATAAAATTCTTTTATGTGCTAAATGTTATATGTTGCCATATATGATATTATTTGTTCGGATCTATGGTCTGTTGCTGACCGGATCTGGAAACCTTATGTGTTTAGGATTCTAAGCGTATGTCTATGGTATTAGAACTAGCATGTAAACGTTTCGGAGTGATAAGGATGATTTAATTATCTATCATGGATGAGGATCTAATTTCACCTTATTCGGTGTGTAGATCAAAAATGGTAAGAACCAGGAGTGGCGTTGGAAACGCGGATGAAAACAGGAATCAACCACCAGTGATTGAGCAAATACCTGTTGTAGCAGCAGCACCAGAACCAATAACGATGGCTGGGGTGCAAGCCATGATTCGGGCTATGTTATCCAAACAAAGGGATGAGATGCGGCAGATGTTACATGAAAATAGGGACGAACCTATCATACCTATTGAGGAACCCGATCTGATTCCCGAACAATCGGAGGAAGGAAACAGTAGTCGCGCTGTGAGTCAAGTTAGGACTCAAGGAGAACGAAGGAACGACCCGGAAAGGGGAAACAACAAGGATGGGCGAATGTACAAAAATTTCTTGGGCGCCAAGCCGCCAAGTCTTTTAGGGAGCCCAAAGCCTGTTGAGATTATGGATTGGATCTCCAAAATGGAGATGGTATTCGAAAGTTGCGACAGTAGCAACAAACAGAAGACTGTCTTTGCAGTTAGACAACTAAAGACTGGAGTATTGAGCTGGTGGAAGTTGTTGGCAGATACAATGCCAAGAGGAGAAGCCATGCAAATGTCTTGGGAAGCATTCGTGGAGCAAATGAAAAAGCAGTACTACTCAGAGATAGATCTGATAGACCTAAACAACGAATTTCAGAACCTGAAGAAAGGAAAGATGAGTGTGGATGAGTATGCCACCGCGTTCACCGAGAGGATGAAGTTATTCCCCTACTTGGTGCCTACTGAACTCTCCAAGATCGATAGGTTTGCTAACGGACTGCCCACAGACTTTGGCCCAACAGTCAAAATGGCAACTACCTTGAAAACGGCCGTTAGAGCAGCCAGGAATGTTGAGACCCAGATAAGAGAGAAGGGTCTGGAGAGAGCTGAAGTTGGTGAGAAAAGGAAGCATGAAGGTTCTTCAAGGTCCGACGATAAGAGAAAATTCTCAAAGTCTGGCTCGAAAAAGTTTGAAGGAGGAGGGGATGAAGCGAGATGGTGTGATAAGTGCAAGAAGAAACACTTAGGAAAATGTGGCAAGGAGGTTACATGTTTCAAGTGTGGAAGGACTGGGCACTACGCCAATGGATGTGCATACAGTAAGAGAGTGTGTTATGAGTGTAACGAAAAAGGGCATATTTCGATCAATTGCCCGAAGAAGAAAGAGCCAGCAAAGCCAAAGGCATTCCACATGATCCTCGACAAGGCAGACGATAACGCGAGAAATCAGGGATAGGGATTTTTATATCCAAAGCTCAAGTTATGAGGTAGCAGTGGGAATAGTAACTTGTGGTGTAGCCTATTAGAGGCATAGTATAGGGTTAACTTGAACCTTTGTGTAATCGTTTCAAGAAATAATATAAACCCTAGTTTTGATATCTATATGATATGTATGGTTTTGATATCTAGGTGGTATCTATAGTTTTAATATCCGATGTATTGGATGATTGTGTGATTTTTTGTAGTGACTTGGCTGACTGAGAGACAATACTTGGTACGAGTATGAGTAGGTGTGAATAGTAGTAGAGATCTATACTATTGGAAGCACAGGACTCGCGCTTGGATCAGGGAAAGTCACAAGGTTACCAAGAAGCTAGTGATTGGTCTCATTTTATTCCAATATGTCATTACCATTGTTTCGGTAATGACTGGGAATATGGTTGTTATTCCGATCCAAGTGGTCATATCAAATTGAGTCCGACTATGATGAGTTTGTTATTAGGTTCATAGAACCAAGTTCAATGAAACATCTGACTTACGTCAGAAGATTGGAATCATTTTACAAGTCCTATTTCGTTGATGATTCCGGGACGTAATCATCCTAAGGGGGAGATAATTGTAACGCCCGTAGATTCGGGCTAGTCAATTTAGAGATTATAAGCATCAAAAATGACTTTTTGAGGGAAGATTATTTAGAAGGATTAATCTTAACCAAGTTGTAGTATATGTCACAAGGTTTCCGTGCATATAAAGAACGCCGAAATCCGAGTTATAACGAAGAAGTTATGACATGTCGAAGTTTCGCGACATAACCGGCACGACACAGCCGACGTAAATAGTGAATTTACGTTAGAGCGATATTTGTCCTTAGCGATCTAAATGAAAGTCGTAGAATATGTTAAACCGAGAGCGTGCATAAAAAGAACGTCTAAATCTGACTTCGTATGAGGAAGTTATGATTTTTCGAAGTTTCAGCATTAGCAGTATGCAGCTCGAAACTCGAGATTGAGGTCGAGTGATATTTAGCCAAAACTTTCTCAATGAGAATTGAAGATCTCATCAATATTAGTCCAATGATAAAAAGACAGACGAAAACGGAGTTCAGATGAAGGAGTTATGAATTTCGAACGGAGTTTTCCTGTCCCGGCCTACTAAAAGTAATATATTTATAATATATTAAAAATAAAGTCAAAATTAGCCAATGGAGTCTAAACGAGAGTTGTAGATCATAATCTCACCTTCGCGGCGATATAAAGAACGTCGAAAACGGAGTTCGTATACGAAAGTTATGAATTTATGAAGTTTGGGGCACGAAACCCGGTACTGTGTCAGAGTTCACGACGTGAACACTGTGTTCACGACGTGAATTTTGAGATTTGACCTTCCGGAGCTGTCAGACACAAGTGGACGAGTGACGCATGCAGTGACGATCAATCCCCACGACGTGAGCCTTAAAACTCACGACGTGAACCCTAAAATCTCACCCTATAAATAGAAATCAAGGGTCAGCCGATTTTGGTTGCTCCTCCCTTGCTCTCTCACTCCCGATACCTTCTCTAAGCCCTATTTTAACCCCCTGAAGCCCCTATATCATCCCGAGACCCGAAGCAAGTCCCGAAGCCTGAAGATCCCGAGAAGAAAAGAGTTTCCGAGCCGAAGCTCTGCCCGTGAGAAGCCCGGTGTGCGAAGTGGTCCCGGTTTCATCGAAGAATACTACTCTTAGAGCTGTAGTGCTGTACGAGCATCGTCTAACCAAGTGAGTGTATAGTTACTTTCTTCTAACACATAAATACGAAGTATTTTATACGAAATACGTGTTATTTGTATATTTTGTTGTTATATGTGTGAATGTATATTCACTTTCTTCTACAGCATAGATATGAAGTATTTGCTATGAAGTACGTGCTAGGTGTTTATACAATGTTTATTTACTTGAGATAGATGTTGAAATATTGTTTTATACATGTTTTAAAAGATTTAAATTGTATATGTGTTTGCATCTACAAATATGTTGGGTAGAACATGGGTAGATGAAATAGTTGATGTGACACGAAATAATAAGTATTTTTGAACTCAATGTGTTCATTAGGTATTTTCGAACTCTATGTGTTCACTTGGTGTTTGAACTCAATGTGTTCATTAGGTATTTTCGAACTCTATGTGTTCACTTGGTGTTTGAACTCAATGTGTTCATTAGGTATTTTTGAACTCTATGTGTTCACTTGGTGTTTGAACTCAATGTGTTCATTAGGTATTTCCGAACTCTATGTGTTCACTTGGTATTTTTGGACTCAATGTGTTCATTAAGTATTTTTGAACTAGATGTGTTCACTTGGTGTTGTTGAACTGAGTGTGTTCACTAAGTGTTTTAGAACTAAGTATTCACCAGATGTTTTGAATTAATTGTTCACTAGGAGTGTTAGAACTAGGTGTTTGTTAAGTATGTAGAACTAAGTGTTTACCAATCGTAATTTGTGGACCTTGGCAGTGGTGGGCTTTGTGTCAATTCCTTAGGTCAATCCTTAGGAATAAATGGTTAAAGGATAGTTGATTCTTAGGGTAAATCCTTAAGAAATAAAGGAGATAATGGGAATGAGTATTTGGGTTGATTATTTGATAATTGAATATAATAAATGTATTATTGTGGGTTGAAAACCCTATATGCTCACCAGGCTCCCAAGCCTGACCTACTCAGTTTTCTTTGCATTACAGGTAATGACACAAGAGTATAAATTGGTGGACTTGACGAGAGATTTTGGATTATAGATCAATAGTTATAAATAAATGTTGTAAGGTCTATTTTATATTGTTTATGTTTTTGGTCTGTATCGGAACATGACATCCCGAGGTTTTATTATTTAATTAAAATACATTCTCTTTGAGAAACGTTTTGATAAATTTTATCATATTTTGTTTTGGGAACAAATTCCGCAACTGTTTTCTTTAAAAGATTACTCTGATTTTAAAAACAAAGCATAAACAAATCGGTCTTTTCTGGCTGTGAAATTGGGGATGTCATAGTATTTAAGCCCATTTATGACCATGGACCCCTTTCCTTACCAGCCTCCATTTCTTTCAAACGTCTCTAAAACCCTAATACCTTTGTGAGTGATTCTTGATCTTGAAAGTGCCTAACACCCCCCCCTTTTTGGTGTGTTAGCAAGGAGAAGGAACTGGTGAGCAATCCCTAAACGTGGGAAGTGCTTTTGGATTCTGAATCTAGAGCATCTTGGGGAGCTTGTGGAGGTAAAAAGCTCATACCATGCTATTGTTTTTGCTAGTTTGAGTTAGGGCTTGGTTTAAGTCCTTTCTTGGTCTATGAACCCTTTCTTGCGAGTTTGGGCAACACCAGAGGGTTGAGATGTTAGATCTAAGCTCTTTGGGCATGTTGAAATCATAAAAATTCTATCTTGATGATTGTTAAGACTCCATGCATAAATTTAAGGTCTTAAAAGGGGTGTTAAAGGATTAAATGAGGTGTTGGGTTTCCATGTGGCATGCAAGGGCATAAAGATGCCAACTTTATGCCCTAGGACCACTTATTTTGTAACACCCAAAGTTTGGAAAGCCAAGAAAAGAAAGAAAACCCCAATTTTAAGGGGAGACTCGGCGAGTCCGAGCGGGATCCGGGTTGAGGTGTAAGCGACCGACTCGGCGAGTCGGCCAAGGTGACTCGGCGAGTCTGGTCTGAGCAAGGAAAACCCTAAATCCGGGACTTGGAGCTTATTTAAACGTCTCATTCTCTCCCCTAGGGTTTCTTTACTGCCTCTCTAGCACAGAACACTAAACTCTAGCCGCCATAATCGTTTTGGAGCAAGATCTACCCTTAGTGAAGCTTTTGGAGCTTGAGAGAGAAGTTAGTCTTTGTGGAGCAAGAAGGGGGCCTTGGATCCAGAGTTGGTGGAACATTTCTGAGCATTTAAAGGTAATAAATCGTTACCTTCCCTCTTTTGTTAGATAGATCAACCTTGGCTATGTGATTTGGGGATTTATGCCATGCTTAAGAACTATTTCGAGTTAGAAGCCTAGATCTGAAGTTGCTACTTCAGATCTGAGTGTATCTTGGCCTAGAAAGTCATAAAGCATCTGTTCTTGGGTTGATAGTGAAGCCTCTTTGTCTTAAACCCTAGTTTGGATTGTTTTAAGCCTAGATCTCTTGATCCACACGTAAAGTTCGCCACTTTACGTGGGGGATAGGCCTTAGAAGTATGGATCTACGAGTTAGAAGCCCTGTTTGGCTCGAAAAGCCACTGCATGGATTAAGGACTGAATAGACTCGGCGATTCCTTCGAGTGGACTCGGCGAGTAGCTTGAAGATGAGGAGGAACTCGACGAGTGGGATGAACAGCTCGTTGAGTCGGATGAAGTTAGGCATGAACTCGGCGAGTTGGAAGAACAACTCGACGAGTTGGTTGAAGATTGCCTTGGGCTCGGAGAGTCTATTCTTGGACTCGGCGAGTCAAGTCGCGAAACCCCAAATCCTTCGAGTTGAAACTCGAATCTGTGAGTCGGGTGGAGACTCAGCGAGTTGGACATGTCAGGACTCGGGAATAGTTGACTCGGCGAGTCATGGACTAACTCGGCGAGTCGAGTCGCGAATAGAAAGACCCTGAGCATATGAACTCGGTGAGTTATTAGGAGGACTCGGCTGTAGGGTTGACCTGAAGGTTGACTTTGACCAGGAGTTTGACCTTGACTAGAGTTGACCTAGTTGACCTTTGGAGGACAGTTGGACTAAGTGTTATATTGACATTGGTAGCTCGAGGAGCTAGTGGTGCAGCAGTTCGAAGTCAGAGGTCAGGTAGCAGTCAAAAGGATTAGCAGCATCAGTCCAGCAGTCTCAGGTGAGTTTCCTTCCAGTAGGAACGGGTCTAAGGCCACAATGTCGACCCGTTTAGCTAGTAGCAGTTTCCGGATTTTGATCTGATGCATTATTTAGTATGTTTGATGCCTTCGTGGCTCAGACAGGAATTATGTGTTATGTGTTCTGGGCCACGGCCCGATGTAGTATGCAATATATGTGTGTTCATGCTAGTTGATATGTTTATGCTATGTTCTGTTCGGTTAGCCCGGACTTCGGTCCGATGCAGGGGACAAGGTCCCAGTTAGTCCGGACTTCGGTCCGATGCAGGGGGCAAGGCCCCAGTTAGCTCGGACTTCGGTCCGATGCAGGGGACAAGGTCCCAGTTAGTCCGGACTTCGGTCCGATGCAGGAGGCAAGGCCCCAGTTAGCCCGGACTTCGGTCCGATGCAGGGTACAAGGTCCCAGTTAGTCCGGACTTCGGTCCGATGCAGGGGGCAAGGCCCCAGTTAGCCCGGACTTCGGTCCGATGCAGTGGGCAAGGCCCAATATGTGCTTTATATGTTATTGTATGGTATGTGGTAGATTGGGGGAGCTCACTAAGCTTCGTGCTTACGGTTTTCAGTTTTGGTTTCAGGTACTCGGTTTTCAAAAGAGGAGCTCGGGAAGATTGAAGTGCACACACCATAGTCAGTTAGCCTGGGAATGTTTGACTCTGATAATGATATTATGTTTTGAATTAATACTCGAGAAATTATGTTATGACTTATGATACAGTTTTTTATAAATATGATTTTAGTAATGTTTTTAAAGAAATTCTTAGTTGTGATTTTTGGGACGTTACAAGTTGGTATCAGAGCCTTGGTTTGAGGGATTCGGGCGCACTCCCAAGTGTGTCTGAACTCAAACTAAGGAAGTGGTATAGAGTTTTCAAAAGAAAAACCATAGTTACAAAAGGATTTTGAGAAAAGAAAACAATTTTAGAAAAGTATAAAGAAAAGAGTTTTAGAAAAAGCAAAAAGAGTTTTGAAAAGAGAAAAGGGTGTGGTGCATGCAATCAGCCGAGCTCAAGTAAGTACTCCCAAATTACCCATACAAGTTATGTTATGATTATCAGTTCCAGTTTCAGTTTCAGTTTCAGCTTCAGTTTCAGTAGAACAACATGCTAGAATAGGACTAAGGATCTAGGATGATGCCTTATGTGCCTGCTTTATGTGTTTCAGCTTAATAAGAATTTCATGCTAGTAATGAGTAGACAGTAGTAGGATAGCCTGTATAGGTTATGCCTGATAGTATGAGCTTAGCATTGTATGCTAGTACAGTTTCTTGTTATGAGAATAGTTTTGCCTGAGTATGTTTCCTTTATCCGAATGTTGCTTGCTTTGTGCTTTGTGGGACTCTGAGTGATGGGAGTTAGCCATTAGGTGAATATGTCACACCATATGTGATCAGGGTTGAATAATCTCAGAGTGCTAGATTTGGCCCTATTGCGGAGCTCTTGTTTGAGTCCAACCGTTGTAGGGACGAGTCTTTTACTTGAAGGATTATCTGAGCCTCGTTACATGTGATGGTATTCAGGTGGTGGCTAATTGGCATTACAAGGAGGCCTTCAGCAGCTGAGGACTGTTTGGGTAGAGTCAGAGGTTCCCTAGGGCAAGCCTAGGATGAGAGTAGCAGAGGTCAGTAGAAGAGAAAAGGGGACTTGGTGGAGTTGAGGTAACTCTTGAGGAAAGTACGGATAGATGTGGAAGGTAGTATGGGCCCGTACTACTGAAAGCAGAGGATCCGTACTCGATTCAAGGGGGGGCCAAGGCAAAAACCAGGGAACTAGTAGAGTGTGTGAGAGATTCCGCAGCAGTAGTGTGTAATTTGACCAGGAATTGTTATATTTTCAGCATGGTGACATTGCGCGAGCTACCAGTTAGCAGTTCAGGCGACGAGGAGGGATCTGGCTCGGGCTTTGGAGCCGGGCAGCTTGATGATCAGATGAGGGATTTCATTTCCGCAGAGATCATGTGCAACATCATTGATCAGACTCCAGTGATTTTCAGTTCGGTTAGAGAGGCCATTGTGGAGCTCATGGACAGTCATCTTGAGGCCTTTAAGGTCGGGATAGTTTCAGGACAGATTGGGGCTCGTCTAGATCCCGATTCTTATGGAGTTCGGGGATCCATCAGGGGGGGGATCCCATTTCTAGTTTTTTCCATCAGGGGACAGGAGTGAGTGGGGCATCCTGTCTCTAAGAGAGACCTTTGCATGATTGGATAGTTGAGGAGGTTACGCGAGCCATTCGCGAGGATCTGCCCGACATGGTCGTGAGGATCACTGATAGATTAATCGAGAGGCTCCAGGATCAGACAGCTGTTGTTCAATCAACGGGCAGGGAGTCGGAAAGGAAGAGGAAAACGGATGAGACTCAGGAAGCCACAGGTTCAGGTAAGAGGCTCAAGGGTTCGGATTTGAGGACGAGGAACTATCAGAGCCGCAGTCGATGTGGGAAGTACGGAAGGACGCACATGGGTGTGTGCAGGCGTAGAAGTGGTGGCGATGCTGGATGTTTCAAGTGCGGCCAGATTGGTCATTTTAGCAGAGACTGTGTTGTTACCATCGCCCAGGGACTTGATCCGTTATGTTTCCATTGCAGTCAGAGGGGCCACAAGAAGGCCCACTGTCCGAGTTTGTATACAGCAGGGCAGGTGCCAGCTCCTGCCCCTGGGACTTCGAGAGCCACCAACGGACATCAGGGCCGGGCAAGGGCGCCTACGGCTCGGAGCCGAGTTTTCCGGTAGATTTCAGCAGGGATTCGAGCAGCACCGAGTGATGGAGGTATGTATCTTTTACTTTTCTGCCAACTATTATTTGTGATATTAGTGTTATGTTGCTGCATTGTTATCAATAAGCTTAAGTGTTGGGGTATTATATTACCTACTTGTGACTGGGTGTTATGCTATCTGCATACCTTGGAATTAGAATGGTGAATTGGAGGACGTCCCCTCTAGATCAGGTTACTTCGGATACAGTAACTGTAGCATGTATGTGTAAGATGCAGTAGTGCCTTACTACTTGCGGAAGACGTTAGTCGGGTAATGATCAGTTATATTTTCAGTAGTGATAACCCAGAGTTTTTAGTGGAGTAGCTAGCGGTCAGTAAGGAAGTGGGTTGGGGATGTGCACCCCAAACGCAGATTCTCGGGATGTAGTCCCTAAAGCAAATACAGTTAAGGATCGAAGGGTGCTCAGTCAGATAACAAGAAGAGTGCGGATCTGGTAAGAGTTAGTTGGAGCGCTGGCAAGGGTAAATGTCGGCGGACGGCATATCGCCCTTTTAATGGAAGGAAGGTTGGAAATCCTTTCGACCAGTGAGCAGTAAGGATCTAGCCGAATCCATGTGGGGGAGAACCCTCCGAGTATACAAGGATAAGAGCCACGTAGACTCAGAATGAGTGCGCGGCCTCTGAGAAGAAATGATAGTAGCATAGTGATCGATGGATCGAGAAGTTCAGAATTGGGAGTTCGAGGACTTTCCCAGCAGTTAGTTCATGTAATCAAGATGGTTAGAAGCTGATTGAGAATCCAGAATTGGAGGACCACCTGTAGGGGCTCAAGTGAGTCGGAATGAGGATCCTGAGAACGGTTAGCAAGAGATGTTTTCGTATTAGTAGCCAGTGACAGAGTCAGCATGCATGATTGTGTAGATTCAGGAGTTAGGAGTTTGGAAACTTCCCAACAATAGCTTCTTGTATCCGGATTAGTAGACGGTTGGTTTGGAAACCAAGCCGAAGAGCTCCTGGATGAAGCGCTAAGTATATCAAGGATATAAGATGTCGAGGATGATGCAGTATTCAAAGACTGAGGGCTGGTTTTGAGAAATCAGGATGAGGAATCACTAGCGGGACTAGGGATAGTCAGGATGTCCTCGGGATAGTAGTAGAGTGTTGTAAGTCTGCGGGGGTAGTCGTAGCATTCGCTAGCAGTTAGATAGCAGTAGTAGTGTTGTAAGTCTGCGAGGGTAGCCGTAGCATTCACTAGCAGTCAGATAGTAGTAGTAGTGTTGTAAGTCTGCGGGAGTAGCCGTAGCATTCACTAGCAGTCAGGTAGTAGTAGTGGTGTTGTAAGTCTGCGGGGGTAGCCGTAGCATTCACTAGCAGCCATATAGTATTAGAGAGTTGTAAGTGCGCTAGCGTAGCCGCAACCTTTATCAGATTGGTAGGTAGCATGAGCGCGTTGTTGGACGCGGGAAAGCAGTAGTACCCACCAGTTCGGGTGCAGTAGTGAGGATATGGGAATCCACGGGTTAGATTTTGGATTTCCAAGTATTTCAGTTATGGTTAAGTCGACAATTTGTCAGTAGATCGTCACCTCAGTTATGAGATCAGAGTAGTATTGGACCGTTGGGGTTCGGGTATGTTAAGGGCTACCGTCAGTCTGGGAGCCATCATATTGTTAGTCGTGGAATTGATGATGCCAGGATGTGACATAAGGACCTGATCGGTGGATCGGGAGGTTGTTAAAGTTGCAGTGTCAGGATGACTGGTGGAAACTAGTTCCAGAGGAAGATTTCGTTTAGAAGTTGTGGGAAGCAGCCATTCAGCCAGTTCAGTGATTCAGCCAGTTCAGTGATTCAGTCAGTTCAGTGGTCCAGCCAATTCAGTGATTCAGTCAGTTCGGTGTTTCAGTCAGTTCAATGTGTTTCAGCCAGTTCAGTGTTTCGGGTAGTTTAGTGTTCCAAGCAGTTCAGTATTGCAGGCAGCTCAACGTTTCAGATAGTTCCAATATGAGTAGCAGAGTGGATAGAACAATTATAAATAGTCGAGGAATCTTGCGGAGTCGCTGGGAGCGACTAGGAGATTGCGATGGAGTGTAGTGACCGGTAGGAGTCCGGTAACTTAGATATTGACAGAATAGTTGGACCAGGGAGGTCTCAGTGCATCCGGTAGGCGGATGAGGGGTAACAGAATTCTTAGTCAGAGGAAGTAACGTTAAGAAAATTATGGAAAAGAGAAGGATTCAGTATGTACCAACAGTAGTGACCAACATTGTAAGTGGCTGGAGTGATGGGCAAAAGGGGGTGTTAGATTTCCCAGGCAGAGAGTTGCAGGCAGTTCGCAGGACAGTTGGTCATAGCAAACTTCGAGGACGAAGTTTAGTTTAAGTGGGGGAGAGTTGTAACACCCAAAGTTTGGAAAGCCAAGAAAAGAAAGAAAACCCCAATTTTAAGGGGAGACTCGGCGAGTCCGAGCGGGATCCGGGTTGAGGTGTAAGCGACCGACTCGGCGAGTCGGCCAAGGTGACTCGGCGAGTCTGGTCTGAGCAAGGAAAACCCTAAATCCAGGACTTGGAGCTTATTTAAACGTCTCATTCTCTCCCCTAGGGTTTCTTTACTGCCTCTCTAGCACAGAACACTAAACCCTAGCCGCCATAATCGTTTTGGAGCAAGATCTACCCTTAGTGAAGCTTTTGGAGCTTGAGAGAGAAGTTAGTCTTTGTGGAGCAAGAAGGGGACTTGGATCCAGAGTTGGTGGAACATTTCTGAGCATTTAAAGGTAATAAATCGTTACCTTCCCTCTTTTGTTAGATAGATCAACCTTGGCTATGTGATTTGGGGATTTATGCCATGCTTAAGAACTATTTCGAGTTAGAAGCCTAGATCTGAAGTTGCTACTTCAGATCTGAGTGTATCTTGGCCTAGAAAGTCATAAAGCATCTGTTCTTGGGTTGATAGTGAAGCCTCTTTGTCTTAAACCCTAGTTTAGATTGTTTTAAGCCTAGATCTCTTGATCCACACGTAAAGTTCGCCACTTTACGTGGGGGATAGGCCTTAGAAGTATGGATCTACGAGTTGGAAGCCCTGTTTGGCTCGAAAAGCCACTGCATGGATTAAGGACTGAATAGACTCGGCGAGTCCTTCGAGTGGACTCGGCGTGTAGCTTGAAGATGAGGAGGAACTCGACGAGTGGGATGAACAGCTCGTCGAGTCGGATGAAGTTAGGCATGAACTCGGCGAGTTGGAAGAACAACTCGACGAGTTGGTTGAAGATTGCCTTGGGCTCGGCGAGTCTATTCTTGGACTCGGCGAGTCAGGTCGCGAAACCCCAAACCCTTCGAGTTGTAACTCGAATCTGTGAGTCGGGTGGAGACTCAGCGAGTTGGACAGGTCAGGACTCGGGAATAGTTGACTCAGCGAGTCATGGACTGACTCGGCGAGTCGAGTCGCGAATAGAAAGACCCTGAGCATATGAACTCGGCGAGTTATTAGGAGGAATCGGCGAGTAGGGTTGACCTGAAAGGTTGACTTTGACCAGGAGTTTGACCTTGACTAGAGTTGACCTAGTTGACCTTTGGAGGATAGTTGGACTAAGTGTTATATTGACATTGGTAGCTCGAGGAGCTAGTGGAGCAGCAATTCGGAGTCAGAGGTCAGGTAGCAGTTAAAAGGATTAGCAGCATCAGTCCAGCAATCTCAGGTGAGTTTCCTTCCAGTAGGAACGGGTCTAAGGCCACAATGCCGACCCGTTTAGCTAGTAGCAGTTTCCGGATTTTGATCTGATGCAGTATTTTGTATGTTTGATGCCTTCGTGGCTCAGACAGGAATTATGTGTTATGTGTTCCGGGCCACGGCCCGATGTAGTATGCAGTATATGTGTGTTCATGCTAGTTGATATGTTTATGCTATGTTCTGTTCGGTTAGCCCGGACTTCGGTCCGATGCAGGGGACAAGGTCCCAGTTAGTCCGGACTTCGGTCCGATGCAGGGGGCAAGGCCCCAGTTAGCCCGGACTTCGGTCCGATGCAGTGGGCAAGGCCCAGTATGTGCTTTATATGTTATTGTATGGTATGTGGTAGATTGGGGGAGCTCACTAAGCTTCATGCTTACGGTTTTCAGGTTTGGTTTCAGGTACTCGGTTTTCAAAAGAGGAGCTCGGGAAGATTGCAGTGCACACACCATAGTCAGTTAGCCTGGGAATGTTTGACTTTGATAATGATATTATGTTTTGAATTAATACTCGAGAAATTATGTTATGACTTATGATACAGTTTTTTATAAATATGATTTTAGTAATGTTTTTAAAGAAATTTTTAGTTTGATTTTTGGGACGTTACATATTTGACTCAGATCTGGTTTTGGATGTTGATTTTCCACGTATTAAGCACTTAATGGCTGTTGGTGCATAAGCTGCTTGTACACTAGGCGTACTATCTTGTACGTTGCGCGTACCACCACAAAACCTTGTATGCTAAGCGTATTGAGGTTGTACGTTTGGCATATGCCTCCAGTGTGTGTTGGGCTTTTTAGCCATTTGGGCCCTACTTAGCAATGTTTTAAAAACCGGGTTTTAGTTGAATCGGTATGGTGACCGGTTCACGATTCAACCGGTTTAACCGGTTCGACCGGTGGGTCAACAGGTTTCGATAATTTTCATTTTTTTCCTATTTTCCTACACATACATACATATATAAATAATGAATTTGACGTTTACAAGTTAAAACATTAAAAATATACATAAAAATAAGTTATAGATCAATCCAAATACATTAAAATAACACATAACAAAAAGTTTTAGTATTTTACTTCAATTCATATACGTCAAAAAAAAAGTATAATATCGAAACAAAATATAGTTTTAGATGAATACAAACAGATCAAAAAACTTTATAACAGTTAACATATGTTTTTATTTTGAGAAAATTAAATAGATTTGAAAAAAAACACCAAAGTTGATTATGCAAATAGTTCTTATCCATGTGTTTTTATTTGGTTTAACCGGTTCAACCGGATTTTTTCTGAAAACTGGCCGGTTCAATAATCGACGTAAAACTGTTGATAGTTGAACCGCTCCCTCCTCCGGTTCCCGGTCCAACCGGTTCGACCAGCTGGTTCAAACCGGTTTTTAAAACATTGGTTGAATCGCTCCCTCATCCGGTTCCCGGTTCAAACCAGTTTTTAAAACATTGCTACTTAGCCTTGGGCCTAGATCAACTACAATAATTGGGCCTTGGAATTTATTTTTGGGCCATAGGTGTCAAGGTTGGGCCTATTCGGCCTTGTGGCCCATTATTGTTTTGGACCTTGGATGTAGGCCCACTTAGAAAGAAAAACTTTTGGACCATAGTGGAGGAGTTTGGACTTAGGATTTTTAACCCTTAGTCGGTTTGTGTCGTAATCCTAATTAGGGTAATTGTGTATCTTTACAGTGTGAGATTTTGGATTGGTAGTCGAGCAGATTTTACTTTCAGTAGACCGAGGTTAGTCTCTTCCCGGTATTACGGGCCGTAGGCACCAAGGCCGGCCCATTATTTGTTATGCAATATATTAATTTTTGTGTGTTGTATGTTATGATCGAGTTGAAATACACTCGAGGGCGGGGGCCCAATATGATATTTCGGGTTGAAATATACCCCATGGCGGGGCCCACTGTGAATTGTTGGTTTGAAATAAACCCCAGGGCGGGAGCCCATATTTGTGTTGGGTTGGTACGAACCCCAGGGCTGGGCCCATTTGTATGCTTGGTATGTATTATTTTGGAAACTCAATAAGCTTTTGTTTACAGTCTATTTGGATGTTTCAAGTACTTCCGGTACTAACGGAAAAGGCCCGGCTTGATGACGCAACATTCATTCTCCAACATTTTCCGCATTTATTGTTATGCATACTCTGATCTTTTGTTATGACTTGATGTAATGGATTTATTTTAAACAATTATGAATGAAATCCCTGATTTAAAATAAAATTTTTTTATTTGTAATTTTTGAGTTGTTACAACATATTATCCTCATGCATGCTTTCTTGCTTACAACATATTTTATGAGTAGATGCCAACTCCATAATCTTATAATACACAATACAAAAAGGTGGTAACCAAAAGTGAAAATAGTAAGTGACTCTAGAATAATCATATAGACAAAATGCTTCCAAAAAATAAAAGGTTGTGTTATAAAAAATGCTTTAAAGTTACATCTATTTTGCTAGAATACTACTTGGTACAATAAAAAAGGAAATACAATTATACAATAAAAAGGACTAGAAACAAATCTATCGTCAAAACAAATCATTTCTTGATGAGCTAAGACAAGATTGGTAAGGTGAATACGAAGAATCTAATTGATAATTGGTATGATATGATTGTGAACTATAATCATTTATAGTGTAAACATTTTGGATTTACCAAACCATAGTGCACAAGTTTCTTAATAGTTCTTGCACATCATTAAAAATATCAATCGAACAAATGAGTACTCTTTCCAAGCCTAAATTTCTTCATTGCAATAAACACATCAAATGAAGGTACCATATTTATCTTTCATCCTATATCTCTCTAATCCCCATACTGTAAAAAACTCGAACATTGATAGATTTCGACATTTTACTTACCTCCAAAATGTTATTAGTGTCATGCGCATGCTTCCGGATGGGTCGATGTATTTTCAGATTCCATATCCTTAATTTGATAAATTCAATTGAAAATGATGCCCCTTGATTGATAGCCCCTCATTCTAGGATATCGCATATATTACTGTTACAAATAAAGAAAAACATTAATATAAATTTACAAGGTTTTTATAGAAATGTTGTCTATAAACATATCTAGCTTGTTTTTAACTTCAGTGCAATTTGGAACCCTCGTACAACTTGAAAAGAAAGTCAATGTCATGACTATAAATTTTCGTAACCTATAGTAATGGCTGTTGCTTAACATGAAAGAAAAAAAGAGATATGATACAGAAGAAAAGACATTATTAATCACAATACACGCCCTCTTTTCGGATCTATTGTGATGAAACTTTTTTTTTAATTAAAACATATATATATACATATATATTCAATGTTGGTTATCTTCTATATTTTACTTGTATATTTTCATATAATATAATCCCCCATTCCATAAACGTCATTAAGGTTTGCGATTTACATGGGAGAATACTTGACGGAACAAGATTCGATTGAACTAAAATAGATTAAAGTGGAAAGGGACTACTAAACAATATTTATAGAGTTGTTTTCTAACATTTACATCTTTCAAACAGATGAAAGATCAAGAACGAGTTCATGTCTAATCATATTATATATTTGTGAATCTGATTTTTATCGCAACACTGACATCATTTATAGTCTCGATCCATGGGTGGAAAATGCTGTACACAATTGTTATTTCAGTCATGTCATTGGTCCTTTGTAAAAAAAATTTGCTTAAATTTGTAGCATCTAATTGGTATATGTTCTATGAAAATTATATCTGGGGTTGAAATTGTGAAAAGTAACGCCTTTATAATTAACATTAAACATGGAGAATTTCTCATAAAAGTAAAAGGTGTTTGATATGAGAACAAGGGCATGGCAACTAACAAGTTAATGGTACTTAGGACATCATTCTCTCCTTTAAATGTTCTTTGAATTCTTTTATATTTCTCTTGACGTTGACGGTTTATATTTTTATTTCTCTAGATTTTATTAATTTATATAATGCAATAAACATAGATATATGTTTAGAGTTTCATTTACGCAAAGAAAATAACATACGAAAGATAGATATATGCTAAGAGATTCATTTACTTATTTTTACTTTGATTAATCTATATTTGAGAGTACGCCTTTTTTTCAAACTAGGAAATTGATACCTAGCTGGTGAAAAAAACGTGACGAATTTTTCAGTCAAATCTTGCCCTAAAAAGATGTCGGATTTTTTTTTTTTTTTTTTTTTTTTTTTTTTTTTTTTGCCTTTTAAATTATAGGTGGTCTTCTGGTTTTAACTTTTCTGGAATTGTATTTTTATTCTATGTAATTTTCAATTTGCATAAATTATATTTTTGATCCCTATATTATTAAAATTATTAAATTACATTTTTGATCTGTATAGAAAATAATCAATTAAAGACACTTTTAGTTCTTATAATTTTAATTTTACTAATTATATTTTTGGTTTTTGAAATTTTTAGTTTGCATGAGCTACATTTTTGGTCTTTTCTAGTTTTAAGACAAAATTATAAAAATATTCATGTGGTTTGTCAAAAGTAATAAAGTCAGTCTGTTAATATTTTTTATTTAAATGACCCTTGTGGTTTGCAAAACTTGCACAAATGACCTTTTTTATTAAGACTGTTAGTATTCAGTCGTTAGGGACTGAATTAGTAAGGGCATTTTTGTCTTTTCAAATATAAAGGGACTGTATTTACGACTTTGGGTAAACTATAATGACCATTTTTGTAATTCCTCTTAAAATGAGAAGAATGATAAAAAATGAGGAGATGAGAATTCCGAAATTGGAACCTCCTCCCTCTCTCTCTACTCAACCAAAGCTCTAGCAAACTAGGCTAGATCCAAATTTAGTTTATACTTTCGAGAATTAATTAAAATTATCAAATAATTAATAATAAAAAAAATAAAATAAAAACATATTTTTACAAATAAAGTTTTTTTAATAAAAAAATATATTTTATTACAAACAATGTAATAACATATTATACGAAAAAAAATATTTTTATATGAAAACGTAAAAATATGTTTTAGGATCATAGCGATGTAATAACATATTATACGAAAACGTATTTTTTTTAAATACATAAACAAAAAAATATTTTATGTAAAACAAATACGTAAAAAAACAAGTAAATTGTTTGTAAAAAATATTTTTTTTTACAATATGCTAAAAATATATTTTGTTTTATTAATAAAAGCTTTTTTGTACAAATATGTTTTTACTTTTTTTATTTTTTTTATTAATTATTTACGATTTTGGATAATATTAATTAATTTTCGGAAGTATAAAACAAGTTTGGCCATAGCCTAGTTGGCTAGATCTTTGGCAAAATATGGAGTGGGGGAGGAGGTCCAAAGGTCAAAGCCTCCTCCCTTATTTTCTATCACTCTTATCATTTTAAGACGAAATACAAAAATGGTCCCGGTAGTTTACTCAAAGTCACGAATGCGGTCCATTTATACTTGAAAAGACGAAAATGCCCTTATTAATTCAGTCCCTAACGGCTGAATCCAGTCCCTTTATACTTGAAAAGACGAAAAAGCCCTTACTAATTCAGTCCCTAACGGCTGAATACTAATGACGTTAGAAAAAGGCCATCTATGCAAGTTTTACAAACCACAAGGGCCATTTCCATAAAAAAAAAAGTTAGCATGGATTGACTTTGTTACTTTTGACAAACCACAAGGACCATTTTTGTAAGTATAGTTTTAGCTAGGATATGACTTAAAAGGTAAATATGTTTTTCGATTTGTATACATTTGATAATTGAGTTTTTTTTATTTTTATTTTTTTATTTTTTTATTTTTTTAATATTTACCCCTTCAACTTGTTTACATTGTAAACATTTAGTCCTAATAATCGACTACTCTAGATAAGTAGGGAAAAATGACTTAATAGGATAATACATTTAGTTCTTACATTGTTTGTTCGAAAATAAGTCCTTGTTGTTTTTGTACACATTCAATATTTATGACCGGTTTTTCAGGTATTGCTCACAACATACTATGTGGGACATGTTGAATTAGGTGTCTAAGCCCATAAATATAATTGATATGAACTTGAATTGATAGTAACATAGTCTTTTTGGGTTGCCCTCAAACCTAGTAATTGGACATGATATTTTTGGAGAGAGGGAGATTGATTTATTATTGGATTAATAAATTGAAATGAATAATTTGTTAATATATTATGAAGTTAATATATTAATTAAAAATAATAATATTTAATCAAAAATTAATTGGAATTAATTTTGTGATTAAAAGAATTAATTGAAAGTGCATGGACTGAAGTACAATTGTTCAATAGTTGAACAAGAGGCATTCTAGAACCATTCTTGAGGCCATGGACGATTTCAAGGGATATTCTAGGGTTTCCAGAATATCCATGTGGATAAATAGGAATCTGGATAATTACCAAATTCAAGATAATATTATTATATCGGGATTGAGCTTATCTAGGGTTTCTTGGCTAAACTATATAAAGGCCCTTAGGGCTATGATTTCGACCACTCATACCTTAGAGAGCTTAGACCGAAATTCTGGTCTCCTTTCCCCCCTCTCCTCAATATCCTTCTTGCTTGTGTTGGGTGTGAACCATCAAAGACACAACATTTGTGGTGCTTGATGCCAAAAGCTTTGAAGAAGGAATTCAAAATTGTTTGCTACAATAATCATCAAGGAAAGTTTTCATCCTTATGAATTAGGTTTCATATACAAAAGTTTTGTAGGATGATAGTTCATAATATGTTGCCAATATACGAAAGACATAGATCCTTATTAGGTTGCATGTGCCATAATCATTTAATTGTTAAATGTTTTTCTGCTTAGTGCATAGAATTTTTGTAACCTCCATAACCCATCAGTGGTATCAGAGACTGTGACTATCTTTCATGTATTTGCACATTGGTGATCAATCAAAAGAAAAGAAACATGTTTTTATGTTTTGTCTCAGCTCACGACGTGAGCTCAATCAAGATCCGGATTTTTGATGCTTATCTGCCTAATGTGCTTATATGTGATAAATATATGCTATATTTATTTGCCAAATATGATTTTACTGAATATATCATGCCAAAATTAGAACCTAGAAGTTAGGATATAAGTCTTTGACTTGATTAATTATTTGTTGATTAATATGATTGATTTTTTAAGTGTATAAATAATTAATTTAGATATTAATTGAACTTAATAATTAATGTCAAATATTATTTGGTTTATTTTAAATTTAAATTATTTTAATTTTTGAAATTTATTATAAACCTAGTATTTTGAAAAGGTTTTCAAAATACACCTTATAGTATATGTAGAATTAAATGTTTAATTATTACCATACATATAAGACTAAGTCATTCGAACCGCTAGTATGTCTCATTCATGAAACATATCTATAAAAGGGGGGGGGGGGGGATAAGGAAACTGCCTATAAAATGGTAGTTGAATGGGTGTCCACTCTCACCCATCGCTTCCTTGACCAGTGGAGGGTCGTTAGCCGAATGTGTTTGATAGGACAAAATAATTTTCATTAAAAGTATAATGATATTATAAAAGTAACTAAATTTTATTTTAAATCCCAATCTTAGTTACTTTAGGAAAAATAAATTTGTATGCTAACCCATGAAATTGCACATTATACTTTATAGTAGTTAGTGGAGTACATATGGTTAACCGACACGCTAATAATGACTATAAAGAGTGGTAATGGGCATCTTGAAAATTATCATTGATTAATGGAGCACGTGTGGTTAAACGACACAGTAAAATGAGACGATAAATGACATTGAGAGTGCTAAGCTAATTTGCATGGTTATTCACATATTGTTTGTGATCATCGGTATCCTAGTCACAAATGGAAGCGCATAATCTGAGATTAAACATGCCATTGAATAGTCTCAATGAGTCTCAAAAGATCAAAGAATTTCACTTAACTTAATTTCCTTAAAAATTTGTTATTCAATGGTGGAATTGGTAAATTGTCATTTACCTACCTTTAGATAAGTTATAATTAGATTACGACACCCATTTTCTAAGTTGTGAATTATTTAGTTGAATCTTAGCCTTAATATTTCACTTTTGGGTTTTTATATTGCGGATTGTTCATATCTAACTAAAACCGCCTTTCTTTTACAAATGTCTACTCCAAATGACGCTTCTGGTTCCTCCTCCTCCTCCTCCTCCCATAACTTTTCCTTGTTGAACATCTACTCCAAGGTGTAATTGGATGGCACCAACTACAATGACTGGATGTGCAACAAAAAGACAACCCTTCATTTCGAGGACAAGGAGTATGTCCTTGAGAGACCATTAGTTGAGATCGACGAAGAGAAGGCCGCTTCTGAAGAAATGGTCGCTTACAAAAAGCACTACAATGATGCAACAAAAGTTTCTTCCATCACGGTGGCAACAATGACTCCTGAATTGCAAAGATACTATGGGGATTATTGGTCGTACGAGATGAAAAAGGACCACATGGAAAAGTACCATATGAGTGCTCATCAAGAAAAGTACGAGGTGGTAAAGTCCCTCATAACTAATAAGATGAAAGAGGGAGAATCTGTTAGCAGACACGTACAGAGAATGCTACGTTACGTGGATAGGCTTGTCAAGCTTAATGAGAATTTTGACGAGGAGTTGGCTATCGACATAGTATTGAACTCCTTACCAATTTGTTATGATCAGTTCATCTAGACTTATCATCTGAACAACAATGAGACCACTTTGTCTCAACTTTACAGCCTTATGCGAACAATTGAAGCAGGTATGAAAGGAAAAAAGTGTTGCCTCCACTACTACTAGTGCTCTCGTTCTGGTCATTGGTTAAAGGAAAGGGAAAATAGGAAAGGTCCTCCTAAGGAAAACCGGGAAGGAAAGTCTCAAGCTGGGTCATCAAGCAAAGGAAAATCCAGTTTTGACGCTCCCCCATCTCTGATCCCAAAGAGGCCATTTGCTTCTATTGCAATGACAAAGGGCATTGGAAACGAAGCTGCCCAAAATATCTACAAGACATCAAAGATGGCAAGGTGAAGCCGACTTTTACAGGTATATACACCATCTTATCTAATAACTCATCATTTTATTGTTCTTAGGTCCTTGACATAGGATGTGGATTTCACATTTGTTATGATTTGCAAGGGCTAAGAAGAAATGAGGACATGGAGCATGGTAGAATAAACTTGATCATGGGGAATAGGCGATATTCACCTGTCACCAAGATTGGAGTTTATAGTCTAGTGCTTAGTGATGGTGTTAATTTAGATTTATTGAATTGTTGCTACTCGTCAGAAATGACACGAAACATTATTTCCTTTCATGCATTGTTTAAACAAGGTTTTAGATATTCTTTTAATGATGAGAATGGATCTATTTCTGCTTATAAATTAAATGGTATTTTTTATTTTGAAGATTTACCTTATGATGGTGTGTATGAAACTGTGATGTGTGTAGAAAATTTAGGTAATAGTATTGATTCGTCTAATGGTATAGACAAAGCGTGCTTGTGGCATTGTCATCTTGGAAACATTAACAAGAAACACATCGCCCAAATCCAAAAGGATGGAGTGCTGGAATCATTTGACCTGAGGTCAGATGATGAATTTGAATCTTGTCTTTTGGGAAAGATGACAAAAAAATGTAACATGAATGAAGATGGTGGACATTTTGAAGATCAAAAATTTATAAACTTGATTTTATTAAAGTTTCTAAAACTTTATAAAATTATTTTTATAAACTTGTTACAAGGTGTTGAAGCAAGTAGGAGCAAAATTGGACATTGTAAGATAAATGTCTCTTATGTCCCTATATGAATAGACTTGATAGTTTTGTGACGACTCACAAAAATATCATTAGTTTATGGCTTGGTTTATGCACATATGTTATATTTGTTATGAATACTTGTGTTGTTTATATTTATGTTGTTATTTTGTTTTGATTGTTAAAATTAGTTTTCATATGAATATAATATTTAGAACATAAATAAACATTACAAAAAGTTTGGTTTTAATGATGGTAAAATTAGTTTTAAAAGTAATATGAGTTTTATCTTTAAAACTAGCAAAAACGGTAAATTACACGATTAAAATTATATAAGTTTAAAATTGAGATTTTATAAACTTATCAAATTCCAAACCTTATTTTTTAAAATGAAGTTTTACTAAAAGGTTTATAATGTTTTTTTGCGCTCAAACGGTAAAACTTAATACTAGTTATTTAATTTAAAATTTGATCACGTCGATAATATAAATTTTGGATTTTATAAGAACATTGTTAAAATTGTAATTTTAAATAAAAGTATAATATGATTTATTGGATGCATGCAATAATCATAATATAATATGTTTTTTAAAATACAATTATACAAAAAATCAAAGACCCCTTATAAACCTCAAGTTTATGTATTCCATTTTAAAAACAATCGAACATCTCTAGATACACTAGTGAAATAAATGATACATAATTGCTTGATGTTATCTTTTTATGGCCGGGATAAGTTCAGACTTTCTAGTGGCACTACAACAAAACAGTCCGTTAGATACCAAGCTTTCAGAGACCACATATGTCGTCTCAAAAAGTATATGTTTAGAAATGAAATGTCATCACTAATAACTCCTTTGAATTTTTTGCAAATTGTTTTTCTTTTGTTGTTATCTTTTTGTGACCGGGATAGTTTCAGACTTTCTAGTGGCACTACTTGAAAATAGTCCGTTAGACACCAAGCTTTCAGAGACCATATATGCCATCTCAAAAAGTATATCTTTAGAAACGAAAAGTCATCACTAACAACATTGAATGTGGGCAACAAGATGCAATACCAAATTATGTCACCTAAGTAAATGGTGTTATAATACCAAATAGGAAAATGGGCAACAAGATGCAACACCAAACTTTTGAGAATAAATATGTTTTTTATTTATTTATTGTTTTGACCGTTGACAACGGCTAAAAAGAGGGCAACGTTTAGATTTTACTCGTTGGTGTAGGTTGTAACGATGACGAGAAGCTCCACGACGAGAAGCAATTAGATGCTGGGGCGGTGTGCAACGAGATGCAATGCCGTTTTGGGCGTCCACCTCAGCCACAAAGAGCACGTCTCGTGCCCACACCGTATCCTCTAATAAGTGCTTTGAATTTTTTGAAAAATGTGTTTTTTTTTTCTGTGACGACAAACCCTTTCTAATAGATAGGTAAATTTTTTTAGGAATCACTTTTTTTTTGTGAATATTGAAGCACGATTTTTCGTCTTTAAAAAACAAAACCAAAATCAAACAAAATAAAAATCAAAATTTTAAAATTTTTGATTTTTTTTGCGACGAAAATTTATTAGAGGTAAATATTTTTTAATTTTGTTTTTTTTTTCAATATTTTAGTAAATCATTTTTTTCTCAGCAACATAAATTATCCCCAAACCCTGGATTACTTCTTTCATCCCCTCATTCTTCCAAATAATAGAGCTGTCTACTTCACCCCTCACGATCTTAAGGTTGTCGCTTTCTTTCTAGCCGATCTCCTGCCTACTTTCATTCTATTGCTTGTCAGTGTCTCTCTATGTTTCTCGTTGGCGACACTCCTACAGTTGCTACCCTCTTTCTGAAAAAAAGCGACATGTGTGTGGGCATCTCTCACATTCGTTGCCTCACCGGGCACCACCTTTGATGTCTTCAACTAGATGGATTACTTCGAAAATATTATTTCCTTCCTAGCACTGCCGCTTTTGATATATATATATATATATATATATATATATATATATATATATATATATATATATATATATATATATATATAAAGAGAGAGAGAGAGAGAGAGATATATGATCATTTGAGAACTCAAAGTTTCCTGAGAACCTGAGAACTGAAGGTGGAGCGTTAGATCAAAAATTTTAATGGTTAAAATTAAAAATGACATATTTGTAATTATAAATGAATTTAATGACATTTTAGATTTTTATCAATGAACCTTGGGGGTAAATTTGGTATAAAAAAATATCCTTTCAAAAATCAATAAAATATAAATTACAAATTAATCTAAAATCCATAAATTACTCTCTCTCTCTCTCTCTCTCTCTCTCATCTTTCACATCGTCTGCACATCTCTTCCTTCTCCATCGACCACCTCCGTCCACCCTCCATCAACCACCGCTTCCTCTGTCGCCAATCAATGAAGATTTTCGATCCACAATCGTTAATCTCTATATCATCGACGAAGATGATTCATTTGTTAACTCCACCGCCGGCAATCAATTGATTTAGTTCTTCAGAAGAGAACAAATCTGAAGACTGAGTTGCATCTCTGATGATCGATTAACATCTCCGACGACCGGTTCATGTCTCCATCTCATCTCCGTTGACCTATTCACATATCTGCTTCATTTACTAAATCAAATCCTACATCTGTTGTTCTATCGACTCGTTACATTTAGAAACGATCTTCCGATCGAATCCGTTGATCACTTCGAACTGACACGAGGTCCATGAATGACTTCCGTTTGCCGCTATTGCTTCACTAAATCGACGACCTGATTTCATCTCTACACTCCACCTCCGATAATCTACATTTCTCACTTGTCATTTCTTGTTGCTACTTGATATTCTAATTTCTGGTTGTTACCTCTCATTTTCGTTTTCTGATTATCGGTTGCTACTTAGTAAAGATGTTCGTTTCACTGTTTTTCTCCAACTTTTGATGTAGAAATGAACTACTCCTATTTCTCTTTAGTCAACTAAATTGTTAAAACATAACATATCTGCTAATTCCTTTTCCATTATATTGATTACTTTAATTACTAAATCTCAATTCTCTAATGTTCCATCCTATTTTTTATGTTTAGGAGAAACGGTTTCATATTCAACTCAAGTAAACTGATACATCAGAACATTTTTGTGAAGGAAAAAGGAACCTAGTTAAAATGGAAACCAGTTAAGAACTTTTGGAAAACATAAGAACCTCAATAGAAAAACAGTTGTTACTTATATTAGCTCTGTTCCATACAAAGGATAACATGCTGATTTCTTTTGTCAAGCCTAGCACTTGTCAAATGCAAAAGTTCATATGGATTTTCTTACCCATTTTATAAATACAATTTATGTAGATCTATTAATCATTTATTCTACGTATATTCACATTCTTCTATCGTTTAAAAACCACATCAATTTCCTAATAATAGTTTAAACTTAGCATTAACTCCTCTAATCTCCAAAGTGAAAGTGTATCATGGGTGATATTTTATTATTACTATTTCAATAATTCAATTTATGAGATAACTTCTTTAGATTATAGGAGTTCCAATTTCAAAATCAATGTATCTATTTTATCTATATTATGTGATTGTATTTGACTTTCATAGAGAACTTTGCAAGGATCTTTTCATAGAGAACTTTGCAAGCAGTATCTTTTCAAGGATCTTTTCAAAATCAATGTATCTATTTTATCTATATTACAAATCTTTGTAGGTATCTTTAACAATATGTATTGTATGCATGTATCTATTATTTATAATCATATTTTTGTTACTATATTACTTAAGGTATATGTAAAAGAATAAATGATGTCTGCCTATTTATCAAATGTCTACTTCTCATTTTCATTTCTACATCAAAAGTTGGAGAAACAATTTGGCTCGGCTACCAATGCCTACTGCCTTACTTAAAGGAATAGAACATCTTTAGTTCATTACACAATTTTGAGTAAATTTTGTTTCAATTAACTCATGCCATGATAATTGAGTTATATTCAACATCCTAATTCATTCCAACAGGTTTCAGAAATCATACATACACATATTACAACACATAAAGCACACTAATTTTCCCAAGATTCATATTTTTACCATTCTTGGACCAGAATGCCCTTTTTACAAAAATGTTACATATTTATCATAATACTACACCTTTTAGGGTCGTTGCATATATACTAAAACGTTAATTACCCTAAAAATAATTATCCTAATATTATATGATAAGTTAACGGTTACATAATTATAGGTAATGCTAAGGACATATCATCACTTATGGGAGCGATCCGTACAATATTTTTTTGTCATATACAACAACCTGTGTTTTAAAGGGTTATACAATATGCAAATTGTACAATTGTGTAAAACATAATTTGTTCTATATGGCTAAAAATTATTATGGCATGTGGTTACATTGCATACTTAATGGATATTTTACTATTAAAAAGAGATGTTTAATGGAAACTTCGCATTAGAAAAAGATGTCCCTTCTAACTGTTTTCCCTATACCAAAAAATCATTGTCAATTTGGTTACGTAAAGCACAAGTGAATCATATATGAATTACATGTGATTCACATGTAAATTGTTAACTTGAATTCCTTTTGTTCACAACATAACAACATTTGAGCATTTGAATTACATGTAAATCATGTAAATTACATATGAATTACATGGGGTCCACATGTAAATCACATATGAATTATATGTGATTTACATGTAAATCACAAGTGAATCACATGTGAATTACATGTGATTCACATGTAAATCATAAGTGAATCACATATGAATTACATGTGATTAACATTTAAATCACAAGTGAATATCACATAATATAATCACAAGTGAATCACATATGAATTACACATGATTCACATGTAAATCACAAGTGAATATCACATGTGAATCTTATATAATATATACATATGCATTTTGTGAGTATTTTTTCATTAACCAATTTTTTTTTAAATTTTCTTGTAGATTTGGAAAAATTTATGGAAAATATTGAAGATGTGAAAAATGATAAACTGAAGAAAATATCACAATCTTGCACGAAGAAATTAAACACTGAAATTTTATAGCATTTTTTGTTTTTTATATTTTATCTTGTATCGAATAAAATATTTGTACTATTTGTTTTTATAGATTAGTAAATAAAAATGTGTTTTGTATGATTTACTTATGAATATTATAGTATAAGAAGTATGCATATATTCACCTAAAATATTGATTTTTTTGGTTAAAAAATTATAGTTTTTTAAAAATTTTACTGATTTATTTAAAAATTTACTAATTTGAAAAAAATTGCAGAATTAAAAAAAAAATCATGTTTTCCAAAAAAATTGAAATTCTGCATTTTTTTTAAATTTAGAAAATAGTTTAATAAAAAAAAATCCGAAATTTGATTTATTATGTTAATTTTTAGATCTTTTTATTAGTATTTCAAATAACACAAAAAATTAAACATTAGATGAAATTGGTAAGATGATGATCATGCCTTTAATGAGTTAATTTGGATCTAACTTTCCACCTTTAGTTCTCAGGTTTTCGGGAAACTATGAGTTCTCAACGGATTTCAACCTATATATATATATATATATATATATATATATATATATATATATATATATATATATATATATATATAACTATCCACCTTTGTAGGGATATGCTATTTGGGTATCATTTGAGAGGGTTGGAGAGCAAATTGCATTTCTTGTATATAATGCTTGTTGTGATAGACTAAAATAGGTAGAAAATTTTATATGTTCGTCCCTTTTGAAAGTTGTTATACTCTTTAAGATTACAAACAAGTCATAATTTAATTAATATCATGTTGTTGATTATATTTATTATGTGAAAGTTGTATAGAACCGAGATCTTAAGTGTATTTCTTATGTAGGACAAGTATGTAATCTCAATTCATGTGTTAATGTCATATTAGAACCTAAATCTCAAGTTGGTAGTTTGTTATATTGACCATTTACTTTGTCAAACATCACCATTATAGGCATGCAGTTTACCATCTTCAAGTAGGTAAGGAGATACCTTGATTAAAATTGTTTCACCTACTTTTATAATACTCTTTGACTATTCCTTTAGTTATACTCTTTAAGATAGGGATTAAACACCTTTAAGCCCATGAAATCCAAGAAGGCCTATGTTTTATGGACTACATACCTTTAAGCCTAAGAAATCCAAGAAGACCCACATAGATGGATCTTGTTTCATTTGTGGAGAAATTGGATAGTGGAAGAGTAACTTCTCCTCCTATCTGAAAAGAAAGTTTGCAAGTGACTAATATTTCATGTATCTACTAGATAGAACTTATACGTTTCATATAACACTCAAGTACTTCATACATAGATGTTAAATCTAATATTTGTAACTTTCTTGCGGATATTTACAGAAGAGTAACCAGCTGAGCACAGGCAAGTTGGAACTACACTCTCGAATTTTAGTTTATTATGTATGCTTAGAGCATAAATTATTTGTAATACAAAACATTGATTGTTTTGGAAGAATGTATGTTTTAATTTAGGTTGTCTCTCTCTCTCTCTCTCTCTCTCTCTCTCTATATATATATATATATATATATATATATATATATATATGTCTCAATTATTTTATTTAAATGTTGGATTATTTACTTGATCGTTTTTTATAACGATAATATTTATATTCTGAAATGATTAATTTCTATTTATGAGACTAGATCTCTTAATAGAATTATAAAGCAAAAATATCAATACTTTAATAAATAAAATTAAGTTCTATATGTAAACACTTTTGACTTAAACTTGTTTTAAATCAAACTTATCTAAAACATTATTATATTTATTATATAAATGAAGTACATATATTCCAACTTCAAGAAATGGATCATTTGAAGGCAAATAATGTAGTTTATTTGATATATGTGAATCTTATTTACATATTATTGATTCTTAATCATTTTTTCACAAATATTTAGAGAAAATAATTATTAAACAACTATACACTGTGATGTATGATTTCCTTTCTAGTGAATGTCTAAGATTTAATGCAAGATACCAATCTACTTTATTAGTACCTATAGTAGTTATAATTATATTTTAGATGGTAAATCATAATTGTGAAACCTTTATTGAAGTTTTCGAATGTAAAGTTGAGATACAATCCAATAACATCATCTAAAGCTTTAAGTGACAATAAAGGATGAATTAGACCTAACCGGATAAATTTTACTTTCTAATATGTAGAAATTGTCTTCCTATATGCTATAGGGATTATACCTAATCATTATTAATTGTAACATGAATACAAACACCAAAAAATACATGTCTATACAATATTCTAAAATGGATTTTAGATTATTATATACAAACCTACAAAGAATAAGTTCTCTTATTCTTCTGAATTCTGAGTCAGCAGAAAGCAAGCTTCTAATGACAAAAAAAGTGGGAGGCACATGGAACCAGAAGAAGCTCAAGAACTATAGCCAGATGTAGCAGTTGTTGGCACTACTTTCAACAAGGAATTATTAAACTTGAATAATAGATATTCACAAACACAAATGCTTCACATTAATGGTAGAAATCATCATTTACTTGAGAAATGTGGAATCTCTCATTAGTAAGTTCTTCTCGATGGTTTCTGGAAAATACATCAACTACCAAGATGTTATATCAAATCTTGAATATGGTAAATAACTTAGAGTCGTGAACATTGATATGTAATGCATTTGTAATAATCAAGTATGAGATTGATTAATCTTCCTCTCTCTATAGCAAAGATAGAAGAAGTAAAAGATTCTTTTAGAAAGAATACATACATGAAAATCATACACATTTAGCAAGGTCTATTATAAAAGTATTTTCTCACAATCATGTCATTACTATGGTCCTTATCATATTTATGACATTGAATATGATCAAACCATTTTCACAAGTAGCTATGATCAGATCAACAAGGATTTACTATGGCCTCATATTCTTAATATGTGATATAGAACATAAATTGCAAGAAAGACCAGTTTTCTTAATAGTCATCTAGTTGAAGATATCTATATAGCTTAGCCTGAAGGTTTTCTTAATCCACCTTATCCTAACAAAATATGTAATACTTAAGATCCACTTGTAGATGTAAAGCAAACATCTCAAGTTTGGAATAATCATTTTAGTATGAAGATACAAAGTACACTTTTATATCAAAATAAATGGAACATGTGTGTTGACTAAGAACTAGTGGGAGCATAGTGACATTCCTAATCTTATATGAATGAGACATAATTAATCATTTGAAATAACATTCCGACTATGTAAGGTCGTTTCACATTGACTTAGAAAGTATTTCTAAAATGAAAGATTTAGGAATAACCAAATACATTCTTGGAATGTAAAATCTATATAGATAGATAGAGATGTAGTTTAAAAGTTTTTAACTCTTTTACAAGAGTTAACACTATCTTAAAAGAGGTCAAGATACAAGATTCATTTGGAGGATTCTTGACATTGTCACATGACACCATTTTGAGTATGTTTCAAAAAGGACCTAAAACATAGGTTTGAGGTACATGAAATATTTTACATATTCTATTTGCTTGGCAAATGAATCCCTCATTTATGTCATTTCATGAGATAATCAGTTTGGAAGAAGATCATTATGTAAAGAGCAACATAAGATGCTAACTTCAAAACACACACACATACATACACACACACACACACACACATATATATATATATATATATATATATAATTATGAATTATAATTGAATTATGACTTCATTATGGAATAAAGAGTAAGTTTTGTAGGAATGAGGTCCAAGCTAAACATAATTGTACAATTGTGACAACCCAAAAATTTCCGTTAGTTTTAACGTCGAAATTAATTACGTTAAAAATTAGTCAAATTTATCCCAAAAATATTTTTGACTGGAATTAAACCCGTTGGAATATTTTAAATAATATTCGTCAAGCAAAAATAAACTCGTAAATTATCTTTCCATTTTATTGGAAAAAATTTATTTTTATTACGACCATTTAATCGGGTGCGACCAAAAGCCCCGTTTAACGATAATATCAGGTAGTTTTCCACTGAGCCCCAACTCAAACCCCTATATAAGGGGGAGTGGACTCCATTCACACTCTTTCCACCCTCTCTCTACACTCTCTCTCTACAACTTGTTTTCGAGCCAAAAACGCCCGTTTCGAGCCCCAAACTAGTAAGTAATGTATCCTAACTTGTTGTGTAGCTTAGTTATCATACAAATTCGTGTTTAAGACATCAAATAGGGGAAAACCCATGTGTTTACGGCCCAAGAACACTCTTGGACCGTGAACACCCTTAAGTGGGGTTTTTAAGCCCCAAAACCCCTCTAAACTACCCCTAAGGCTTAAATATGACTTGTGGACTTACACCTTCGAGCTTAGAACACTAAAACCTAGAATTTTGGAGAGTAAACATGAGTTTACGGCCCAAGAATACTCTTGGACCGTAAACCCCTCTTCAAGGGCCGTAAACACCTTTTAAGGTGTTAGAAATGCCCTCAAACACCTCCTATGGCCTTGGAAAATGTCTAGAAGCAACCCCATTTAATTAAAGGCATTAAACATCAATTAAACCAAGGGAAATAGGAGTTTACGGCCGTAAACCCCCTAGAATTGGTCCATGGGCTGTAAACTCCCAAAAAGTGCCCAAATGATGCCCTAACTTCTTCGTTTGACTTGGAAAAATGCATAGAACTTTATTCTCTACCATTTAAGACCTTAATACACCAAGGAATGAGCATACAGGAGCTTACGACCGTAAACCCCTTGTTTAGGGCCGTAAACTCCCTAAAATGGTCATTTTGAGGCCTTAAACCCTTCATAAGCCCTAGATTTGAGCCTAGCATAACTCAACAAATGATATAAGACCTTGAAACATCCTAGAACACACCCACCATGAGTTTACGGCCGTAAACTCATGGGGATGAGGTCTTAGGGCCGTGAACTCTATAAAGAGTTTAATCTTGAAGAGTAAACTCCCTATCTAGGCCACACATACCCTTAGATGACCGGGACACCCCTAGCACTTAATCGAAGTATTTTCCGCACTTTAGGATGCGTATACGTGTTTAATTAGTATTATATTTACTAATTTTATGTAAACATGTGTCATCATATGTTAATAGGTCACTAAGTATGTTCAAGTCCTTACTTGACACCGAGCACCCAACCGGCACCTTCGTTCGATCCACTTACAACAGGTGAGTTCATACCCCTGAATTAACCTTTTAAATGTTTTCACATGCTTTTATGGGGGGGGGGGGGAATACAAGTTAAAACATGCCAGTTATCATATCAATCACATGTGATTTATAACCCGCATGCACAAGGATTTATTACACTGTCAACTATTTTACCGAGTATGATATTGTAAATGGTTTTCCAAAACGTCTTTACTTGACCAATGCTTTTCTCAAATTGTCTCTCGTGCTGTATGTTTTACTTCAAATTCAGTTACATCAGCATTTTAAATAAGGGCTTTCTTTACTTATATTGTTTTCATCAAAGCTATAATCAAAACTTGTTTATGAAAGATTTTCAGAGGATTTCTAAAGGTTTTCAAACTTGTTTTACAAAAGAATACCAAGTCATGATTTTCTTAAGTATAAAGGTTTTCCAAAGTTTTCATCAAAGTTTTCTTCCATGTTTTTATACTCCTACTTTGTTAGATACTACTGCTTCGTTATACTTCCACTTAGTTAATGCTACTACTTCGTAACGCTTTTACTTCGTGAAAAGCTTTTACTTTGTGAAAAGCTTTTACTTTGTGAAAAGCTTTTACTTCGTAATACGCTCCTACTTATTAACGCTTCGACTTCACGATACACTTCTACTTATTAACGCTACTACTTCACGACACGCTTCTACTTCACGATATGCTTCTACTTCACGATATGCTTCTACTTCACGATACACTTCTACTTCGTTAAATGCTTCTACTTAGTTAAATGTATGCCTGTGCTTGTATATGCTATATAAATAATGTTTAAAGGACTTAGGAAGGCTAGTTCGCCCTATTTCCTTTTCTTCGTTGAGATGTGTTCTGGTGGGATCGGATATCCGTCCGAAGGCTGTTTGATCATTAGTTATATATTATGTATACAAGCATAGACATATAGGTTTACATCGGTCAGTTCAGTTGTGAGTCTCTATCATTAGTCCAGTATTTTACATCAGATCTCACTATACGAGATGCATCTTCAGGACACGGCCTTCTCCGTTGTCTAGTTGGTAACCAGAGTCTCCTGTAGGGAGAGCGGGCATTGTGTGTATAGATCTATACGGGATTGACACCCCCACACCCTGACTGCTAGCACAGTCCACGGCCTACCAAGCCAAGGGGTGACAAATGTCACATTCTTTCCGACGCTTGCAGGGCGTCAAGTTCTCTAGTGTCTATCAGTATGGTTACGAGTATCTCGGGGTTACCTTATAATTCATGGCTTTAAGGTAATGGGAATTTAACACTGTATTCACTGTTTTTAGACCTTGCTAGATGTATTATTCATTTGATACTGTCTGGGGTCTGTTTTCACTGTTTTTAGACCTTGCTAGACGTATTATTCAGTTGATACTGTCTGGGGTCTGTTTTCACTGTTTTTAGACCTTGCTAGACGTATCTTTCATTTGATACCGTCTGGGGTCTGTGTCTCCCTTTTGTTAGATTGAGCCAGGCGTGTCGTTCATTCGACACTCTCCTGGAGTTTATGATTTCTTTGCCTTAGTCAGCAGTATCTCCTGCTGAGGCATATGATATTTTCCCTTAGTACTTTTACTAGTAATATCCTCCTACTTTCCATAAAGTCAAATACCGTATTTTGGTAATGATAATATTTCAGGGAAATTACTCTTTAAAAACATAATACTGTCGGGTCTTGGTAGAAGACTACTTATAATTAGAAAATATAGGATTTTCTGGAAAGGACTCTAATACACTGTTGATTCTAAAATACTACTTTTTATAAAGTTAGTTGAATAAAATGACACTAAATACTTATGAACTCACCAACATTTGTAAAAATGCTGATACTCGCTTTCAAATAACTTGTATTCTCATGTCAGCAATAGACAGATACATTCCAGGAGCTTTTGGATAAAGACAGTTTAGTACCAAGTTGCACCTATATTATTACTTGTATTACTTTGATGTTTCTATGCAATGTAAACTATGTAAAACTATTACTATTAATGCAATGGTTGTTGTACTTTGATTACTATACTGCATATGTTGTGATACTTGACATGACGTCATCCACCCCAGAACGTTTCCGCCGTTCCGGTTTTAGGGTGTGACAGATTGGTATCAGAGCATTGTTTATAGTGAGCTCAGTATATCAATTCATAAAAGATATACAGCCTATAAATACATAGGGATAAAACACTCTGACCAAGAATTATACTTTAAAATATAACCATATTTTACCAAAGTATAAGAACATCTAGAATCTAAACACTCAAACACAAGTATCACAAGAAGAACAAGAATAAAAGTCTTCGGATGTTGAGCATTACCGTCAAACCTGGACAGTTATGTAATCGTAAGCTGGAATAAATGTAACCTGATCAACTACAGTTATTCGAGATGCGATGAACGTGTGCCTGGGAGTGATAGTGGTGTTGCAACAGGTCTGAAACTTACCAACTAGGAATGCTAGAGCCAAACATAAAGTTTAAAAATACTATGGGAGTATTTTGGAATACTAAAAGACTCACATTAATCCCAGAATCATATTCAGAAGATAAGAAACAAACAAGAATTAAAATACCATAGGGGTATTTTAGGATCCATAGACAACCTTGTGTGAAGAACTAAAAAGATCCTTATTGATATACCTACGATTACAGAGGGTATACTCCCAAGGTTATATATAATAAGGATCCCATAGGCTAAGAATGTGTGGTTTCGCTCTACTTCCTTTTCCTCGTTGGGATGTGGATATAGAGTAGTATCACATATTCGAAGGCCTATCGGATCTAAGCTATATATGATTTGTATACCCTATGTAATCGTAGCAGGACTCGATATGGATCACCCAGTGAAATGTTAATAATCTCTTAGGATTCTTTAGACATTTCCATTCTCGCACGAACCCTGTAGAAAACCCTATCCACTTCAGTACTCGACAGAAGAGTTGAGTCAGACCCAGAAGAGGTTCATTGAGAAGATTTCCAGTTCAGAAATGAATGAACTAGGTCGAGACTATTGAAATCACCAAGTGCTTATATCTTTTTAGGGACATTGGTGAGAGATTCGCCTAAACTTCCGAGATTTCCAGTCATCCATCATGAAGTGATGACACCCAGAGTCGGATTCGGAAGTAAGGCAGAGTAGAAATTCAATATGTCAATAGGAGAAGAAAACCCTAGGTAACTACCCGAAGGAAACCAACGTCAGTCCCAGTCAAAGATACGAGGTAGACAGAGGGAGCCAGTACATGGAACCCGAGAAGTGTCTTTTCCTCGTGTTCGTCACACTAATGCACCCATAAAATGATACAATTTAGTGAGTTAGGGATTACAATACTCACACTATGTGTTAGGTAAATCGCCTTTTTCCCGTTGCAAGTAATACGATTTGAGCGGATCCCCACACCTCTATTGAGGAGGT
Organism: Lactuca serriola; assembly: GCF_051521515.1. Lineage (NCBI taxonomy): Eukaryota > Viridiplantae > Streptophyta > Magnoliopsida > Asterales > Asteraceae > Lactuca > Lactuca serriola. The sequence continues at coordinate 67,976,027 of NC_136413.1, read as the reverse complement.
TTAGCCATAAGCCTTCATGAGCCTTTATTCCTACGGTCTTCGTTCCGAACTGTTCTCAAATCTTTCCAAGCCGGAGAGTGAAACCTTTCCCAGTATAAAGGTAACTTAGTAGGAACGACTCCCATCTTATGGCTTTTTCCGACACTCATACTCTTACCTTGAATACCCGGACTACATCATAGGGATGTAGGTCGACACTCAGACAACCAGTATCCGAAGCACGGGAAAAGTTTATGCCTAATATGGTAAGGATTGACACGTCCAGGGTTAGCCATCGTCTTTCATCAGCTTGTGTTCCTTTCCGTGTAAGGAAAAAAAGCATGCCTCCGAAGAAGCGTAACCCATCCGCTGGCAAGAAATCGACTCTCCTACTCGATGAAGCTACGTTCCAAGCTGTAGTCTCGGCAACCGTAGCAGCTGTCATGGCTCAACTGAATGCTAACAACGCCAATGTTAGGAAGAACCCTATCGGAAATTCCAATCCTAGTAATGGACAACAGCAACTAACACCTGCATACGCAGCCACCCAAGAACCTCACTCAAATCCACTAAAGAGAAAGCTCAAGAACTAGGAAGGAAGTACCTCGACTCAAGGACCTCCCGAAGGGCAACAAGCTGAGACAGTCAATACCCCTGCCAGCCCTTCCATTCTGACTTCAAGGAGACCATACCTAGGAAGTCTTCCCCACTGCAGCAAGTGTAGCTACCACCATCATGGTGTGTGCCGGGAACTCTATTATGCTAGGTGCAATATGAAAGGGCATACCGCTCGCGTCTGCAGAACCCCGGTTGAGTTTATTACATCAACCACCAATGTGGCGACCAGTACAGTTTGCCGTTTATGTGGTGAGGTTGGACACTTCAAGAAGGATTGCCTAACGGAAAGAAAAGACAAGGACACATGAGGAGTCTAACTCTAATGCTTGGAGAGAAGCATCAAGGAACCCGGTAGATTTTTGGTACGTCTCTCAATCTCAAATATCTAACCGAAAACATTAAAAGACTAATTCTAAATGTAATTACTTCCCCATTAAGGCGAAAGTCGCAACACTGTTATAAAATTTAAAAATTTCATCAGGTAAAGCTATAATGGCTAGATATATACGTCACGACCATGTATAATTGAGATGGATAGACCTAGAGTGAGTGAATGCCGCCTCATTTCCTGTTCCTTGTTTGGTTGTGGATTTAGGGCGGAGTCGCTCAGTCAACAGTCCTCCCCACCTTAATTATACATGACTGGTATATGTTAGGCGATTATAGAAATGCCTTGTGACAATCCATTCGTGAAAAGGTACTCTACTCAGAAACACTCAGACCCTCTACAGTTCCGCGTCGACTCTATCAGTCCAAGTACCCGTGACAGTGATACATGGGACAAAACCCGAGACGCCTAGAACTTGCGTGCCCGTTCGACACATGACTCTATTGACCCTCATTCTATATCATTTCGAAGTATGCCAACTTCGACGCCTCTATCGATCATGGTTCGACTTCTTGCAACCATGTGTAACTCCTTAGTGCTGTGTAAAAAGGAACTTTCTCCATAGCCATTCGGCAAATAAAGGTTCTTCCGAACCTGAACAAAATAAATATAATAAAGACTAATGCGATCCGTCAGTCGTCACTCTTATTTCAAACCTTCCGAAGTACCCAAGAGAAGGGTACCGCATATGAAATTAGGCAAGTGGTTGTAATCATGTTTTATCAGTACTTGTATGAGAACTAATATTGAACGGACCCATATCAAGATCATCTCATAGATCACACTTATGGGTAATACTTGATTAAAGGTACTATATTTGTCTCCTTAATACCTAGGATCTATTCTATCAACAGCACGCATCGCTATAGCGTTTTGCGGTATTACTGAACCGCTATTTTGAAATAGCTTTTACTAATAGCGGTGACGCTATTATCGGCACTATTGACCGTTATTTACCGCGAACCCATCGACGCTATAGCGACGCTACACCTGATTTACCATTTCATACACATTGGGCTACTTTTACAAAGAAAAGTCTGATTGTGGGCTATTTTAATATTAAATCTGTATTTATTTTTTTCAATTTGTCCACCACACTTTTGTTTTAATAAGTCCAAATAATAAATCTAATTAACTACAAACTACAAGGCAATAAATGACAACTTCTCTTTCTCGTATCTTTCAGTACTTAGAAACCAAGAACGACTGCAATGACAGTTTGACACTTTTTAGTTTCCATATCACTATATCAGAATATTATACATATATGGTTTATGTGATGTTCTTACATGACTTTTTATGATATGAATTCTATATAGTATTAATACTCTAATATATATATATATATATATATATATATATACATATACACACACACACACACTCTGTATAAATATATAATATAAATTACACATAACATTAAAAAATCGCTTCACCACCACCATACCACCATGATAACCATGATTTAAAATAGCAGTATGTGACCGCTATTGAAATTTTGATCGTGATAACTGCTTAGCCCGAGATACATAGTGGGACTTAAGTGTAGGGAGTGATGTGATTTAATATGGTTAAATGCTTATCCTTAATAGGCAGTTATAAAAGCCATTTTCACGTATGGTGTGAACTATGCAAGAGGATTTTGTAGTCAAAATGAAATTTGTTTCTCTTATGTGTTCAGAGTTAGACATCTAACGTGCTTTACCCAAAGCTGAATACCAAATGAGATTGATTGCGACCCAAGTATCATGTTTAACAGGATGTCTGTAACAAAGGGATAACTGCTAAACTTACCTAAATACATAAATTGAAGCTTCGAGCTTTTGGGAATTGGATGTTGATGAATGACATTATTCGTCATATGTTATTGGGGATAGTGAAATGTTCATAGACGTTCACCACTGTCTATATCAATCTATGATAAGTCTTGTGCAAGTGGGAGATTGAAAGATATTGTATGCCCAAGAGTCATTATAGAATGATATTTCAAATAACATATGATCCTATAGGGTCACACCTTATAGTAAGTTACCGCTAATTGATTATTTATTAGTATAATTTAATTATTAATAACACATGTATTTAATTGAAAAATTATTATTTTATGAAAATAATATTGTATCATTAACTAGGTATTTATTATTTATAAAAATAATATTTATTAGAGAAATAACAACTTATGAAATATATCATAAAGTACGATTATTTATAAGTTATATTTATATCTTATTAAACTAGGTCGAGTTTACTTATATAAAATATAGTTTTATATAAAAAATGAGTATTTATATATTTAACTAATTTAAATATCATGAATAGCTTTTTGATCCTTGTCCCCTTCACACGTATATTAAGTGGGAAAGGTCTAGGATTGTTTTAACTTATTTTAATCATCTCTCCATACTTGTAAGGAAGACACTTTTGCCTTTTCTTTTGCGGCTCCCCTTACTTTTTTTGTCTAAGATATAAGCACATGTATGTGAGGCATGAGTAGGAACTTGCAAGCACAATTCTCCTTCTTCCTTTTAAGCTTAAAAACATGAGCTAGAAGAGCTCTTGGTGGCTGCCCATTTTTTTTAGTTATGAAGCCTCACTCCCCTCTTCCTTTCTTGCATTTTGATGTTAAAAAAATACATTTGTTGTTTAACCTTTGAAAATATATATGGTATCTATTTCTAAGGCTTATAAACAATCAATTACAAGTGTTTACTAGCATATTTTGGTGGAATAATTCTTTCTTGGTGGATACTTCTAGAGAGATTATTCTTGGAGCTTAAAGTCATCTTTATCAACTTCCTGATTGCCCAAAGGAACCAAACTCTTCAAAGGTTGTAATTCTTTCCTTCTATGGTCATTTTAATCTTTCAAGTTTTTGCAATATGGTCTTTTGGTGGGAATAAAATTAGTTTTATTTTGTTCAAATATAAAGTCTTCTGTTGCCATGTCTATGTTTTTGAAACAATTTTTGAATAAAAAACCCAACATTCTATAAGTTTGGGTTGTATATAATTGTGTTCTTATCGTTGGACTGAGTTTATGCATAACTCTATATCTCGTGTTTGTTGTGCTTATATGTATTATTAGTTATTGTTTGTTACTTCGGGTCGAGCTGATAAGGCATTGGTCAGTAAGGACAGTCGGATGGCATGATCATTTCAACGTATAGGTTTTCTAAAATCTAGCAATCCAAACGACGTGTTTGTCATCTCACCGTTCCCGTAAGTAGTCCTTCAGTAGTATAATTAATATTACTTTATATTTGTAGGTTAATGGATATACCTAAACATAAGAGAGTAAGACGTAGGATATGGTCGTGATTTCCTAAGAAATTACTAGTTTAATATAGCCAATAGCTCTGTTACCAATCTATCACACCCTGACCAACGGTGGAAACGCCAGACTGTGCGATGTAGTCATGGATCACAGTTATCGAACATACATTGAAAAGTACAAAAATATAACTTCTATTTTTACCAAAATAGAGATTACCTTGTCGTTTTCTATTACTAAAATACAATACATGCCTAACAGTTTTTCGTTTACAAAATTTAGTGCAATAGTCAAAAGTTGTATAGGTCCTTAATGTATGTGTTCTTCCATCTTCTTATAATTTTGAGAATACATGCGTTTGAAAGATACATCAACAATAATGTTGGCGAGTTCCACATGTTTTGACACATTGTATTTTTATAACCAAAAGTGTTTTATATCATTTTGACTGGTTGACCGGTTTATATAAAAAGTGTACTCTTTATGACCAAAAAGTATAAAATAAAAACCAATATATAAGCCTTTTAGAATTATATAAAATATTGCTTTTTCTTACTAAAAAAGTTTAAAAATAAACAATATAAGTACCTACCTGACTTATAATTTGTTCTACCATATGAGAGTGTGTGCTAGGCATAATTGTTTACTTATATTATAAGTTTTATACTTATAGAAGTCCGAGAAGTGTAGGTTTAAGAATTAATGATACTTAAACATTACACAACTACTTATATAACGTACAAGTTTGAAGTCTTAGAGTGCAACTGGCGCTAAAGGAAACTGGCGCTAAAGGAAACTACAACTGAGCTATATGGCGATTCAATCTTTGTGAGGCACTAAAAGGGGTGTGTCGAGAACAACACCAACATTTCATCGACGTCGTGAAATCAAAACAAAAGGATAATTATCACCATTTGATTCGTCAGACAAGCTAGCGACCACAGGTGGGGCTATCAACCCATATATGATTTATATATAACTTCCTCACTCGTACGAGCTGAAGAGATATTTTATATAGACTTCATGATTCCAATAGTGAGTGTGTGCATCTAAAACCTTAAGGTACTGGACTAAGACTTAACCATACATATAATTCTAGTGAAAATCGGGCAGCATAACGATTGTAATATGAACAAAAACCAAGTTTTAACCAACGTAAAACCAACAATACCAAATATCTGAACACGTCTAAATAGATGTAGAATTATTGTTTTTAACAATATGATAAGTATTTAAGGTTTTAAAAACTATTTAATTTCAATGATTTTATCATTCATAATCATGGTATGTAATAAAAATATAACGTTTATTTTACTAATAAACATCACAAAATGAGTTGAACAAAACTAAATAGACGTATTTATATCATTGTATATAATGATTAAAAGAATTATTTACTGATTATAATTATAAACCTATAAATAAACATTTACCATTTATAATTATAATAAAACTATATTTGTAGTTATTTAAACATAAAATATGACATTGAGTTCATGTTCCTCAAAATACATATATTTGGTTTTAAAAACATCCTTTTAACAACCTGGTAGATATATAACAAAAACATATAGTTATATAAACCATTAATCTAACGTTTTAGTGTTTATATAAAGAAAATAACGAGTTATGCATGTAATCTCTCCCGAAAACATACAAAGCTTAAAAGGGACCATAGAACTCCCTTTCGTTCCGTGCTTTATTGTTGATTTGTTCATATATGAACTAGGATTCGAATCGCGTCTTAGGATTTCCCTAACTGTACCTCATTTGAACAAAATGACATTTGAAGGTCGTAGATCAGACAAAAGCAAGTAGGAAAAGCTATTCGGATTCACCGAAAAAGTATTCGGATCGGGAACTAAGATCCGTCTTGTGATTTTTGACTTTTCACCCGACACACTTTTGGATCAAAATAACAGTTGAGGGTTGTAGATCACGTAAAAGCGTGTCAGGAAAAGTATTCTTTGTGATGTCAGGGTCGCAAGAATCTCGCCCGAGCTTCGTCGGAAAAATGGTTTTTACACAAAAAGATGGTTAAAAAATAGGTTTTTCGGTGGCGGTTTTGGGTGAAAGCTGGAGTCACTAATAGAGGGGGCTGAGGGTCTTGTGGGTCGATTTTCAAGGCATTTGGTGGTGGTTGACGATGGCAACCGGCGGATAGTGGCGACACTAGCTACGGCTGTTGCCTTCGTTGGAGCTGTAGGAACAAAGGGAATGTTGGCTTCTGCTCGGAGGGAGGTCTACCGGAGGGCAGGTGGCAGGTGGTAGCGGTGAATGGTGGTGCAAGGCGGCGGCGGCGGTCCGGTTACCGAATTTGAGAGAGAGAGAGGTACAAGGAGGAAATCAAATTTATCCTTCTATTTATAGAAAGGAGATTGAACCACAAAATCTTGACAAGTGTCATCAATTAGGTGGTGACACGTGTTGTGGTCTCGGTTCGCTTGCCAAAACCCGATGAAAAAAGAATCCGTTCCAACTTTTCGAATATGCCTGTTACAAGTACTGAATCTGGTGATTTCAAATATGTGATCAACATTCCCGAACAAAAGATGAACTATGTTAAAAATACGTTAGAAGTTTCACTTCGGTTATATTTATTGTTTTCTCGTTACGACCGATTTTGTAAAACGACTATAACTTCGTGCTAAAAATATTCCGATAATGGAATCAAATAGTAGTGTGTAGTTTGAGTCCAAAAACGTGCTCACAAATACTTCACGAGATGCATAGCTAACCCAACGAATCGATTCAATATTAATTTATGGAAAACTCAGTTATATAATTGATTTGTTTTCTTAAAAATGGCGTAACTTTCGCACATGATATCCGTTTTCGATGTTCTTTATATCTATGGAATTGTGTTAACATGTTCTATTTGTTTAGAGTTTTATTTGTTCTTGACAACACTTAATACATAAATCTTATTTTTAATGTACTAAGTAATTACTTAGGTATTGTGTTTAGTAGTTCGTTAACGAGCAATGTTCATTAGGGACAAAAAGGGTATTACGTATGCAATTCTAAGTATGAAAACTTTATTTGCGTGAAAATGATGGGATACAATACATTAGGTCTAGTACTAGGGGTGTTCACCATGAATGAGACCGGTGAACGATGAGCTAATTTTCTCATTTGTTACACCATGCAGTAAGCTGTGATTTTCAAGCAACCAACAACAAGGTAGAATATGAATCATTAATATTGGGTTTGCAAATTGCCCAAGTTCTTTCGGTCATAAATCTTCAGGTACATATGTGTAAAGCCTGTGTTTCTAGGCTAGGCATTAATATTGACATAATGGTCTAGGTTAACCTTTGTAACTCATTTAGAAGAAATGAAAAGGAATTATGTGAATTTTAAGTGAATTATGTGTTTTATGCTTAATTATTAGGATTTAATTAATTAAGAATAAAAATAAGCGTCAAAATTAAAGTGTTAGATAAGCCCGATATCTTTACATAAAGTTGTAGTGGTCGAAACAAGGATTTCGGGGATATAAAGAATACCAAAATCCGAGTTATAACGAAGAAGTTATGACATGTCGAAGTTTCGCGACAAAACCGGCACGGTGCTGAATGTTGTAAAAAGTGAGTTTTTGATAAACTACTTTTTAGCCTTAGTAATCTAAATGAAAGTCGTAGTATTCGTTAAACCGAGAAGTTCGATAAAAAGAACGCCCAAATCTGACTTCGTATGAGGAAGTTATGATTTTTCGAAGTTTCAGCTTAGCAGTAGACAGCTAAAAACTCGAATTTTAGATCGAGCGATTTTTAGCCAACACAACCTAAACGAGAATTGAAGGTCTCGTCATTAGGAGCACAACGGTAAAAAGTCTGACGAAAAAGGACGTCGGATGAAGAAATTATGAATTTTTAACGGATTTCATGTCCCGGTTTGTTAAAAATAATAATATAAAATTTAAAGTCAAAATTAGCCGACGAACTCTAAACGGTAGTTGTAGAGCATAATTTTAGCTACGCGTACATATAAAGAACGTCAAAAACGGAGCTCGTATGCGAAAGTTATGAATTTTAGAAGATTTTGGCACAAAATTCGAGAAATTTCGCATAGATAGGCTTCACCCGGAAGTGCCACGTGTCCTCGCTTCGCATGTGCCACGTATCCGGAACCTGCTGAGTCACCGAAGCCACCTGGCAAGACATGTTGCCTTCCCCCGCATGTGAGACTGCCCTGTGTCCTCTTCTGACTCGACCGAAGGGAGGCCCAATCCGAAGCTCGCAGCTGGACCGAGCCTCGCATCGCCTAGCCTCTGAACCTCGCATGTGCACCAGTAGACCGCGGTCCAATCAGAAGCTGCCACCGAGCCCCTCGCACGCGCAACCCTCGTGCGAGCCTTCCCTGCGAACCCTCGGATCTGCGAGGCATGGCTCCTTCTCAGCCGTCCGATCAGAAGCTCTCTCCTATAAATACAAGGGTGCGAGACCTCCCGGGTAACTTTGAAAAATTGTCAATTTTAACCCCTAAACCCATATTTTCTTCATCTTAACATCCCGCAAAGCCTCGGTATCGATTGTAAAGCCCGGAATACTCCACGAAGTTCCCGAGAAGCCTGAAAATTTATCTTTTCGATTTCGAAGCCCGACTTTTACAAAGCCCGGTTTCTCAATAAAACTCCCGGTTTTATTAGAAACGATCGTTTTAGGAAACGAATTGCTACTCGATTATCATCAAACCATGTGAGTGTATAGTCACTTTAATTCTACACTTAGATATGAAGTATTTACCTTATAATACGTGCTATGTGTAGATATATTAATTCTTTATTTGAGGTAACTGTTGAGTTGATGTTTTATACAAGTTTTAAACTGTATAAGTATTTTTATCTACAAATATGTTGGGTAGAACATGGGTAGATAGTGATGTGTGATAAAATAAAATTGAGGAGAGGCCTCTATGAGTTTTGAGATCCAGTCATCTAGCGGAGTTTGAATGACGACCACGGACTTTCTAGACAGTCCAGTGGGAAACATTAGCAGGTCCGCAACCTGTAGGTGTTAATAAACTGAGAGTGTTCATTCGCTGTACTCCATCCCCCTCATGGTTGCCTTTAGGACATGTATGGCTGGGGAAACCCCTTAGCAGTAGTGTCCATCCCGATGATATTCTTTAGGCTAGGTCCCTTGTGATAAGTGTTTAGGGACATAAAGTAAGGATAACGGGAACGGGTAATCAGGGTTATTATTGATTGATGAACTTAGTAAGTTTATTATTATTATGGGTTGAAAACCCTATATGCTCATCAGGCTCCGAAGCTTGACCCACTCAGCTTTTTATGTTACAGGTAGTGGACCCCGAGCATAGTCGGAGGACAATGAGGGATTTTTGGATTATAGGCTAGTAGTTGTAAATAACTGTTGAAAGGCTTATAATGTCTTGTTTATGCTTTTGATCTGTATCGGAACATGACATCCCGAGGTTTTGATATGAAATGAAACTATACATTTCTTAAAGAAAGTTTTGATAAACTTTTATCATGTTTTGTTTTGGGAACAAATTCCGCAACGTCTTTAAAAAAGATTTCTCTGATTTTATTATAAAAAGCATAAATTAAATCAGTCTTTTCTGGCCGAGAAATTAGGGGATGTCACAGTTGGTATCAGAGCATTAGTTTAAGCGAACTAGGAAATTATAGAATTTCTAGGCTTAAACTTAGAATGCTAAGTGATGATAGTGAGATGAGTGTCTACCATATTCTAGACACGAGCACTAGTTTATTTTAGGAAAGATGCGCAAAATGCCCTTATGTGCTAAATGTTATATGTTTGCCATATATGCCATTATTGTTCGGATCTATGGTCTGTTGCCGACCGGATCTGGAAACCTTATGTGTGTAGGATTCTAACCGTACGATTACGAGATTAGAACTAACATGTAAACGTTTCGGAGGGATAAGGGAATTTAAATACCTATCGAGGGTAAAGACCTAAATTCGCCTTATTCGGTATATAGATTGTAATGGCATGACCTCGTAGTGGAGTTGCAAATGCAAACGGAAAGAGGGATCAAGAGCCTCAACCTCAAGTAGTTGAGCAAGTACCTGTTGTAGGAGCTGCACCTGAGCCAATGACGATGGATGGGGTACAAGCAATGATGCAAATGATGTTAGATCACCAGATGGAGGAGACAAGGCGATCACTACAACAACATAGAGAAGAGACTACGATGCCTGTTGAATAGCCCGTATTGAATGAAGGGCAATCAGTAGGAGGGGACTACAGTAGGACTCTAGGTCAACCCAACCTACCGATAGTTAGGCAAAACAACCAGGATGGAGGAGTTGATGGACGCGGATGCAAATACAAAGATTTCATGGCATCTAAACCGCCGTGTCTATCTGGAAGTCCGACACCGGTGGAAGTCATGAATTAGATCTCTGAAATGGAGACGATGTTTGAAAGTTGTGAGTGCAGCAACAAACAAAAGACCGCACTTGCAATTCCTCTATTAAGGTCTGGTGTGTTGAACTGGTGGAAGTTACTAGCTAATTCGATGCCCAAGGGAGAAGCTAGTAAGATGTCTTGGGAAGACTTTGTACTACAATTAAAACTACAATACTGCTCTGAGCAGGATCTTCTGGAAATTAATAATGAGTTCCAGAATTTAAAGAAGGGAAAGATGAGCGTTACTGAATACGCTGCTAGTTTTACTGAAAAGATGAAGCTTGTTCCTTACCTAGTTCCAACTAAACTCTCTAAGATCAACAAGTTTTCCCTCGGATTACCAGCGGACTTTGGTCCGATGTTTAAGCAAGCAACCACTTTGAAAGCCACCATCTGGGTTGCTAAGAACGTTGAGGTTCAGTCAGAGAGAAGGGTTTGGAGAGGGCGGAAGTTGGAGAAAAGAGAAAATTTGAAGGAACTTCAGGTTCCAACAAGAGAAGCAAATTTTCTAAGTTTAAGAAGTTTGGAGGAGGAGGAGGTGAAGTGAAGTGGTGTGAGAAGTGCAAGAAAAAGCACTCAGGGAAATGTAGTGAGGAGGTGACTTGCTTCAAATGTGGAAAGACTAGGCATTATGCCAACGTGTGTCTATCCGACAAGAGGGTATGTTTTGAGTGCCATGAAGAAGGGCATGTTTTTAAAGACTGTCCGAAGAGGAAGGATGCTGCAAAGCCCAATCCACCACCAAAGCCGAAGGCGAGAGCCTTTCAGATGACACTTGAGGCTGCAAAAGAAGAAGATCAAGTTATAAAGTAGTAATGTGAATAGTAACAAGTGGTTAGGCCTATTAGAGGCATAGTATAGGGTAAACTTGAACCTTTGTGTAATCGTTTCAAGGAAATAATATAAACCCTGGTTTTGTCATATGATGAATTGAATGACTATGTGAAATTCTTGTATGGTGATTTGGAGAACTGCGAGACAATACTTGGGACGAGTATGAGTAAGTGCGAATAGTAGTAGAGGCCTATACTACCGGAAGCACATGACTCGTACTTGGATGCGGGAAAGTCACAAGGTTACCAAGGAGCTATTATTTGATTCCGTCTTGTTCTAGTCTGCCGTTACCATCGTTTCGGTAATGACTAATAAGATGATTGTTATTCCGACCTTAGAGCTCATATTGAATCGAGTCCGACTAAGATGAGTATGATACGTGGTTCACAGAACCAAGTTCGATGTAGCATTTGACTTAAGCCAGCAGATTGAAGTAAAAGATGATTAAAGCGATCAACATAAGTACTGCACTCATTGTTAAAGAAGTTGATATTTAGGAATAATACATGTTGAACTGTGATTGTATCACATTAGAACATGAAGGAAGGTGTAGTTTGTTCCAAAAAAAAATTGTCCCAAGGAGATCTGAGTCTAAGTAGTGCAGTATACAACGAGAGATCATTAAAACATGACCCATCAGTCTGTTACAATAAACGAAGGAAAGTACTTATTCCAAGAAAAAGAAGGAGTCCTCAATAAGGATTTATTCTGTAACTCGAAGGTTACGATTGAAAGTCCTATAGAGATCTGAAGCTTTTTAGGATTAGCTAGATATTATCAATGAATTATCCAAGGCTTTTCTTAGATCGCGACTCCATTGACATCTTTGACCCATAAAGGAGTTGTCTATATTTGGAATGAGAAGCATAGGAAGCTTTGAGAAGTTAAATAAGACGTCATGTGAAGCACCGACTCTCTCGTCACCTGAAGGAGTTGATGACTTCACAGTTTAAAGTGATGCCTCTGGAGTTGGTTTAGGTTATGTTCTGACCCAAAGGGATAAAGTGATAGTGTGTGCATCAAGGCAATTGAAGGAGCATGAAAAGAACTACCCCACTCACGATTTGGAGTTGTGTAGCGGTAGTATTTGCCTTAAAGATATGGAGGCATTATCTTTATGGTACTAAATGCAAACTTTTCACTGATCATAAGAGTCTCTAATATCTCTTTAATCAGAAGGAATTGAACATGAGGCAACAACGCTGGCTAGAGTTACTCAAGGACTACGACTGTGAGATACTTTACCACCCTGGTAAAGCAAATGTTGTTGCTGATACTCTCAGTCGGAAGGTAAACCTTGAAAAGAAAAGGCCAAGAACGTTGAGAATTGAAGTTGTCTCGACAATTGTGGAAAGTATAAAGAAAGCTCAAGAGGAAGCTTTGGAGAAAAATGACCGAAAGGAAGAACGTTTGGGCAAAACGTTAGTGTTCGGTACAAACAACCAAGGGTTGAAGGTATTCCAAGATAGGATTTGGGTACCTAAGACGGGAGGAGTAAGAGATCTTCTGATGGAAGAAGCTCACAAGACCATGTACTCGATTCATCCTGGCAGCACAAAAATGTATAGGGATCCAAAACCCGATTACTAGTGGCCCACGATGAAGCTCGATGTTGCTAAGTATGTGGCCGAGTGTGTAACTTGTGCTAGGGTTAAGGCACAACATTAGAAATCGTATGGGAGTTTAGAACCTTTACCCGTACCCATGGGTAAATGGGAAGACATCACTATGGATTTTGTGACTAAACTGCCCAGAACAAGGAACGGTCACGACATGATTTGGGTGGTCGTTGATTCACTAAGAGTGCACATTTCATAGCAGCCAAAGAGAAATGGTCTATGGATAAACTTGCAAATTCTTACGTGAAGGAAATTGTGAGGCTTCACGGTGTTCCACTAACGATTGTATCCGATCATGACAGCCGTTTTACCTCAAGGTTTTAGAGGAGTCTACAAGAGGAATTGGGTACCAAGTTGTGTTTGAGTACAGCTTACCATCCGCAAACCGATGGTCAGAGCGAACGAACGATTCAAACATTGGAGGATATGCTGAGAGCATGTACCCTAGAATTCCAAGGTAACTGGGATGAACACTTACCTCTAGTAGAATTTTCCTATAATAATAGTTTCCACTCAAGCATTAAGATGGCACCTTATCACGCTTTGTATGGGGAAAAGTGTCGAACACCATCATGTTGGCTGGAAGCTGGGGAAAAGCATTTTATAGGACCTAAAATAGTCCATCAGACTGCCGAAAAGTTGTAAGTGACTAGGGAAAAAGATGTTAGCTGCTCAAAAGAGCTATGCTGACGAGAAAAGACAACCAATATCATTCGAAGTTGGAGATTGGGTTTCACTAAAAGTCTCGTCGTGGAAGGGACTTATAAGATTTGGTAGAAGGGGAAAGTTGAGTCCAAGGTTTATTGGACCATTTAAAGTTCTTCAGAGGATCGAGAATCAAGCTTACAAGCTAGAATTACCGAAAGAACTAGAGAGTATTCATAACACCTTTCATGTGTGTTATTTGAGAGAGTTCACGAAAGGTGTGCCTGACATAATTCCCATTTCTGAATTAAGGTTGGATGAAAACAAGAGGTTAATTGGAGAACCTGACTCAATCGTTAACCGTAAGACTAAGAAGTTGTAACGTAAGACAGTCGATTTAGTGCCTATACGTTGGAAACATATAAATGGGCCAAATCCCACCTAGGAAACGGAGAGTGACATAGTGAGTCGCTACCCGTAGTTGTTTGTCGTTGTGTGATTCCGGGGACGGAATCATCCTAAGGGGGAGAGAGTTGTAAACCCCGTGTTTCTAGGCTAGGCATTAATATTGACATAATGGTCTAGGTTAACCTTTGTAACTCATTTAGAATAAATGAAAAGGAATTATGTGAATTTTAAGTGAATTATGTGTTTTATGCTTAATTCTTAGGATTTAATTAATTACGAATAAAAATAAGTGTCAAAATTAAAGTGTGAGATAAGCCCGATATCTTTACATAAAGTTGTAGTGGTCGAAACAAGGATTTCGGGGATATAAAGAATACCAAAATCCGAGTTATAACGAAGAAGTTATGACTTGTCGAAGTTTCGCGACAAAACCGGCACGGTGCTGAATGTCGTAAAAAGTGAGTTTTCGATAAACTACTTTTTAGCCTTAGTGATCTAAATGAAAGTCATAGTATTCGTTAAACCGAGAAGTTCGATAAAAAGAACGCCCAAATCTGACTTCGTATGAGGAAGTTATGATTTTTCGAAGTTTCAGCTTAGCAGTAGACAGCTAAAAACTCGAATTTTAGATCGAACGATTTTTAGCCAACACAACCTAAACGAGAATTGAAGGTCTTGTCATTAGGAGCACAACGGTAAAAAGTATGACAAAAACGGACGTCGGATGAAGAAGTTATGAATTTTTAACGGATTTCCTGTCCCGGTCTGTTAAAAATAATAATATAAAATTTAAATTCAAAATTAGCAGACGAAGTCTAAACGGAAGTTGTAGAGCGTAATTTTAGTTACGTGTTCATATAAAGAACGTCAAAAACGGAGCTCGTATGCGAAAGTTATGAATTTTAGAAGATTTTGGCACAAAATTCGAGAAATTTCGCATAGATAAGCTTCACCCGGAAGTGCCACGTGTCCTCGCTTCGCATGTGCCACGTATCCGGAACCTTCTGAGTCACCGAAGCCACCTGGAAAGACGTGTTTCCTTCCCTCGCATGCGAGACTGCCCCATGTCCTCTTCTGATTCGACCGAAAGGGAGGCCTAATCCGAAGCTCGCAGCTGGAACGAGCCTCGCACCGCCTAGCCTCCGAACCTCGCATGTGCACCAGTAGACCGCGATCCAATCAGTAGCTGCCACCGAGCCCCTCGCACGCGCAGCCCTCGTGCGAGCCTTCCCTGCGAACCCTCGGATCTGCGAGGCGTGGCTCCTTCTCAGCCGTCCGATCAGAAGCTCTCCCCTATAAATACAAGGGTGCGAGACCTCCCGGGTAACTTTGAAAAATTGTCAATTTTAACCCCTAAACCCATATTTTCTGCATCTTAACATCCCGCAAAGCCTCGGTATCGATTGTAAAGTCCGGAATACTCCACGAAGTTCCCGAGAAGCCCGGAAAATTTATCTTTTCGATTTCGAAGCCCGAATTTTACAAAGCCCGGTTTCTCAATAAAACTCCCGGTTTTATTAGAAACGATCGTTTTAGGAAACGAATTGCTGCTCGATTATCATCAAACCATGTGAGTGTATAGTCACTTTAATTTTACACTCAGATTGTGATATCCCCAATTTCACGGCCAGAAAAGACCGATTTGTTTATGCTTTGTTTTATAAATCAGAGTGATCGATTAAAGAAAACGGTTGCGGAATTTGTTCCCAAAATAAAATATGATAACCATTTATCAAAACATTTCTCAAAGAGAATGTATTTTCATAAAATAATAAAACCTCGGGATGTCATGTTCCGATACAGACCAAAAGCATAAACAATATAAAATAGACCTTACAACAGTTATTTATAACTACTGATCTATAATCCAAAACCTCTCGTCAAGTCCACCGACTTATACTCTTGTGTCATTACCTGTAATGCAAAGAAAACTGAGTGGGTCAGGCTTGGGAGCCTGGTGAGCATATAGGGTTTTCAACCCACAATAATACATTTATTATATTCAATTATCAAACAATCAACCCAAATACCCATCCCCATATCTACTTTATTTTCTCAAGGGTTTACCCTAAGAATCCACTATCCTTCATTCATTCATTCCTAAGGATTTACCTAAAGAATTGGCACGAAGTCCATTGCTGCCAAAGTTGATCTATCATGTACTAAATCCATAGTTATCAGACGCTAACTCCATAGTCACCAAGGTTCACTCAACAATAGGCGCTAACTCCATAGTCACCAAGGTTTACTTAACAATAGGCGCTAACTCCATAGTCACCAAGGTTCACTCAACAATAGGCGCTAACTCCATAGTCACCAAGGTTTATACAATAGGCGCTAATTCCATAGTCACCAAGGTTTATACAATAGGCGCTAACTCCATAGTCACCAAGGTTTATCAAACAGGCACGAAGTCGCATCGTCACCAAAGCTTTACTTAATAAGCACGAAGTCACATCGTCACCAACTATTCCATCTACCCATGTTCTACCCAACATTTTTGTAGATACAAATACAAGCACAATTTAAATCATTTAACACCCGTATAAAAACATCAATTCCAAGCCCATCTCAAATAGACAAATAATATATAACACATAGCACATATTTCATAGCTAATACTTTATATTTATGTGTTAGAAGAAAGTAACTACACACTCACACATATAAACATCTTTATATTACACACATAACACGTATTTCATAGCAAATACTTAATATTTATGTGTTAGAAGAAAGTGACCACACACTCACACATATAAACAACAATATACTTAATACACTCAAACCATACTTGTATTATTATCGTGTTTATGAAAGGTAGTATACACTCACTTGATCAGAAGATGATCGGACAACACTACGACTTGTAGAAGTAGTAATCCTCAGCAGATCTGGAAGATCTCTACAAAAATCGAACTTCTCGCGGGCAGAGCTTCGGCTCGGGAATCGCACTTCTCGGGATCTTCGGGATCTCAGAACTTGCTTCGGGGCTCGAGGATATTACCGGGGCTTCGGGGTACTTCTGGCACTCAAAACGATGCAAAACGGGGGAGAGAAGAGAGAAAAAGAGCAATTGAGTCGGCTGCCCTCGCATTCTATTTATAGGAGGCTGGAGCCTCGGAGTACGCGGGGCGTACGCCTGTACACGGGGCGTACTGGTCCGAAATCGTCATTGCGTTCGTCATCCGAAGAACTCGAGTGCGAAGGTCGTCATGCTTCGCTGTACGCGGGGCGTAATTCGGATATGCCCGGTGACTCCCCCTTCGGATAATACCGGGTTTTATAATTAAATTTAAATATTAATTATTTAATAAACTTCGGAAATTCATATCTTCTTCATACGAACTCTGTTTTCAACGTTCTTTATATCCACGCGTAGGTGAGACTACGTTCTACAACTTTTGTTTAGACTTCGTCGGCTAATTTTGACTTTATTTTTATTATTTATTTTTAGTAGGCCCGGACAGGAAAACTTCGTTATAAAATCATAACTTCTTCGTTTGACGTCCGTTCTCGCCTAACTTTTCATCGCTTTGATACCAACAACGAGATCTTCGATTCTCGTTTAGATTGTTTTGGCTAAAAACCGCTCGATCTCAAATCGAGTGTTTCAGGCTGCATACCGCTAAGCCGAAAATTCGATAAATCATAACTTCTTCATACGAAGTCAGATTTGGGCGTTCTTTATATGTACGGAATCCTTGTAACATATACTACAACTTAGTTAAGATAATTCATTCTAAATAATCTTCCCTCAAAAAGTCATTTTTGATGCTTATCGTCTCTAAATTGACTAGCCCGGATCTACGGGCGTTACATAGATATGAAGTATTTACCTTATAATACGTGCTATGTGTAGATATATTAATTGTTTATTTGAGGTAACTGTTGAGTTGATGTTTTATACAAGTTTTAAACTGTATAAGTATTTTTATCTACAAATATGTTGGGTAGAACATGGGTAGATAGTGATGTGTGATAAAATAAAATTGAGGAGAGGCCTCGATGAGTTTTGAGATCCAGTCATCTAGCGGAGTTTGGATGACGACCACAGACTTTCTAGACAGTCCAGTGGGAAACATTAGCAGGTCCGCAACCTGTAGGTGTTAATGAACTGAGAGTGTTCATTCGCTGTACTCCATCCCCCTCATGGTTGCCTTTAGGACATGTATGGCTGGGGAAACCCCTTAGCAGTAGTGTCCATCCCGATGATATTCTTTAGGCTAGGTCCCTTGTGATAAGTGTTTAGGGACATAAAGTAAGGATAACGGGAATGGGTAATCAGGGTTATTGTTGATTGATGAACTTAGTAAGTTTATTATTATTGTGGGTTGAAAACCCTATATGCTCACTAGGCTCCCAAGCCAGACCCACTCAACTTTTTATGTTACAGGTAGTGGACCCCGAGCATAGTCGGAGGACAATGAGGGATTTTTGGATTATAGGCCAGTAGTTGTAAATAACTGTTGAAAGGCTTATAGTGTCTTGTTTATGCTTTTGATCTGTATCGGAACATGAAATCCCGGGGTTTTGATATGAAATGAAACTATACATTTCTTAAAGAAAGTTTTGATAAACTTTTATCATGTTTTGTTTTGGGAACAAATTCCGCAACATCTTTAAAAAAGATTTCTCTGATTTTATTATAAAAAACATAAATTAAATCGGTCTTTTCTGGCCAAGAAATTAGGGGATGTCAGAATATGGATTCATTATTGGTTACTAACCCATTCAAGGGAGCATTTACAGTAAAAAATTGAAAAATTAGCTTCATACTTGAAGATAGTAAAAAACTTGGCATCTAAGTTCCAAGATGTTGACATAAAACAAGTACCTAGAGAATATAATATAGAAGCATACACAATAACCAATCTTGTTATGCCTTCAAGAATCATCCAGAAATTAAGATACCACTATCATATGTCATTAAACCTGCAATAGAGAACACTAAGGAGGAGGTAGCGCCTATCCAAGATCTTGAACCCAAATGATCGCTACCTTCCATCACATCTTGGATCTCACACATATTTTAATATCTCAAATATGGATCTATCCCTGAAAGTGAAAAATACACATGAACGTTCAGAATAAAAGATTCTAGGTTCAACATAATTGAAGATATCTAGTTTAGAAAATCAGCAGCATGTCCCTACCTTAGGTGTCTTGAAGATGAAGAAGCCAAGATTATCCTCAAGGAATTCGATGAATGAGAACGCGATAACTATACGTAGGGTAGAGCACTATTTTCTAAGATCCTAAGAACCGACTACTATTTTCCAACAATGAAAAAGATGCAGTGGAGTACGTTAACAAATATGATGAATGCTAAAGACATAGCAATATCTTGCACAAACCAGCTAAACCTCTACATCCAATTATATCTCTATGGCTATTCATGAGATGGGGCATGGACATTGTCGAAAAACTTCCCATAACACCAGGTGGTAAGGTTTTCACGTTAGCAATGGATGATTACTTCTCCAAATGGATAGAAGTTGAAGCCTTTATCCAAGTTAGAGAAAAAGAAGTGATATCTTTCATCAAGCGCAACATCTTGACCTAGTTTGGTATCCCATTTAAGATTATATGTGATAATGGATCTTAATTTATAAGTAAAAGGACACAAAACTTTTGTGCAATTTGGGGAATCAAAATGATCACTTTTACACTTGTTCACCCTCAAGTTAATGGTCATGTCGAGTCAAGCAATAACATCATTGTCAATAACCTAAATAAGATACTCACAGAAAGAAGAGGAAGATGGGTCGCAAAATTGCCCTTAGTTCTTTGGGTAGATAGGACCACATCTAAGAATTCTACAAGACAAACACCATATTCTCTGATATTTTGGAACCGGGGTTGTGATTTCCTCATTATTTATGATCATTACAGTCAGGACACGATTATGTAATCAAGAAGAAAACGACAATATCCTGGCTGTAAGGATCATGAATTATGAGGGAATCACAACCTCGATTCCAAATACCAGATAATATGGTTTATGTCTTGCAGAATTATTGTTAGGACCTAATTTGTTGGTTTGTGCTAGGCATATATGTTTTGTAGGCATTATGTCTTCTTGTTAGGGATTTATTTGAGTTTTCGGTTGGTTGGACCGAATACGTTCCGTTTTTGGTCCCATGGTGTTTTCGGTTGTAATCTTGTTTGCTGTTTGTGTTCCCTATAAATAGGGACTTAGATGACCAGTTTTAGTTTAGTTGTTTTCGGTCATTGCTGTGTGTTAGATCCTTTGTACCTGACGATTCCAGTTAATATAAAATCGCGTGCATTTGGATCGATATTGCTTCTTCTTCTTCTTCTTGATTCATTGATATTGTTTGATCACTAGTTGGTTCATAATTTGGGGACTTACAATTGGTATCAAAGCCATTCTAGTGTCAAACTGTGTTCAAGAAGATTGAATTAGATCATTTTTGCTTGAATTAATCCTGGGATCGAAACTATTTTGGGTTTATTGTTCAAAATTTCTCATTGTTTCTGCTGTGTTCTTCGAAGATTCAGGAAAAGATACGAAAGATCAGCTTGAATTCATTACATCTGGACGTTTTCGGTTGACAAAATAATCATTTTCAGTGGAGTGTATTTCGTTTTTGACAGAATACTGATTTTCAGTGGAGCGTTATTGTGAGTTTTCGACTGAAAACCGTTTTCGTCCGTTATCAGTTTTCGGTCAAAATCCATTTTCGGTTGTAATCAGTTTTCGGTCGGAATCTATTTTCGGTTGTAATTCATTTTCAGCTGCTATCAGTTTTCGGTGTGACTTTCTTTGACTATTGGACAAGTTTTTTTAATCAATTAAAAAAAATGGAACCTCAACACAGTGCATTGCATCAAGAATTGGATTCAATCATGGGAACCACAACGAGAATTCCACGTCTCTTATCAGCAGAAGGGTTTCCAGAATGGAAATACATGATCGAGAAGTACATCAAAATGAAACATTTCAAAATATGGAGAAGCATACTTAGGGGACCTGTTAGAATAACAACTACTCTGGAAAATGGAACTATAATTGACAAAGAAGTGGAGGATTACACTGATGAGGATTTTGAAAAAATTGAGGAACAGGAAAAGGCACTTTCAACTCTGACTATGGCTCTATCCCTTGACATTGCTCAAGGATTTAGGGAATATGATTATGCCAAAGCGCTTTGGGAAGCATTGATAGAGGTTTATGAAGGTAATGAGGACATGAAACAAAGCAGACAGGACATGCTTCGTTAAAAGTTCAACAATCAATCGCAACTGTTACACCAACCTAACCAGTTCATGTTGATAGCCAAGTGTTGCATGAGGGACCCAGTGTTATTTGTACATCCTTTGAAGCCGGAAGTTCGTCAGCTCATGGTGGCTCCTCATCACCCCAACCTGATCATGATGCCACTTCCGAACGGCTGGCTAGGTTTTTAGCCCAAGAAGGTGTTGACCCTGCATCCAAAGGAAAAGGCATATCTATAAGTGCAGAGAGCTCCCATAATGAAGATCCAAAAATTGTTGAGCTAAAGGAAGAATTCAGGATCTTAAATCAGAAGCTTAATGAGAAGGAAGTTTTGATTGGAACTCTAGACATTAGAGTCTCCGAGCTCGAAAAAGAAAACTCTCAGAAGTCAAAACAAATTTCTGATTTGCAGCTCAATCTCAGCACTCTCACTGTTGTATACTTTGATTTGAAGAATAAACTAAATAGTGAATTTGGTGACAAATTCAAAACATCCGTCAGTGAGCCTAATGAAGAAGATGCTTCCCCTAACGTTTCTGCCCAAGCTCCTCTAGATGTTCCACGCCATACTAGTACAACACAAATTGTTGACCAATTTGAAAATGATCCTGTCAATTCTGACCAGAGAGTCATATTGAAGCAAGCTCAGAAGGGAACCTATACTCAACGAAGAAGGAAATTACTCTTCATGAAAAATTCTGATAAAAATTTTCTTGGATATTAGCCCCAACCGAGTGTGATTGAGCTTGACAAAAAGATATTCAAATCCAAATACGGAGATTGGTCGGGAATAAAGGTGTGGGGATTTCACGACTAGAAGAACATCTGGGAAGTCCAAAGAAAAAGTGGAAATGTGGAGTATTATGTGCATAAAAGTGACTTTAGTTCTTGGACTAAATTTGATCTTACAAAATTTTCTGAGGATCCCTTCCACAATCCATCGAACGATCCCCGTGGAACTAACTTCAAGCTCTTTTTGGAGAACCAAGTAAAGAAAAAGTTTGATGAGATGAAGACTGCAGAGTCTTTTGTCAAGAAAGCCAAGGGAGTACTTGATCCCAACACCAACCGTACCGTGAAAAATGTGATGTGGCTTCCTACTAAACAGATGATAAAAATTCCTATTGTTCCACAGTTACCTGATGGTTCTCTATGGAACATGGAATTCTAGGTATTTGATGAGGTCACAACCACCACCGTCATCAAGCTGCCGACTCATGATATTCGTGTTATTGAAGCAAAGGATCTCCTTCAATTTGGTGAGCGTGATATCCGTACTTTGGCAGAGCATCAAATCTTAGTCAATGATGATATTCTGGAGGCTGCTGCTAAAGAGTTTACTGGCATGGTCGCTGAAATTATCATCAAGAGAATGTGGGCAGGCGCCATGGGTAGTTTAGATGTGATGATCGTCAACATGCCTTGAATTCATGCTAGCATCAAACCAAGGGGGAGACTCTTAGGACCTAATTTGTTGGTTTGTGCTAGGCATATATGTTTTGTAGGCATTATTTCTTCTTGTTAGGGCTTTATCTGAGTTTTCGGTTGGTTGGACCAAAAACGTTCTGTTTTGGTCCCATGGTGTTTTCGGTTGTAATCTTGTTTGTTGTTTGTGTTCCCTATAAATAGGGACTTAGATGACCAGTTTTGGTTTAGCTGTTTTCGGTCATTGCTGTGTGTTAGATCCTTTGTACCTGACGATTTTGGTTAATATAAAATCGTGTGCATTAGGATCGATATTTCTTCTTCTTCCTCTTCTTGATTCATTCTGATTTGATTCATTGATATTGTTTGATCACTAGTTGGTTTATAATTTAGTGACTTACAATTATTAGTTGTGGTCCTATCTGTCCAAAGAACTAAGGGTAGTTCTTCGGCCTATTTTTCTCTTCTTTTTGTGAGTCTCTTCTTTGGGTTATTGAAAATGATGTTGTTGCTCGACTCGGATTGACCATTAGCTTGAGGATAGGTATAGAAGTGATCATTTTGATTCCCCAACTAGAAAAAAACTTTTGTGTCCTTTTACCTGTAAGTTCAGATCCATTATCACATATATTATCAGATGGATACCAAAGCAGGTCAAGATGTTGTGCTTGATGAAAGATATCACTTCTTTTTCTCTAACTTGGACAAAGGATTCAACTTCTATCCATTTGGAGATGTAATCAATCATTGCTAGCATGAAAACCTTTATAAGGATCCAACATTTTCATCTTGAATTAAGGCTTGAACATAATCATGTTTACAAAGCTAAGAATTATAAAAAAATTAGAATATCTTAAAACTAATATACAAATATATTATCTAAAAGTTGAATATTATTAAAAAATACGAGCAGTTGGAGCATCCCAAGATGTCACAAGAATCCAATATAATTTTCGAGGTCACATTCAAGATGCATTACACCACTCTTAAGGTACACAATCCTTCATATACTCATCATAGTATTCCTATTTCCTAATCTTTTCTAAGAAAAATAGTTTTGAAAACCATGTATCACTTCCTGAAAACTTTGATTACCACCAAATAATTTATTCCACGCTCTTTAATATTAAAACTTTGTTGCTCAATGTTTTTATCAAGTTATAAAATGTTAGATATAAGATAAGTAAAATACATTCATCATCAAAATATATTACAATGATTAAATAATCCATATAGGGCAACATCCTATTTTAACAAAATTGTCTACTCCTTTTTCTCACAAACATCCTCATTTTCACCAACTCTTTCGATTACCACATTCACCGCCATACTCGTCAATTTCTTCAATGACTTCTCCCAAGCATCCTAGTCCTAAGATGCTACATTTCTCTTCTTGACATCATTGAAGATTTTCAATATTTCTTCCAAGATAGCTTTAGCCGTGAAAACCTTAGCATCCTTAGTTATTTCATTAATTCTTCCTTCAAGCTCCTTATTATTCTCTCTTAATTTCTTCAACTCTTCATATTTAACCAAAAGCTCTTTTTCCTTTAAATAAAAATCTTATCATTTTTATACAATTCTTGCTCATTCACCATTAGGCTCTGCTCCATTTGCCTATTCGAAGCATCAATATCTCTCTTGACATCCTCAGTACCGTTCAAGATGGGGTTAGTTGCTTAACACAAACAAAAAATCATTCAACACATAATAGGATATATATATATATATATATATATATATATATATATACACACACACATACACACATACATACATACACACACATAAAAAAAATATACTTACTTGTTGGGTAAGGGATATTAATTTATGTTTGGCTTTTAATGGAGTTAATCCAAGGAAAATATTGTGGCTGGATCCTTGAGCAAGCTTCCTTTTCTTTGAATCGGGACTTGTGGGTTTGACTATCATCCTCTTGGATATTGAAGGATGTAACTTGTCAGCCTTCACATGAGAAGAACCAGATAGGAACTCGTCAACGTTGAAACACGAAAAGAGAGAACTAGAACGAGTAGCTCTTGAAGCTACAAGGATTATGTTTATAAATATTTTCAAAAAACAAAATAAAGTACTAATCCTTACTAGTAGACATCTTGGAATCCTGAGTGGTACAAGGTCAATCTTGGTCTCCCATAGGCGAACAACCCCCAATAATCTTGAAAATCCTTTTTTCCTAAGGTATTGTAAAAAATCTATAAATCTTTTCTTGTTTATCCTTATAGGCGGGAGAAAATCTTCAAATACAGGACCTATTACACATCATCAAAAGATGATTTAGTATCCCTTTTTCATTATATAAAACCCTAAAACAAATAGAACCCTACCTGAACTAATCCAATTAATAGGTAGGAAATATCCATTTTTGAGAGATTGCCTAACAATAAAGAAATGATTTCTTTGCTAGCCAATATTATGGAAAGAAGTATCGAAGATTAAATGATTTTTCCCTGCTTTATTCTAAAGATAACACAGAAAGAACCAAAGGTTCTATGATCATAAATACTAGCAGTTTCAGGTAAACCAAGATCAAGATTCTTGGTTTTGTTGAGATTACTAATCCAGAACAAGATATGCCAAACCATATGCATGATTTGGGCACAAGGAAACTCTGCCACTTCAAAGAAAATAGAAATTAAAGCTGGAAAAGGAAAAGAAAACCCAATTTGAAATGGGAGCTAGTAAAAAGAAGTCCATGATGAAGATATACAACCAGGTTTTAACTTTGCATCAAAAGGCTTTATAATTGTTTGAGGAGGAACTTTTATTTTAGAATGAAAGCATTCAATCTTGGTATTTAAAAACTTACAGACTTCCTTCTTTCCTTTAGAAAGAATGCTCGAGAAAACAATTCTAGAGCTTTATCCATGATCCTTGAGAGAACAAAAAGAACAGAAGGAAAAAGGTTTACGTAAAGATTAATTGATCAAATGGAAGTGAAGAATAACGAGTTATTTCAAGGTCAATTTATAAAACAATGGGACAATATGAACTCAAATTTCATGGGAAATCAAATAGTCTCCCCACTTCTTCAACATATAATGGGTAAATTTCTAGAAATCTCCATTTCCTAGGATCCCAGATTGAAGATTTATTGGGGAAATTGTTAAGGGTAGAAATTTTATCTTACGAATTTTAATATCTTGAACTTATACTAACATCCCGGGGAGCCCAACATCTTGGATTCAGTCAATATCTTGGGAGTCCCTTTATTTTTCTTGTAATATCGTATACATGTATACACAATTAACTAAAAAGGGATATACCAAGTCAAAAGCATGTGGTCAAAGCCTAATGAACATTGAAGTCCTTCAAAAAAAGTTGGGTTAAGCATGGATCAAGGAAGATCCCTAGAATATAGGAATGTTTGTTAGTATTCATATGTATAAAAGCCTAGCTAATCCACTAATCATGCAAACATTCTCTCTTCTACTCTCACCTTCTTTCTCTCGACACTTAAGCTCTTTCAGACTTATAACATGATCAAATAGAAATTGTAATCTCATTTTTATTAATAAAGTTCTAAGGAAAGTTATTTCATCACCTCTCGAGGTTTTATTCCAAAGATCTAAAATGATTAAGGGTTTTCCTCGTATATTATCGTGTTCTTGCTATTATATTAATTTGTTATTCTCGATTTGATCCATTTCTAACTAATAAAAATTTTCACAAACTTTTATTCAATTATAACTTTGTTTGTTTAATTACAACCTCAGACACTCTATAGTATCTTGATTATTTTTGAGGATCTTTAGATTTATACTCTAAATTCCCAAACATTGTAGCTTTGAGACTATTTGTGTATTATTTACTTCAAATACACATATTAACGTTTGAAAACAAATCAATATTGATAGAGATTTTTTTATTATTATTATAGTTTTCTTCCCATGATCATGGGCATGGCCAAGATCTTCTACATATTTGAAGATATTAAGCACTTAAATATTAAACATGTTATTCTAAACATCACACCATACTTACTAATTTTGTTATGAAATTATTTTATCAACTTTTTTTTTATCAAAACAATTACCCCCCCCCCCTCTCACTAAAGGAAGACCGGAATAGTAAAACAAAATGGGTAATGGCTATGTAGGAAGACCAAACAACTTTGATGATCCCCCACCTTAATATTGCAAGACTAAAATGAAAAGATAACTGTTATATATGAGAAAACCGAGAGACTTAAGACACGGTGATAGTTACATGTGCGAAGGCCGATAGACTAAAGTAAAGAGGGTAATAGTGGTATGTCAGTAGTTGAGAGACTTTGAATATTCCCGAAAGAAATTCTGAGAGACTAAAACTATAAGGCAATGATTATATGTGCAAAAATGATGTCAGATTTTTATACTAAAAATATTTAATTTTTAAGATAAAAAATAGCTTGGGCTTTCCTGAGTTGTTAGTACAAGTTCAAGACAAAAAATAGTAAGATGAAAATTCTACCTATAACAATTGCCCCCAAAAATCTTTACTCTAAGGTCTAGGAGTTGGAGATTTCTTGACTTTGAAAATTTAACTGTTATACGCTGTAAGGACAAGCTGGCTATTTAATTTCCCTGGTGATTTGAATTTTCATCCGTTGATCAGGTGTATTTCTTTTTTAAAAAATTATTTTGGAGCCACTTATTTTCTTGTGATTAGCTAATCTTTTGGGTAAGTCTCCTTATGTACTTCTTGTATTCGTTGCCATAGATAAAGCCCTTATTATTGTGAAAGCTGACAATGAAGGGTTTATCTATGAGTATTTTATTGATTCGGGCATCCTTTTTCAAAATCAAAAGGGAATTAGTAGCCTTTCAAACAACAAAACTAAGTCTTTTTCGTTTTGGAGGGAAATTTCCTACACAAACAATTTTCAAATCTTATGATGTAAAGTTAAATGCTCATTTCATATCGCCGTCTTGGACATTCTTTTATATTTCTCTTTTCAAATCAGACTTTCTTTTCCTTTTCCAACTATGATTTCTCAATTCTTCGAAATAATTCGTTTTCCTTACGCCCAAATTATGCTAATGGTGTGGCATATATTGTTTTGGGTTAACCATCTCAATAAGGCCTAGGGTCTTGATCTTGGTTTGCCCGAAATTGATAGTATTTACAATCTTTAGGCTTTTGGTTCTTCCTACATTATTTTCTAAATTAAGCCCGGGAAAGACCATCTTGTCCTCAATACATCTTGTCATAACATTGGGTGGCAAATAAAATATTTTTTGTTAATAGAAAATCATTGGAAAATGGGCATTCTTTTCCTATTGACTGGTTTAAGAAGGGTAGGACTTCTACTTTCTTCATGGTTTTTGAGTCGCGATTAGGTTATCTTGATTGTATTCTTCTTTCTTATTCCAGGTAGTTCCACAACTCGCAGACTTATATCCAGCTCGTGAAGATACCAAAGTGAAGATCTGGGAATTTTTGAGATTGTCTTTGGAAAAAAAGAACTTTCATGGTTCTTGAAGAGCAGCAGTTAAAAGAAGTTTCAAGTTCTCCCTATTTTGATCCGGATCCCACCATGTCTAATGGTAAGGATTTTAATTTCTTCCTTTTAAATTATATTGACTTTTAATTGATAATATTCGTTGACTTAGCTCAATCTTGACAGGTTCAAGAGTCACTCGCTTCGGTTCTATTTTGGTCAAGTTTTAACATCGATGAGTTTCTCTCCAACAGGTCTCCAGTGAAGGCTGATAAGTTACCTCCTCCAATTTTAAAAAGAGTGGTAGCGAATATCATGAGTCCTGATTCAAAGAAAAGGTAGCTCCCACAAAGTTCAAGCCAAGATATTTTTGTTGGACTAACTCCAATAAAAGTTAAACATAAGTTGATAGCTCTTACCTAACAAGCATGTAAAGTTATAATCAATATATATATATATATATATATATATATATATATATATATATATATATATATATATTAATATTTGTTAATTAATTTTTCTATTGCTTGTTTTAAGCAACCAAGCTTATTTTGATGGGAACCGAGGACATCAAGAAAATTTTTGATGCTTCGAAGTGGTAGATGGAGCAAAGCCTGATTGTGAAGGAGCATGAGCTAAAGAAAAAGAACCAAGAGTTGTTGTTGAAGGAGAAAGAGATTTTGGAGAAGGATGTGGAATTAGAGAGGTTAAGAGAGAAGAATGAGAAAAACACTAAGGAGGCCAAGATTTTTACTGCTAAAGCTATTTTGGAGGAAAGATTGAAGATGTAAAACAATTTCAAGGACAACGACATTACTTCCTGGGATCCGGAGGCTTGGAAAAAATATTTGAAGAAGTTGAATGGTGAGGAGGAGGTGAATTCGAAAGTTGAGAGGGTTGGTGAAGGTTTGTATCGATCGGATACACTGCAAGTATGAATAACAAATAACAAACTAACTAAGAAAATACTAAACAAAAACACAAAGAACATGAGTAATCACAAAGATGCTTTCACTAAGAAAGGATGTTCTCACTAAGAGAATGAAGGTCACAAAGACGGTCACAAAGACATTACATTAGAGTTTTACCCTAATGTTAAATATATATGATTACAATAACTAAAATCCCACTAATTAAGGGATGCATACCTATCTAAATAAAGGTCTGATCCTAATCACAAAGATTACGGTTCATATATATATATATATATATATATATATATATATATATATATATATATATATATATAAATGCCTAATATACAAAAGATCACAAAGATCATTGGTTCATGCTGGCGCTGATAAGACTGCGTGTTGGCGCTGGAGCCGGTGGTTAACATGTAGAGTGTTTGACTCATAAGATCATAAGGTGTGACCATACAATCTCCCCCTATCCGATGATGTCAAAACTAATCTACAAAGAAGTCATCAAGGTCATTATTTGAGAATTTTTCAGGCTTTAGCTAGGATCTCAGGCTTTAACCTCTTGAAGTCGTCAAGATGAAGATCAGTTAGATGCTTACTGAGTTTATAAGAGATCAACACAAAATATTCTCTTTCCAACTCTTTATATCTCATACCCTCCAAACAAATATTGAACAAATGCTCGGTGGGAGCATCAGGAAGATCTTTAGTGCATTGAAAGCACATTTGATTTTGGCTGTCAAGATAGAAAATACCATATTCTAGTTCCCAGATGCACATGTGCTAAATTGGCTAAACACCTACTGGCAGCTTGTTGATGATGTCGACAGTGCCATATGGAAGAAGAAACTTAGTATATTTTGACATTCTGGGCCTACTAGTTCTTTTTGAAGTGGATGGCTAGGATGGACCAACTAAAGGTACAAAGTTCAGCTTCTTAATTTTGTTTACCAGGGTTTGAATAGCGAACTTTACCTCTTGAGAATGAACACCATCGTGTTTAGAAAATATGTCCTGAATTTGCATCCACTCGCTATAGCCATATTTAACTAACTCACGAGAAAATATAAGTTCAGTGTATTCATACTCGACCTTTTTCCTAACCAGATGCAATTTGAGAGATTCACTCTTGGGTTTAGTGCATCTAACCTTGATGATAGGATCTTGTTGGTATCTGCTACCTAGAACATTCCCAAATTTCTTTCAATTGATCCAATCATTCATCTCAGATATTGAATTTTTCATTTTATTTATTTCCTTTCCTAGTTTATTTTAGTATAAATTATCTCATTTTAGTTAGTCATATTGCATATTTCCTCTTTTTATTATTTTTTAATCTTTAATCGGGTTCTTTCTAGTCTTTGATTATGGTTGCAGATTGTTTGAAGACTAACATGGAGTGGAGATGTTCCAGATTGCGAGATTCGAATGAGCGTTGAGGACGGTGAAGAAACATGGGCTTGAGAAGATCAAAAGATGATATGGGCTAGTTTGGAGGCATTTTATTGGCAATCAATATGGGCTTGATCTTAAAAGAAGAGGGAAAACATCATTTACAATTGTGGAATTGATTGTTCGATGGAGTATTCAGGATTTGGAGGATTTGGAAAAAACAAATTGGGCTCAAAGTGAAGAGACCTTGAAGAAAAATGGGCTAGAAGTTGATCGGACTCAAATTGGGCTAGTGGACTAAGTAGTGCAGGCCCAAAAAATGGAAATTCCCCATTCTCCGTCAGTTCACGCGGCCTGCATAATTTTGGTGCCGTTGCTTGGGATTGGTTTATTTTTAATCAATTTGTTTCTCTATGACCAGATCTCAATGTATAGGTGATTTGATTTATAATCTGGAAATTGAAATAGAAGCAAGGCTTTTGGCGAAGGAAAAGAGAATAGAACGTGGTCAAAATTCATATCCTAACGGGGATCCGGAGGTTGAACCGCTTCCTCTAGTGATACCGAACCTGATTCTAGCCCCGACCCTCGCTAAGAAATTCCCAAAACTTGACCCTTACAACAAAATCCACCCATCATAAACGATATTGCAATGACGGAGGGAGAAGGATCACCTAAAAGAACATTAAGACAAATTATGGAGACCGATGATACACAAACTCCAACCGGTGTTAATTACCCCATTTTGGAAGGATGTTCGAAATTGAAGTCAAGTTTAGTTTATTAGCTTCCAAATTTTTGTGGATTGGAAAATGAAGACTCACATAAGCACTTGAAGATGTTCCACATTATTTGCACTAGCATGAAGCCACAAGGGTCAACCGATGACCAAATCAAATTAAGGGCATTCCCCTGTTCATTGGTTGATAAAGCAAAATATTGGTTATTTTATCTTCCACCGGGTTCAATCAACTCATGGACCAATATCGAAAGAGGTTTCCTTCACAAGTTTTATCCCACTTCAAGAGTCTCAAGTCTTAGAAATGAGGTTTGTGGAATCTGCCATGGTCAAATGAGACTTTCCATGATTATTGGGAGAGGTTCAACAACTTATGCTATAGTTGTACACAACATCAAATTCCGGAACAATTCCTCATTCAAAACTTTTATGAGGGATTATTAGCAATGGAGAGAAGACTAGTTGATGCCTCAAGTGGTGGAGATGTCATTAGCAAAACATCACAACAAACAAGACAACTCTTCAACACCATAGTCGTAAACTGCCAACACTTTGGCCCACACCAAGTGCGACATCCCCAAATTCATGGTCATTTTAAAAATTTTATTTATGCTTATTTAAAAATCAGAGTATCATTTTTGAAGAACGATAATGCGGAATTTGTTCACAGAAAAACATGATAAATATATTATCAAATCATTTCCGAAGAAATGTATTTTATTTATATTAAAACATTGGGTTGTCTTCGTTAATACAGAAACATAAACATAAACAGACCTTTCATTCATTTACACTAATGATTTACATTTCCTTTAATCTCTCACTGTAATATATCTTCACATCAATACATGCGATACAAATAAACTGAGTGGGTCATGTTGGGAAAACTGATGAGTATATAGGGATTTCAATCCCACATCGTTATATATATATATATATATATATATATATATATATATATATATATATATATATATATATATATATATATATAGGGAAAAGTTCAATAGATAACCATAATTATGGGTTCTTCAAGGAACCAAATCTTTTATTCAATTTCTAGAGCTTATTCTTTATCAAAAAAAAATCTAAAAAAATCTAAATTCATATATTAACATTGTGAATGTGAAAAATATTTTTTGGATTTTTCGTGTGAATCTGGATTCACGTTGTGAATTTTCGAAGATTCAAATTGTGAGTTTGACGTAAAAAAAAAAATTCGAATTTTATATCATTGGAAAAAGGATAAAAAGTTATGAATTTCTGTATTTTTAGTTTTTTTTTTTGATAAAAAATAAGTTCTAAAAGTTGAAAAAAAGATTGGTTCCTTGGTTAATTAGGGTTCTCTATTGAACCTCACCCTATATATATATATATATATATATATATATATATATATATATATATATATATATATATATAAGAACTCACGATATATACAATTTCACCTCATATAAGCAATTTTACCCCACCTGTTGATCTTCACAACAACACAATCCATACTCTCAGATCTAAAATTAACAACTTTACCTAATCCATACTTCTGGATCAGGTATGTCTAAACCATGCTCTCAGATCAATGACAAATGACTATGCCCACTCCATACTCTCGGACTAGGGACGATTGACTATGTCTAATCCATGTTATCAAATTAATGACAATATTTTAAAGTTCTATCCTCCGTGTATATCTCACTCGTACTCATAAGAAGATACTACCCAATATTCATCTTAATGAATATAGGTTTACTTTGTATTCTAAATCATCATATATTGTCAGATATGCTCTTAACACGTAATTAAGGCAATATCAAATATATCACACATAAACATATATTTAATACTTTAATTAATTCCTATATTAAAATCATGTTGATGAAAGGACAATGTACCTACTTGTTAAAGTGCTGACTCTAAACTTGGGAAGCCCTTCGCTTCTAACAATTTTATTTTCCTTCAACGAAGATTTTAGTCTAGTATTTATTGCGACTAATTATTAGTCGAGAAATATTGTTTTTCTTGTATTATATAAGTGTTAAAAATACTTTTCAATTACTATGTACAGGGCCAGACATGAAACACCGGAGGGCATGACCATTTTGACATTTAAGCTGTTCTGAAATCCAACAACCCTATGCGGCCCTTCAAACCAGATTCCCTATATTGTGAGCAGTTAAAGGGTATCATAACAACACTTTGTATAATTTATAATATTTAGCAAATATATTGTTACAGGTTCATAATAATGATAATGAACTTAAACATAAGTTATACTTAAAGTAGGGTAAGCCTAACTTATTTAGAAAGGGGTTTTAGCTAAGAGTCGGGCTATGCAGGGGCATAACTTCATCGTTGAATCTTTCTAAAAATATTCTCTTAGCGCTTCAGCACTCACCTTACTATACTAAAACTACAGAAAGAGAAGTCGAATCATGAGGCACCGAAATGCTCGGGGGATAAGAAAAGAAAGGCTCTTGAATCAAGAGAATGGTGCAAGAAATATGAGAGCCTAAAGCCTCTTATTTATAGTAATTGAATTTTCAAAAATCATCCTCTATAGTTACTTAATGACCTTATAGTTATTTAAATGACTAAACAACCATTTGTATTACTATTTTAAATAGATTTAATGATATTTGTACTAAACTAATGTCGAAAGTACTCAACACTAGTCATATAACGACCACATCGTCGATACCTTTTAATGATGTATACGTATATGTGATTTATATTTTATTTTAATACGTAAATATGCTTTTATAAATTATAACTCGTTCATACAAATCCGTTTTGTCGTTCTCTATATCCATGCGTAGCTATCGACAAAATTTACAACTTCTGTTTAGAATCCGTCGGCTAATTTTGAATTTATTTTTCGTCCATATTTTTATAAAATTAAATGATTTTTCTAAAATCATAACTCTCTCGTATGGATTCTGTTTTGGCATTCTTTTTATCAAAATTCCTATTTTAAGGAGTACTATGATTTTCATTTTGGTGGCGTTAGCTAAATGTCAACCATCCTTTTCGTTGCTTTTTACGTCGTACATTTATTGTGCGCAGCTGACTTTTATATCTTATAAAAATCATATCTAATTCCTACGGAGTCGGATTTGTACGGAATTTATATTTTCGGGATCGTGAAGACATGTACGTTCTAAATAATATATATATATATATATATATATATATATATATATATATATATACACACACACACACACATACATATTGGCGCACTTATTTGTACAACTTACGGACGATTCGACTGATTTTTCCTATTTTATTATATTATAATAATCATGAAACACATAATATTCTTATAATTCTTATTTATTTCATAAAATAGGTTACAATTGTGGACTATAACTATTACCTTGGTTAAAATTATTTATCCTAGATAATCTTCTATAGAAAAATCATTTTTAACTCTTAATCTATCATAATTGACTAGCCCGCATCTGCAGGTGTTACAATTATCTTCCCATTAGGATGATTACGTCCCAAAATCATCAACAAAACAGGGCTTGTATAATGACTTTGTACATTTCTTTTCCATCCTAGGTGGTAATCGTAACTCTTATATCCTTTCAAATGAGTATCTAACTTTAGGACTCCTTGACTGTTGGCAATGTGCAATCTTGCACCCACTCTTTATCCTATGTTGGACTTTTAATCGTAACCTTCGAGTTAAAAGTTGTTCCTTATTGGAGATTCATGCGTCTTATTAAACATACTTAACTTAAGATAAGGTCTTTACTTCGATTACCGTAACAGACTGACGGACCATGTTCTAATGACCTCTCATCATATGATGCAATGCTTAGACTCAGGTCCTTTTGAGTCAGATTCCAGAATGGAAGATACCTTCCTTCTTGTTCTAATGTCATATAATCACATTCTAGCATGTAGCACTTCTAGCTACAAGATTCTTACTTTGAAGGTGATTGCGATACTTCCATTGATCGCTTCGATTATCTTTCACTTCAATCTTTTGGCTTAAGTAGGATGCTACATCGAACTTGGTTCTCTGAACCACGTAACATACCTTGTCTTTTCTGGACTTGATTTGATATGAGTACTAGGGTCGGAATAACAATCATCTTCATAGTCATTAATGAAACGATGGTAACAACTGACATGAACAAAATGTAATCAATTACTAGTGCCTTGGTAACCTTATGACTATCCCTGATCTAAGTGTTAGTCTTGTGCTTCTGGTAGTATAGGCCTCTACTACCTTTCACACCTACTCATACTCGTCCCAAGTATTGTCTCGTAGCTCTCCAAGTCACCACACAAGAATTTCATAGTCATTTAACACATCAGATAACATAACAAAGGTTTATATTCAAGTTCACCCTACACTATGCCTCTTATATTAGGCTACACCACATGGTACTATTTATATGGCTACTTCATATCCCGATCTTTGGATATATATATATATATATATATATATATATATATATATATATATATATATATATATATATAAATCCTCACTCTTGATCCCTTGTATTGTTACCTGCTTCATTAAGGATAATCTGGAATGCTGTTGCCTTTGGATTAAGTGGTACGTTTGGCTTTGTAGCGCCTTCCCTATTTGGGAAGTCTTTCTTGAAGTGTCCTTCATCACCACACTTAAAGAAAACTTCTCTCTTGGTCGTGCATTCGTCGGCATAGTGACCAGTCTTCCCACATTTGAAGCAGGTCACCTCTTTAGAGCATCTCCAGATATATTTCCTTCTACACTTGTCACACCACCTTTCTCCATAGCTATCCCCATACCTTTTGTTGTTGGGGTCAGACTTCACGAACCTATTTTTCTTGTCGGATCTTGAAGACCCCTAAAAATTCCTCTTCTCCCATACCTTAGCTCATTCCAGACCCTTTTCCCTAAGTTGGGTATCCACATTCTTGGCAGCTCTAACGGATGTGTTCAAGGTAGTTGGAATTTTTACCTTTGCACAAAATTCTGCTGGCAATCCATTATCAAACCTATATATCTTGGAGAGTTCAGTAGGCACCAAGTATGGGAATAGCTTCATCTTCTTGGTGAATGCGGTGACGTACTCATCAACAATCATCTTCCCTTTCGTTAGGTTCTGAAACTCGTTGTTTAGGTCTTTCCGATCTATCTCTGAGCAGTATTACATTTTCAACTACTCCATGAATGCTTCCCAAGACACCCGCATGGCTTCTCCTCATGGAATTGTATCTGCCAACAACTTCCACCAACTTAAAACACCGGTCTTTAGTTGTCTAACTGCAAATACGGTCTTTTGCTTATCGCTACAGTTTCAACTTTCAAATACCATTTCCATCTCGGAGATCCAGTCCATAATTTCGAATGGTTTTAGGCTTCAAGAAAGACTTGGTGGTTTGGCACCCAAGAAGTTCTTATACATCCGCCCATCCCTGTCAATCCCTTTGTTCTGGTCGTTCCTCCTTACCACTCGGGGTTCAACTTGACTCACAGTACGACTGTAATTTCCCTCCTTTGACAGCTCTTCATTTAGTTTGGGCAACACAATAGGCATAATAAGCTCATCCGTATTCTGTTGAAGTAGAAGCCTTGTCTCCTTCACCTGACGATCCAACATCATTTGTATCGTTGCCTATACTCCTGTCATTGTGACTAGCTCGGGTATAGCTGCAACCTCTGGTGCATGATATGTGCATACTTAGCTATGGATTTAGTATAGCTTTTTATCATTATTCGGCTAATTATTTGCATTCTATGGACAAACGATACTTAATAGTGTTGGAATTATATTTTCAGTCCCAAAAGATATGCTCGGAAGCTAAAGGAAGCTAGAGAAGCGATAGGAAGTTCGGGAATTAAAACAAGGAAGAAAAATGCCAAAAACAAGAAGGACTCGGCGAGTAGGCATAGCTACCCGACGAGTCGTGTCAAAGATTCACAAAGCTCTATAAGTCCTTTCCGTACACATATTTTTAATGAAGGACTCGCCGAGTCACCTCTGTTTCCAGAATAATATAAATAGGGACTTCGAGATCGAGATAGGGGGCTTCTCTGGAACCCTAGGAGGCAAAAATTACGATTGAAGATGTTGTTAGGTCGTGAGAAGCAGAGGAATCAACCCTACATTCAACCTTGAAGAGAATTAAGGCAATTTTAGTTTATTCTTAGTAATCTTTTGAGTTGAACCATGTTTAAACTCTTGAATTTCGTTTTTGAGTTTGTGTTTACTGCAATTATGAACTAAATCCTTATTCTTTTGTTTATGGTAGATGATTTTGTGAACATGGATTGATTTTATGGTTAGTATTAACTTTAATTTGGTGATTATGTTTTGTTAAGCTTGTCAAAGAACCTTATATGTTAATAATAACTATTCTTCTATTAATAAACCAGTAATTAAGTTGTATGAACATCTCTTAGTTATTAATTTCATATGATTTATGTGACCACATAGTTGTATGTCTAGGAATAACGAACGTGAAACTAGCATTAACTAGAAGATATGTAAGTTAATGTGTGAGCCTGTATGACGAACCATCAACAAGAGGTTAATTGAATGACTAACTTAATTAACCACTACAAGTCTTACTTAACCCGAATCAATATCTAGGAAATTCATTAATTTCGACAACTGGTCATTGCTAGAATTAATCTGTTTTCTAAGGATTAGTAATAACGAATCTGAATCTAATCACCTCAATCGGTAACCAATGAAGAATTAATCTGAAACATTTACTATAAAATCATCCATGGGATCAATTGAGTTGAACCTAAATAGAAGTCCTCTTAATTATTGAATTTAGTCGTAATTATTTGTTTAGCTTCTAGTTAGTTAAATTGCATGTTATTTAGTCTATTTAAGTTTCTAGTCTTGTAAAACTAGAGAAAACCTAATTCCATTACTTGTTTTTTTAGATAATATTAGTTATTAGTTTTAATTTTCCATTCCCTGAGTTCGATACTCTACTTATTTAGCTACACCGCAATTGATAGGTCCACTGCCTTTGTGTGTTAATTTTATAATTAAAAGTAGGTTTAAAACTAGTTCGTTTTACAGACATCAAGTTTTTTTCGCCGTTGCCGGGGAACGGTTCAAAAATTAACACTAATTTCTAGTTTTATCGATCCTTTGTGTGAGATTTATCTTGCACAAAGTTACTTCCTAAGTAATTTAGTTATTAGGATAAGTTTTAATAAGTTTCTATTTTTGAGAAGTTTAGTTAGAATTTTTTGTTTGCTTTTGCTTTGAACTTGCCGAGTGCAATCGAAGCGACTCGACAAGTCTATCACTGTTTCATAGTTTAGTTTTTTATTTTATTTTTGTTCTTTTTACACGTGTTTTCTGTTTTGTTTACAGTTCGTATATGACCAGGGGAGGAGGTATACCTCTGATCCCACCGCTTGATGAACCGTAAGCAACCTTGAAAAAAAAACAAAGGCAAGAACGTAGGAGAAATCACAACATCGAAGAATTCACCGTTAAAGAATCTAAAGCTGTCTTTAGTAAGAAAAAAGCAAGAAAGTAGGAGAATCCAGCTTCTCTTCAGTAGCGGACGAAGACCCGAAAAAGGAGGACACCGAGTACGAAACCGAAAGGGAAGAATCCGAGACCGAGGAAGATAGCGACTTTGAAGGAGAATTAGCTAACCTAATGGCTAACATCGATGAAGTCCCCATGGGAGAATGGAAGAAGAGGATACATGACGATACCGACCCAGGACTAGTGTAACTCGTGATTCCCGTGACAGCCACTTTCGAGCTAAAGGGCCACATACTTGCTCAACTTAAGGAGATTCCCTTCTATGGAAAAGATCACGAAGGCACTTACAAGCACTTAGATGAGGTCAACGATGTAGCCGATTACTTCAATGTTCCAAATGTGCCTTGTGAATATGTTTTGCTTCGTAAGCTTCCTGTCACGTTCAAAGGAGCTACGAAAGATTGGCTCAAGTCACTCCCTCCTGGATCCATCACTACATGGGCTAAGATGAAAGAAGAATTTATTGATCAATTTTTCCCTCCCTCAAAAATAGCCAAGTTGAAGAAAGCCATAACTAACTTTGAACAGCAAGTTGGAGAGTCCCTTTATGAGGCATGGGAGAGATATAAAGGTTTACTAAGGAATTGCCCACATCATGATCTAAATAGTCAACAAGAAGTATCCATTTTCTATGATGGAGTGAATGTGACCGCAAGGCAACTCCTTGATTCGCAAGGACCTCTTACAAAGAAGCCACCCCCGGAAATCAAAGAGCTAATTGAAGAATTCTCTAAGCACTCTAGAGAATATCATAACCCAAGGAATGAGCTATGTTGGGGGGCTGTGAACTCAGTTAATGATAGTATGGCAACATTGATGGCTAAACTAGAGAATTTGGATCGAAGAATGACTAAGATGGACCAATCCATCCAAGCCATTAGGGTCGGTTGTGAGAATTGTAGAGGACCTCATCTCACTAAGGATTGTGATCTTGACAAGAATGGGAACCGGAAGGTGCAAGTATGCTATTCAAGTGGTGATAGGTATGATGAAAATTGGCGGAAACCAAGGAATGAATGGCTCCCATATGATGAGTACAAGAAGGCAAGGGAGGAGAAATACAAGCAAAAAGAAAGGGGTTTCTATAAAAAGGAGGAACCGGTTATGGAAAATAAAGTTGATTTGGAAGAAATGCTCACTAAGTTTGTAGCTGCATCCGAGAAAAGACACAATGACCACGATGCTACAATACAAAATACAAGAACAATATTAAGGAATCAACAAACATCTATTCACAACATTAAGAAGCAGCTGGGGCAGCTTGCACAACAAATGAATCAAAGAACACCCGGTGAACTTCCTAGCAATACCGAACAAAATCAAAGAATGGCACATCTAAATGTAATAACCACTGATTTTGAAATAATTTTCACTCCTCTCACCTCTATCCAGAAGGAAACCAATAAGGTGCAAACAGAAGAGGCAACTGACTGGAATTCGAGCAAACCCGACTCGACTCGCCGAGTCGGCAACATGGACTCAACGACTCTGAGGTTTGATGAGAAAAACTTTTCTCTTTTGAAACCTTGCAGGTGTAACATCCCAAAGATACAGGCCAAAAATTTCATTTTTAAATACGTCATTATAAAACCAACATTGTAAGAAAACATTTGTAATATCATGTCATATCAAAACCAAAGTAGAAATAATCAAACATGTTATCATAAAACAATATCAAAGTGTAATCCCAAATATCTCATGTGCGGAAAACCATAGTGTGATGCGCTGCGATCGAGCCGACTCCTTTCCTTTAAACACGAAGTACCTGAAACCAAAACTGAAAACCGTAAGCACAAAGCTTAGTGAGTTCCCCCATCATACCACATACCATACAATCACATAGCATACATACTGCCGGGCAATTCTGGGGTGCCCGACCTACCCGCGTCAACCATTCTGGGGTGCTGACCTACCCGTGTCAAGCCATTCTGGGGTGCTGACCTACCCATGTCGAGCCATTCTGGGGTGCTGACCTACCCGTCGGTCCTAACAACCGACCCTCGGGGACTATTCCACCCCCAACTGCTACTATCACATATATCATAACATAAACATAATATCAGACATATCTGGGGTGGCTGAACTACCCTTCGGTCCTAACAACTGAACACGAGGACTGGTCCCCTCATAGTACCTCTATCGCATATAACATAACAAGCCATCATGCAAACATATCATCACATACTGTCAGACGTATCTGGGGTGTCTGACTACCTTTCGGTCCTAACAACCGAACTCGACTACTATCACATACAACATATCATGCTAGCATATAACATATCAGGTAGTAGCAAACCTAGATGATATCACAAAGACAATCATCTATCATACGTCTCCTACTGGTGGGTCGACATTGTGGCCTTAGACCCACCGCTACTGGAAGGTAACTCACCTCACACTGCTGAAGTCCCGAAGACACAATCCCCCACTTGCTGAAGTCCCGCAGACTCGACCCCAGCTACTGGCTGACAGATTCCCGAACTGTCAACACCAAAATAACACCCAATCAATAATTGGGTCCCAATACATAACCATACATACATTCTTTGGGTAATTACTACATTACCCCTCGCTTGGCTTATTCAAGCCCAAGGCCCAATCCGTAGGCCCAAAGTCAATTAGGAATCAAGGCCAAACACATGGCCCAATTTTCCAAATTAGGCCTAGGCCTATACATGGTCTCATTCTGAGGCCCAACATCATATACTCATTAAGGCCCAAACTATGGCCCATCTATGGCCCAATTTTCTAAATTGGACCCAAGCCCCTTACTTGGGCCTTACCGTAGGCCCATTAAATTGCTCTAGACCATTTGCTTGATCTTCGATAGCCCATTTGATATCCCAATCATTAAGGCCCAACAGAAAGGCCCAACCATAAACCCAAATGAAATTAGGGTTTCACATTAAATAATGATTAGGGTTAAGTTTCCTACTTAACCCATTAAGCACTTAATCCATTAAGTCCCATATTGCTTAGATTAGTCTTTGCCAATGATTATTATTTAATATCTCCAGTTATTAAATAATTCCCGTGTGTCCCGATTAATTCCCCCTAATTAGCGTTTCCAACCCAATACTAGTCCATTAATTAATTTGTTGGGCTTTTAAATCAATTAGGGCTTTATTGGGCCTATTAAGCCCACTAGAATATCATTAAGCCCATTAGGCTTTTATTAGTGTCCATTAAGGTTTTATTAAGCCCATTAAGTCCTATTGGGTCCAATAGAGTCCATTAAGCTTCATTGGGCCCATTAGGGTTTTAGTCCTTTGTCCAATCATCCAAACAAGTCCAAACACCATCAAGGCACACCGCCACCCGACACGGCGGTTTTTAGCTACTTTTCATTATTTTTCTTTCCGGTTACAATTACAATACCTTTATCCAAAACTAAACACACACACACTAACTAACTAACACTCACACATAAACACGGTGGTGTATGGTGGTAGCCACCACCCTATGGTGGTGGTGATTCCATTTCCGAGAACTTCAACTACATACACACGCCAACAGTGGAAAAACACTGCCACATACACATGCCCTAGTTGTGGAAGGACCCGGCCACCTTCTTGGTGGCGTATGGCGGTCGGCAGCGGAGGTTTGGCGATGACAGCCCACAAATGCACACACACACATGAAGCACGAGCACCCACCATGCAACGACACCTCAGACGAGAAAGAGAAGGTCGGCGACGGAGGAATTAGCTTCAGCGGCTTTGTCGGTGACTGCTGGGCAGGATATGGCGAAGATTGATCTGGGTAGCGTCGAAAACATCGAAGCAATAATGGTGGTTGGCGTCTCCCTTCCTCGTTGTTGACTGATATGGTGGCCCCATCGTGGTCTCGTTTCTCTGGCTTCACAGACGAGGGAGGCGGCGTAAATGGCTACGACAACGGCCTTGTTGTCGTCGGCAAGGATGATATGGCAGTGGGCATTCTCGTCGGCATCCATGGTTCTCTTACGATCTCGAAAACAACATCACGATGGTGCTCATCGGCAAGTCAACAACGCTTGTGACCTTGACAGTGGAGAGGGGTGCGGCGCCGGAGGTGGTTGAAGGGAGAGTGGCGGCTGCAAAATGGTCGCTAGGGTTAGGGTGTAAGATGCGACAAGGGGGGGATAACACGGGTTTAAACCCCGACTCCATACAAACTTTGCGTCCAAATAACACCTCTGGTCCCTCCTTTCCACAATTTCTTCAAACATAGCCCATAAATTACCATTTAAACCCCCAACATTAAAATCATTTACACCTTAGGTACAAAGTTTACCAAACAGTCCGCAATATCTTAATTATGACATAATCTGTCCTTCCACCTCATTTCCCTTTTAAATAAATTCGAAATAATTACCACGGAGCCCCTGTCTTCATGAATATTTATAAAATGAGTCCCAAACTCACACTTTTAACCCCAAACTTCTTAAAATGTGGCAATTAACTCCTCGAATCCAAGACCGTGCATATATAATTATTTCTTTTAGGCTACCATTCGTTCATTAATTAATTTATTTAACTAATAAGTAAACGGGCGTTACAACTCTCCCCCACTTCAATTAGATTTCGTCCTCGAAATCACTCCTTACTATTTCTTTTATGTCAAGCCACTTCTAGTAACATGATCACCCTCTTGGGCACACCCTAGCCTTTCCAGGGTAGCTATGACCAATCTTCGCAGAGCCCTAATATCCTCATATGAACGAATTCCTTGCAACCAGATCACATCTACTCCGTCTGAATCTGCTGTCTCGAGATGGTCTGAATCCCTAACAAACCACTCATACTAAATCATTATCGATGAATCTAGTATGTTCATCCCTCAACTGACTACTTAACTTCTGATAGCATGTGGTTCCTGGCATAAACCTAGGTGACAAACCCAATTACCTCTGCATATCCGTTATTCTCGGCTAAGGCTCAGCTAATCCCACTGTGGGTGACTTGTCACTCCCCAATAAACCAGCTATTCTGTGCGCATATGCAACTAAAACACACATACTATCACTGCCCAAACGTTGAAACTGCTCGAACACTGAACCGCCTAAAGCAGTATACGCTGCTACATAGCTTCTTACCAAAAGCTACCAAGACCTCCTGGGTCTTAATTCGCTTGCCAATCCTCTGAAATACTGGGTTTCCACCCGACTGCGGAGCCAAAGGACTCCCTACTTATTCGCCTCACACGACTTCTGAGCGAAATCCTTCTCTGGAACTAGTTGCCACTAGTTA
This sequence comes from Lactuca serriola, assembly GCF_051521515.1. NCBI lineage: Eukaryota > Viridiplantae > Streptophyta > Magnoliopsida > Asterales > Asteraceae > Lactuca > Lactuca serriola. The sequence continues at coordinate 67,931,937 of NC_136413.1, read as the reverse complement.
TCATGCCACTGTGACTCTACTACTTTATGATCTAACCAATTGGGTCCATGCGTCAGATCCTGTCATCATCAAATCCAAGACTAAAAGTGATCGCTACCTAACCAATGGTAACCTTACATCACCAACGCCCTTACGTAGTCCATTACTTCTTTGATCTCATAACTGTAGTGGCGTTCCTACAGTCTTATCACTGGCTCACCCAGATCTAATCCATCTGGGTAATACCAAAATCCAATACGGGGATTTCCATATCCTCACTGCCGCACCCAGACTGGTGGGTATGACTGTTCCTTTTGCGTTCTAACAACACGCTCATGCCATCTACCAACCTAGTGAATGCTACGGCTACACCCACAGACTTACAACACTCTAGTACTATTTGCCAACCTGGTGAATGCTACGGCTACACCCGCAGACTTATACCACCCCTCACACTATCTGCTGCTAGTGAATGCTACGGCTACACTCGCAGACTTACAACACTCTAACACTATCTGATCGCTAGTGAATGCTACGGCTACCCCCGTAGTCTTACAACACTTCCCATGATAACTGACTACTAGTGAATGCTACGGCTACCCCCGTAGTCTTACAACACTTTCCATACTAACTGACGTCTAGTGAATGCTACGGCTACTCCCGTAGTCTTACAACACTTTCCATACTAACTGACGTCTAGTGAATGCTATGGATACCCCTGTAGTCTTACAACACTTTCCAAACCGGGTCAAACACGCACTCGACCTAACCCTCAACTGAACTCGAGTCCTAACCGGAACTCTAACCTGGTTCCCGAAACCTGCTATCACGTGACCTCACTGTATCAGTACCGTACCCATGCCCGTGATCAAAGCGTCACGGCAAACCACGAAATCATCTACACCCTCTAGCAAGGTGAGAATCAGTGCCTCATACAACCACTGTCTGAGAGCCTCGAAGGCTGCCTGCTACCCAGGCCCCTAACGAAAGGCCACCGATTTCTTGGTCAGTCAGGTCAAAGGAACCACAATCTCAAAGAAGTCCTGCATAAATCTCCGAAAATAACCCGCTATACCCAGGGAATTCCAAATCTCAGATGGAGACCTCGGAATCTCCCACTACATCACGACCTTTATCTTGGCCGGATCAACTAGAATACCCTTCTGGTTGACAAGGTGCCCAAGAGATTACACCCCGTGGAAACCAGAACTCACATTTGGAGAACTTTATAAAAAGTCTCTCCCCCACTTAGATTCAACTAAGTCTTCACTGCACACAAGAATTGAAGGATTTCCAATCCTTCTCACTTCCTAGTATCCCCTTGATGTCAACCTGTATTTACCAGTGATAACGATCCATCACCAATCAAACCTTAAGATCGCCCATCCTCTGAAATCTAGAGGAGTACTCTTGAAATCCGGTCCAATCTAACGCCTCAATCCATCTCCCATGTTGTCAAATGAAGACCTTAATCTTCACTCTGGCTGACAAATCCTTATTCCCACTTCCAATCTCGCAGCACCACTGAACTCTAACCGAACGTAGCCCACGCGAGGATACAATTCTCTTGATCATGCGATGACCAACCACTTATGCATATAACACCCGCGACTGACACTACCCTTTTCATGTCACCTGCTCTGTCCTAGCAACGGTAGTGCCTTGAACTCCAAGGTTCATCCATAGACAATTACCGACCATACCTGAACAATGATAGAATCCCTGAACGCTGACTTCATTGGATAATTATTACTCTAACCCTAATCGAGTCTCCTCTAAATAATACTCCTGCATAGATCCTGACAATGATCCGAAATGATAACGGTATGTGCGGAACCCACCCCGCAAGATACGTCCCTCTATAGGTTCATCAAGGACCTTACGACATGCAGAATGGCATATACGGTCCTTGATAACCAAACACTAGCAGAAAAACCGACCAGAGGTCTGACTTATCCAAACTCACTCACAATTCCAACGCGATACGTATCCCCAACATCCATCTAGTAGCAATAGAAGATGACATACTCACAACGTCTGGAGGAATACTGACCCCCTTCTGCTGATATGACCAATCCTGCTACCCTGTAGCAGCCTAAACCCTTAGAGTGACAAACTCCCTCGTGTACTTCTCGTATGCGCTGCACTGACTCATGCCCTGCTGGCCTTTCACCCGATGATCAGAAGTCATGGGTCTCTTCTCGGGACCCTCTACTATACGCACCTGGCACGCATCTCTCTTTCCAGGGTGCTCCCAAATCGATCCTGCATTTGCAACTCTTGGAAATCGTATCCTTCAGGGTCTGGCACCCTGTCACGCTTACTAGCTCGCTTGCCAATGGCTAAGCTGCAACAACTGGAACATCCTCTGTCCCCAAACTGGGTCACAAACTCTTCCCTGAAGCTTCTTAGATTCTCCAAGACTCTCGCTGATTCGAGTATGGATCCTGTGCTTTCAGTAGTACGGGCCCAATACTACCTTCCACACCTATCCATACTTTCCTCAGCAATCCTTCCGGATCCTCCAAGTCCATTCCTCAACCAGTACACCCAAGTCTAACTGAGTCTCACTACTAACTCACTGAAATATATCCTAGGCTTCCCTAGGTTCCCGAGCTCACCCAGTCCTCAGCTGCCGAAAGATTCCCAGTAATGTCAACTAGCTACCTCATGAATATAGCCACAGGCAACAGAGATCAGATAATCCTTCAAGTAATAGACTCATCCCTATAATGGTTGGACTCAGACAAGAGCTGTGCAATAGGGTCAAATCTATCACTCTGAGATTATCCAGTCTGTGCCACATGTGACTTAGCATATTTATTTAATAGTTAGCTCACATTACTAAAAGTCCCACAAAGCACAAAGCAAGCAGCATTCAGACAGTGGAGACTCTAACCATCATATTCCAATCAAATCATTCTATCCTATAATCAGGAATCTGTACATGCAATTCAAAGGCTCATACAATCAGGCATAACCTAAACAGGCTATCCTAACACTGACTGATATGTACTAGCATGCAAGTCTACAAGCAGATACAATATGCATATAAGGCATCCTCCTAGATCCTTAGCCCTAATCTAGCATGCAGTTCTCATAATCATATCATATCATATCATGTATGGGTATCTTGGGGAAAACTTACTTGAGCTCAGCTGATTGCACGCATCATACACTTTGTTCTTCTCAAAATTCTCTTCTCTTTAAAGATTCTTTTCAAACTCCTTTTTATAAAATGGTTTTACTTTTGAAAATTTTCATACCAAGCCCTTAGTTTGAGTTCAGACACACCCGAGAGTATGTCCGAATCCCTCAAACCAAGGCTCTGATACCAACTTGTAACATCCCAAAGATACAGGCCAAAAATTTCATTTTTAAATACGTCATTATAAAACCAACATTGTAATAAAACATTTGTAATATCATGTCATATCAAAACCAAAGTAGAAATAATCAAACATGTTATCATAAAACAATATCAGAGTGTAATCCCAAAGATCTCATGTGCGGAAAACCATAGTGTGATGCGTTGCAATCGAGCCGACTCCTTTCCTTTAAACACGAAGTACCTGAAACCAAAACTGAAAACCGTAAGCACAAAGCTTAGTGAGTTCCCCCATCATACCACATAGCATACATACTGCCGGGCAATTCTGGGGTGCCCGACCTACCCCTGTCAAGCCATTCTGGGGTGCTGACCTACCCGTGTCAAGCCATTCTGGGGTGCTGACCTACCCATGTCAAGCCATTCTGGGGTGCTGACCTACCCATGTCGAGCCATTCTGGGGTGCTGACCTACCCATCGGTCCTAACAACCGACCCTCGGGGACTATTCCACCCCTACTGCTACTATCACATATATCATAACATAAACATACTACGAGACATATCTGGGGTGCCTGAACTACCCTTCGGTCCTAACAACCGAACACGGGGACTGGTCCCCTCATACTAACTCTATCGCATATAACATAACAAGCCAGCATGCAAACATATCATCACATACTGTCAGACGTATCTGGGGTGTCTGACTACCCTTCGTTCCTAACAACCGAACTCGACTACTATCACATACAACATATCATGCTAGAATATAACATATCAGGTAGTAGCAAACCTAGATGATATCACAAAGACAATCATCTATCATACGTCTCCTACTGGTGGGTCGGCATTTTGGCCTTAGACCCACCGCTACTGGAAGGTAACTCAGCTCACACTGCTGAAGTCCCGAAGACACAATCCCCCACTTGCTGAAGTCCCGCAGACTCGACCCCAGCTGCTGGCTGACAGATTCCCGAACTGTCAACACCAAAATAACACCCGATTAATAATTGGGTCCCAATACATAACAATACATACATTCTTTGGGTAATTACTACATTACCCCTTGCTTGGCTTATTCAAGCCCAAGGCCCAATCCGTAGGCCCAAAGTCAATTAGGAATCAAGGCCAAACACATGGCCCAATTTTCCAAATTAGGCCTAGGCCTATACATGGTCTCATTCTGAGGCTCAACATCATATACTCATTAAGGCCCAAACTATGGCCCATCTATGGCCCAATTTTCTAAATTGGACCCAAGCCCCTTACTTGGGCCTTACCCTAGGCCCATTAAATTGCTCTAGACCATTTGCTTGATCTTCGATAGCCCATTTGATATCCCAATCATTTAAGGCCCAACAGAAAGGCCCAACCATAAACCCAAATGAAATTAGGGTTTCACATAAAATAATGATTCGGGTTAAGTTTCCTACTTAACCCATTAAGCACTTAATCCATTAAGTCCCATATTGCTTAGATTAGTCTTTGCCAATGATTATTATTTAATATCTCCAGTTATTAAATAATTCCCGTGTGTCCCGATTAATTCCCCCTAATTAGGGTTTCCAACCCAATACTAGTCCATTAATTAATTTGTTGGGCTTTTAAATCAATTAGGGCTTTATTGGGCCTATTAAGCCCACTTGAATATCATTAAGCCCATTAGGGTTTTATTAGGGTCCATTAAGGTTTTATTAAGCCCATTAAGTCTTATTGGGTCCAATAGAGTCCATTAAGCTTCATTGGGCCCATTAGGGTTTTAGTCCTTCGTCCAATCATCCAAACAAGTCCAAACACCATCAAAGCACACTGCCACCCGACACGGCGGCCAATGGCTGCAGGAGGCGGCAGCCACCACCCTACGGTGGTGGGTTTTAGCTTCTTTTCATTATTTTTCTTTCTGGTTACAATTACAATACTTTTATCCAAAACTAAACACACACACACACACACACTAACTAACACTCACACATAAACACGGTGGTGTATGGTGGTAGCCACCACCCTATGGTGGTGGTGATTCCATTTCCGAGAACTTCAACTAGATACACACGCCAACAGTGGAAAAACACTGCCACATACACATGCCCTGGTTGTGGAAGGACCCGACCACCTTCTTGGTGGCGTATGGTGGTCGGCAGCGGAGGTTTGGCGATGACAGCCCACAAACGCACACACACACACATGAAGCACGAGCACCCACCATGCAACGACACCTCGGACGAGAAAGAGAAGGTCGGCGACGCAGGAATCAGCTTCAGCGGCTTCGTCGGTGACTTTCGGGCAGGAGATGGCGAAGATTGATCTGGGTAGCATCAAAAACATCGATGCAATAGTGGCGGTTGGCATCTCCCTGCCTCGTTGTTGACTGATATGGTGGCCCCATCGTGGTCTCGTTTCTCTGGCTTCACAGACAAGGGAGGCGGCGTAAACGGCTACGACAACGACCTTGTTGTCGTCGGCAAGGATGATATGGCAGTAGGCATTATCGCCGGCATCCATGGTTCTCTTACGATCTCGAAAACTACATCACGATGGTGCTCATCGGCAAGGCAACAACGCTTGTGACCTTGACAGTGGAGAGGGGTGCGGCGCCGGAGGTGGTTGAAGGGAGAGTAGCAGCTGCAAAATGGTCGCTAGGGTTAGGGTGTAAGATGCGACAAGGGGGGGATAACACGGGTTTAAACCCCGACTCCATACAAACTTTGCGTCCAAATAACACCTCTGGTCCCTTCTTTCCACAATTTCTTCAAACATAGCCCATAAATGACCATTTAAACCCCCAACATTAAAATCATTTACACCTTAGGTACAAAGTTTACCAAACAGTCCCCAATATCTTAATTATGACATAATCAGTCCTTCCACCTCATTTCCTTTTTAAATAAATTCGAAATAATTACCACGGAGCCCCTGTCTTCATGAATATTTATAAAATGAGTCCCAAACTCACACTTTTAACACCCAACTTCTAAAAATGTGGCAATTAACTCCTCGAATCCAACACCCTGCATATATAATTATTTCTTTTAGGCTACCATTCGTTGATTAATTAATTTATTTAACTAATAAATAAACGGGCGTTACAGCAGGCCCCCTTTGCCATTTCCAATCCGAGCCATACCTGATTACCAGATTCAAGGGTATAGAAGATTTATGGAACATATAAAGACCCTCCAAGTAAGCATTCCATTCGTTGAAGCAATACTTCAAACGCCTAAGTATGCAACTTTACTTAAAGACCTCTTTACTATTAGACAAGATATGGAAGAAGTTATTGAAGTATTGTTGAATGAACTGCCAGAAAAGAGGGGTGATCCGGGAAGCATAACCGTTCCTTGCCAATTTGGGAACATAATGACCACACGAGCATTGAACGATTCACGAGTAAGTATTAATATTATGCCATACTCCTTATTCCAAAGGTTGAACCTTCGAAGTCCGAAACCTATTCACATGAAGATCCACTTGGCCGATAAGAGAATAATACATCCAATGGGAGTGTGTGAAGACCTTCTTATTAAGGTTGATAAGCTAGTATTTCCGGTTGATTTCATTATATTAGATATGGAGGAGGATCTTAAAGTACCAATCATCCTTGGGTGACCATTTTTGAATACCGCTTGTGCGTTAGTAGATATGCGTGAATGTACGCTAACATTAAAAGTGGGAGATGAATCGGTAACTTTTGAAGCTGACCAAAAAGATACGCAAGAAGGGTCTAGAGAAGAAAAGGTTTCGCCATTAGATTTGGATGATGAATTGTTAGAAAAGGAGCTTGTGTACTTGCAAGAAAGCGATCCAAATCAATTCTTTTTATCTTTGGATGATAATTCTAATGCCAAGGGAGATTTAGATGAGATAGAAAGGATGATCAACGAAGCTGATTATCAAGAAAGCATAAAAAGTATTCAAAGTTCACCGACTCGCCGGGTCGTACGTGCTGACTCGGCGAGTACACTCAAGAAATTTAAATCTGGTGCAACTTTTATTCTGCAACCCATTAGTTCCCTTACTGAATCAAATGTGCAACTTTTACTTGATCACTTTGAGAACCTTATTGAGGAAAACGAGGTTATGAAAGATGTTGTCAATTTTGGGAATGCACATTTGGCACTTCTTGAAACAATCATGGGAGGTGATGAGGTTGTCCAAGAGAAGAATAAGGGAAGTTTAGAAGATAAGGGAGATCCAAAAGCTGGTGATGATGATAGACACCACTCTTCATTTGAATCACCAATGCTAGATCAAGAAGAAGTTTTGACCAAAAGACAAAGGGCCAAGCTGTAACGCCCGGGTTTCAGGGCTAAGCATTTTTGTCAATGTAATAGTCTAGGTCAACTCTTGTAACTCTTTTTGAAGTAATAAAGATGAAATATTTGAGTATTATGTGAATTATGTGTATTTATGTGCTTATAATTTAATTATAAATGTATAATTAATAAATAATAAAAATAAGCGTCAAAATTAAAGTATAAGATAATCCCGATATCTCTACATAAAGTTGTAGAATATGTCTCAAGGTTTCCGTACATATAAAGAATGCCGAAATCCGAGTTATAACGAAGAAGTTATGACCCGTCGAAGTTTTACGGCAAAACCGGCACGGCACCGGGAAGCGTAAATAGTGAATTTACGATAGAGTGAGATTTAGCTTTAGCGATCTAAACGAAAGTCGTAAAATATGTTAAACTAAGAACATCGATAAAAAGAACGCCCAAATCTGACTTCGTATGAAGAAGTTATGATTTTTCGAAGTTTCGGAATAGCAGTGTACAACCCGAAATTCGAATATTAGATCGAGCGGTTTTTAGCCGACACGAACTGAACGAGAATCGAAGATCTCGTTAAGGGTAGCGTAACGAGAAAAAGATGCGTGAAAACGGATGTCGGATGAAGAAGTTATGAGGATTTAACGGACCAATCGTGTCCCGGCCCGTTAATAATATAAAATTTAAAATCGAGCCAAAATTAGCCGACGGAGTCTAAACGGAAGTTGTAGAGTACGTTCCCACCTTCTCGTGGATATAAAGAACGTCGAAAACGGAGGTCGTACGCGAAAGTTATGAATTTTTAAAGTTTATAATTAAATTTGCGAAGGCTGATGAGGATTGATGACGTGGCACGTTGTGGGCCGTCGGATGATGATTCAGATCTCGCTTCGGATCATGCCACGAACCCTCGCATTACGCCCCGCGTCCGAGTTCGGTACGCCCAGCGTACCCTTCGGTCTTATCCCCTTCCGAGTGCGAGACAACTAGAATCGATGTGGCAGCCCCATCCGAAGTTACGCCCCGCGTAGCCAAGGATTACGCCCAGCGTAGTCCGAGGCCTCGTAGGGTATAAAAAGGGGCGAGGGCCTTCACATTTTTCACACAATTTCCACTTCTCTCTCTAGTTTCTTTCTCTCTCTAGAGTTCCAAAACACCTCTAAACCCTAGTTAAGCCCCTTAGCACCCTAGGGAAGCCCCGAGGCTCCCGGAGTCCTGAGAAAAAGGAATTTTTCGGTTTCGAAACGTTGCTCCAATCAAGTCCCGATTCTCGATAAAATTCGCTGTAAGTGTGCTACGCTTACGCAATTTTTAATATAGCTTTCAAATAATTATAGGAATGTTATTAGGTCCTTAAAATAATTATTTGGGCTATTATTATGAGTTATATCAAGTATTATTAACGCTTAATAATACTCGGACTAATTAATTTGTCGCGGTTATCGTTAAACTAAACCCTAGTGGTATCGATACTAGGTTTTATCGAAGGAATATCGTTTTGAGAGTATCGAAGCGCTGTCAGAGTGCTGAGTCACCACCTAATCAGGTGAGTGCATAGTTACTTTCAGCTTACACATAGATATGAAGTATTTTATATAAATTACGTGCTATGTGTGCATATTATCTGAGTACTTGCTATCTATGCTGGATGAACATTGTTATACATGTTTTCAATGATTTAAACTGTATATGTATTTTATATCTACGAAAATGTTGGGGTAAAACATGGGTAGATGTAATAGCTGATGTGTGATAAAATGATGAGAGGCCTCGATGTTGATGTTGTTGTTTCTGTCATCTAGCGGAGTATGGATGACGACCACGGACTCTTCTAGACAGTCCAGTGGAACACTAGCAGGCTCGCAACCTGTAGGTGTTTGTGAACGATGTGTTCACCGGTGTACTCCATCCCCCACATGGTTGCCTTTAGGACATTTATTGCTGAGGAATCCCCTTAGCAGTAGTGTCCGTCCCGATGATGATCCTTAGGCTAGGTCCCTTATGATAGGTGTTTAGGGACGTAAAGTGAGGATAACGGGAACGGGTAATCGGGTTATTGTTGATTGATGAAATTAATAAACTTATTTATTGTGGGTTGAAAACCCTATGTGCTCACCAGGCTCCCAAGCCTGACCCACTCAGTTTTATGTATTACAGGTAGTGGCGCATGAGCATAGATGTGATGTTTTGGACGAGGGATTACGGATATAGGCCTGTAGATATGAAATAATGTAGTAAGGCTTATATTGTACTGTTTATGCTTTTGATCTGTACGAACATGACATCCCAAGTCTTTTAATGAAATACATTTCTATGGAAATGCTTTTGATAAATCTTTATCATATCTTGTTTTGGGACAAATTCCACAACACTATCATTTAAAATGTAACTCTGATTTTTAAACAAAGCATAAACAAACCGGTCTTTTCTGGCCGTGATTTTGGGGATGTCACACAAGCCTCGTGCTATTGTCTCTAATATGTTCGAAGTGTTAACTTTCACAACACCGGATTCTGTAATGAACAAATAGGCAAGCAAGGAAGGAATGGAGAGGAACAAGCATGGTAAAGGGGTGAAGCATAAAGCTGAAGAAAGTGCCGCGGAAAAGAGGATGGAAGACTTGAGAAAGGCTTATAAAAGGAAAATCCATCTCTACAAGACGAAATACAATGTACAAAGGTTAAAGAAGGAGATCCTCATGGAGGAAGCAGTAGCAACGTGAGCAAGATGGAGTCCAGCTAAAGACTCCTCAAAAAGAAGCGCTTAGCGGGAGGCAACCCGTCAAAAGAGTTTGCTTCTCTTTTCTATTTTCTTTTTAGTTTTCGTTTTTTTAGGTTTTATTTAGGATTTTCCTATTTCAATATTCATTTTTATCCATAAATGATTTCTTGAGGGTAATTAAGGCCTAAGTGTGGGGTGGTGTTATTATTAAATAAAGAAACTTTTAGATAAAGAAATGTTTTCCACATGTTAATAGACTCGACGAGTGCTTGCACAGGAATGGGCAAAAATTCGCGATACGGCTAGCCGTGTCCATACTTCGAATCAAGGAGTCAGTTCGATTTACTGAAAAATAACTTTGACATTTCTGTAAAATTAGGGTTTTTAACCTAATTGTAAAACAATTTTACTTCAACGGCCACCATACCCCTTACTCGACGTGCCAATAATTCTCTCAAGCATTCATCGCATCTCCCTTGATTTCTTCCATTTTGTGCTCACAAGGTATGATCTTTTGTTCTTAATCTTCATAGTCTCGAGTTCTGCAGAATAATGGACCAATTTTGGTTGGAAACTCGGTTTTGACTAGATTGGACGTTTAGGGTTTTTAATTTTTGTCTAATTAAGATGTTATAAATGAAATTGGTTGTTGATTTATACTTATTGCGCATTACGAGACAAACCCCTGGAAGAAATTATGAATTTTGTTGGATGATTTGGCCAGAATCGGAATTGCGACTCAAGCAGTTCATACGACTCGCCGAGTCTGGTCATGGACTCGATGAGTCGACCCCTGAGGCAGTCCTAAAAATTTAATTCTAACTGTTCCATGTTTTCTGGTTTGTATGTGTGTGTTATTGTGCAGAAAATGTTTCCAAGAGGTGGACAAGGTTCTAGGGGTAACCAAGGAGACCATCCTTGGTTGAATTTTCCAAGAATTGAGTCGGAATCTGCAATGAAAAGATGGAAGAAGAAGCTGGTTGAAGTTATGAAGAAGGAGATTTGTGTCCTAAATGCAATTGATTGGGAATGGCTGGGGAGAGTCCATTATGAAGAGGAGTTGGCCCCGTACCTTGTCAAAGTATACATGCATGATGGGGGTAAGTATTACATGTGATGGCTGGAGCCGACTTTCCCACATTCAAGAGTCGGTGTTCATGGAGCTATGTTGGGAGTTTTTCTCAACTATCAGTTTCCGCGGAGGGGACGACTACTATAACCTGGGAGTGGTTACTTTTTGTGTTGGTGGTGAATTACGCCAATGTAGTATGGTGGAACTAGCTTGTAGACTTGGTATTTATGACCAACAATTGGTCACCACTGCAGATTTTGGCACCTTTCTAGAGCAATGTCACAAGGAGTTCCTGGAAGGTGTTGTGGGTTCCACTTGGTGGAATACCATTGCTAACAAGGTGTATATCCCCAAATCTTCTCAAGAGGGGAGTATTAGATCACCCACCCATAGATTGATCCACCGCCTTATTGCCAACACCATAAACATACGGAAAGATGATGACAAGGTTCCTAACCTTAATGTTTTCTACTTGTGGAGTATTATTACTCCCAATATTTTCTGCAATCTTCCATACTGCTTGGCATCTTACTTAGCTGACGAGGCGGTGAAGGATTGTAAAATTTCAAAAATAAATGGTGGGATGTTCGTGACCTGCCTAGTCAAGTCATATGGGTTGATGGAACGGGGAGAATGGAACTTGATGACAATGGTCCTGACTCCTCCCTTTAATCCTATTCTTTTTCGAAGGGCTATAATTATTGACGATTATGGAGTGGGCCACTGTGCTATTCCAAATGATGATGTCGTGATCAGACCCGAGGAGCCAGGAAGGAGAGTGAGGCCGAGACGCAGGCAAGCACATCCCGATCCACCGGTTATTCAGGTGGAAGATGATATACCCCCGATGTGGTTTAATGTTGAAGGAAGACAATATCAAGATGATTTGGGAAGGGACGTGAATTTTATCAACCGGTCCTTCATCCAAATGTTTAACCATTTCAACATCCAACATGTGGACGAGGGCCAATTTCCTTATATACCAACTTGGGAGGAAAGGATGAATGTACGCAGAAGTGAAGCTGGTGGAAGTGGAGTTAGAGAGGAAGATGCGGAAGAAGACACGGAAGATGGAGACTGAATTTTTATCCTTTTATGTGTTTGGTTGTTTTAAAACAATTTCTATTTGTTTGCTTGGTGTGTTTAAACTTTTATGTAGGATTTGAATTATTTTGCTTGATTTCATATTTATTTTGGTTCTTTTCAGAGTTTGAATTAGGAAGTACACACAAAGGGTCTAGAGAATGAGAGAAAAATGAAGAGAGTCAAGTAAGGGCGACGTATTGAGTCTAAGTATCGAGTCCGGTTCTAGAGGGGTTAAAGAGTGAATAATTACTGAAGAATATCTTTTTGAAGTACACCAAGAGTTGGATGTAGAGCAGAATCTGTTTTTGTCACCCAGCGATGGACTCGCCGAGTGCATTAACCAGACTCGACGAGTCCCTGTATATTTACACGAATTCTGACTTTTCAAGCTACTACTCGGTGAGTTGTCTTGCTGACTCGACGAGTCGTTCATCATTGCACCTCTATAAGCTGCTGATTTGATGCTATTTTGAACACTACTTGACTGCATTTTCTTTGAGATCAATTATTGAAGATTTCTGAGAATCTTTCCTGCATATTTGGAGCTAACTACACGAGATTTGACACCCGAGACATGGATGAGTTGTTCCCATGTCTAAATTCAGCTGAAGATGGAAGTTTAAATGAAGAAGATCAACCTCGCAACTACTATCCCAGGGGAGTTTGTTCCAATTCCCTCTTTATTTTATTGTTGTTTATCATGCATAGTATGCAATGGGGACATTGCATAAATTAAGTGTGGGGTAGGGGTTGGTTACATTAGTAAAAATGTTAGTTAAATTTTGAAAATTTTAAAATTTTTGCATTAGAATTGCTAGGGTTATATTATAAAATTTTGGTAAAAGCAATTAGGGCTCATGCTGGTATTATGTTTGATGATTATATGAAGACCCAAATGTTTAGCTGAGCCTATACATGTTCTAGTGCATTTGTGGCCTCCTTTATTTTAGTGAAATCATGGGACAAAAACACAAACTCGCTTAGTTTGAGGATCACAATATGTTTAGCATCGTGTACCAGAAATGTATCCAGGAAAATTATTATCTTTGACCAATAAGGGTTGAAGTTGAGCGCCCCTACTTAAGCATGTAGGTATTGAGTGAAAAAAAAAAGAGTGAGTTACATGTAAAAAAGAGAGGGAATTACAATAAAAAGTTGTTAGAATTTTTGAGCTATCAAGATTAAAGTATGAAGATCAAAGATCAAAATCTCAAAAGTTCAAAAGTTGAAGATGCCGAAAAATCAAAAGACGGTGAATTCTAGGAAATTAAAGTCGAATTATCAAAGAAGTGAAGAATTCCAAAGAGCTCCATAGTGGTATCGAAAAATTGTAATTTTTTCTAGATTATGTATGCTTGAGTTGCTTGACCAAAAATACCTTGAGGTTAGGAAGTTTTATGCGGATGGATTCGGAGCGATGCATAAAATGAGTGTTGTTCAAAAGAAGTGGGCGAGTGTTTATGAGGATTGTTAGTATTTAGAATTGAGGGGGTCCTTAGGAAATTTTTTAGATATAAATGCATGCGTTGCGGTCTTGGCATAATGGCTGGGTTTGATTAGGATTATCTTATATAATATTAGTGCGCTAAAATTCAGTTTTGCTTGGGGGCAAGCAAAAGTCAAGTGTGGGGTATTTTGACATGTGCATATTTAGCTATGGATTTAGTATAGATTTTTATCATTATTCGGCTAATTATTTGCATTCTATGGACAAAAGATACTTAATAGTGTTGGAATTATATTTTCAGTCCCAAAAGATATGCTCGGAAGTTCGGGAATTAAAACAAGGAAGAAAAATGCCAAAAACAAGAAGGACTCGGCGAGTAGGGATGGCTACTCGACGAGTCCTGTCGAAGATTCGCGAAGCTCTATAACTCCTTGCTGTACATGGATTTTTAATGAGGGACTCGACGAGTCGTTCACTGGACTCGACGAGTCACCTCTATTTCCAGAATAATATAAATAGGGATTTGGAGATCGAGATGGGGGACTTCTCTGGAAACCTAGGAGGCAAAAATTACGATTGAAGGTGCTGTTAAGTTATGAGAAGCAGAGGAATCAACCCGACATTCAACCTTGAAGAGAATTAAGGCAATTTTAGTTTATTCTTAGTAATCTTTAGATTTGAACCATGTTTAAACTCTTGAATTTCGTTTTTGAGTTTGTGTTTACAACAATTATGAACTAAATCCTTATACTTCTATTTAGGGTAGATAATTTTGTGAACATGGATTGATTTTATGGTTAGGATTAAGTTTAATTTGGCGATTATGTTTTGTTAAGCTTGTTAAAGAACTTTATATGTTAATAATAACTATTCTTCTATTAATAAACCAGTAATTAAGTTCTATGAACATCTCTTAGTTATTAATTTCATATGATTTATGTGACCACATAGTTGTATGTCTAGGAATAACGAACGTGAAACTAGAATTAACTAGAAGATAGGTAAGTTAATGTGTGAGCTTGTATGACGAACCATCAGCAAGAGGTTAATTGAATGACAAACTTAATTAACCAGTACAAGTCTTACTTAACCTGAATCAATATCTAGGAAATTCATTAATTTAGACAACTCGCCATTGCTTGGATTAATCTGTTTTCTAAGGATTAGTAATAACGGATGTGAATCTAATCACCTCAATCGGTAACTAATGAAGAATTAATCCGAAAACTTTATTTTAAAATCGTCCATGGGATCAATTGAGTCGAACCTAAACAGAAGTCCTCTTAATTATTGAATTTAGTGGTAATTATTTGTTTAGTTGCTAGTTAGTTAAATTGCATGTTAGTTAGTCTATTTATGTTTCTAGTCTTGTAAAACTAGAGAAAACCCTAATTCCATTACTTGTTTTTAGATAATATTAGTTATTAGTTTTAATTTTCCGTTCCCTGAGTTCGATACACTACTTATTTAGCTACATCATAATTGATAGGTCCACTGCCTTTGTGTGTTAATTTTATATTTAAAAGTAGGTTTAAAACTAGTTCGTTTTACATACATCAATCCACGCTCAATCACCCGTGGCTCAGGCTAATGGTTATCGTTTCCCAGTCCGCTTCGGGTTCTCACCATGTCGATCTATACACCAAATCAGACGTTCGGTGTGCAGTGATGAGATTTAAGATAGGGACAACCTTATTTATGATGGACGTATAAATCTCCTTACGTTTCGAAAAGTACATGCCAGTTTTAGTACCGCAACTAAAGGTTTAGAAATCAGAACACATAAAGTTTCCAAATCCGGTCGGCAACAGGACATAGATCCAATCAAATGATAACATCATAAAGCATATAAGGCATATTATAGAATAAATCATTTAGCACATCAAATCAATTTAGGCATCTCCCCTAAATAAGCTAGTGCTCGTGTCTATTCAGGCATACATCCAAAATATAGCAGACACTCATCTCACAATCATCGCTTAGCATTCTAATTTTAAGTCTAGAAATTTCCTACAATTCCTAGTTCGCTTAAACTAATGCTCTGATACCAACTATGACATCCCCAAACTCACGGTCATTTTTAAAATTTTATTTATGCTTATTTAAAAATCAGAGTATCATTTTTGAAGAACAATAATGCGGATTTTGTTCCTAAAAAAACATGAGAAATATATTATCAAAGCATTTCCGAAGAAATGTATTTTATTTATATAAAAACATTGGGATGTCATCGTCAGTACAGAAACATAAGCATAAATAGACCTTACATTCATTTACACTAATAATTTACATCTCCTTTAATCTCTCAGTGTAATGTTTCTTCACATCATTATATGCGATACAAATAAACTGAGTGGGTCAGATTGGGAAAACCTGGTGAGTGCATAGGGATTTCAATCCCAAGTTGTTATATCATATATATATATATATATATATATATATATATATATATATATTAGAACTAACAATATATATAATTTCACCTCATATAAGTAATTTTACCCCACGCCGTTGATCCTCAAAAAAACACAATCGATACTCTCAGATCTAAAGTTAATAGCTTTACCTAATCCATACTCACGGATAAGGTATGTGTAATCCATGCTTTCGGATCAATGATAAATGACTATGCACACTCCATACTCTCGGACTAGGGACGAATGCATATGTCTAATCCATGCTCTCGGATTAATGATAATTTATAAAGCTCTATCCTCTGTGTATATCTCACTCTTACTTATAAGAAGATACTACCCAATATTCCACTTAATTAATTTAGGTTTACTTTGTATCCTAAATCATCATATATTGTTAGATATGCTCTTAACATATAATTCAGGCAATATCAAATATTTCACACATAAACATATATTTAAAACTTTAATTAATACTTGTATTAAAATCATGTTCATGAAAGGGACTATGTACTCATTTCTTAAAGTGATGAATCCAAACTCGGGCAGTGCTTCGCTTCTAACAATTTTATTTTCCTTCGACAAAACCTAGTGTCATTATTACTAGATTTTAGTCTAATATTTATTAGGGAAAATGACTTAGGAGGGTAACTACCTTTTATCCGCGTTCACATATTGACACCTTCTTCTTTTTTGTACATAATAACGCAACTAACTTGTTTTAACTGTTTAAATTACACCAATATTATCGGCTAATACCTATTTTAACCTGTAACTCAAAGGGAAAATGACTTAGGAGGGTAACTACCTCTTATCCGTGTTCACATATTGGCAACTTCTTATTTTTTGTACATAAGAAAGCAACTAACTTGTTTTAACTATGTAACATCCCAAAAATGATGACCAAAAATTTCGTTTTTAATTTAATACTAAAACCATAATTGTCAAACCATTAATTTAATACTCCGGCATCGGGCCCCGCATGGCATTGAGCCTCACTCGGTATACATATTTGTCTCTCTTAGGCCCCGCCTGTCTCCGGGCCCCACCCGCTAAACACATACAATCATATAACATGCTAACACATAAAGAAACATACTCTACTGTATCCCTGTCCTAGGAAACATACTCTGCTAATAATGAGATACAGAACTTCGTCCGTTCTCAACTAGTTCCAGCCAGGGCTTCAGCAGTGCATGGTGAGTCTCCTAACTCAGTGAATGGGTCTAAGGCCACAATGTCAGCCCATGTAGTCTATGAGTAGGAAGACCCGGGGGTTAGCCCTAGGCATTGTATGCTATTATGTTATTCTAGACCAAGGTCCGATGTTGGGTGGGTGGCCGAGGAATGTTTGCATGTTAGATTATACTTGTTGTGTGTGTGATACTTATATGTGCCTGGTAGGGAGGTGAGTGTGGGCGAGGTCCCGTATCTCATCACTAGTTGAGTACGGACGATGTTCCGTATCTCATTATTAGCAAAGTATGTTTATTAGGACATGGATACAGTAAAGTATGTTTCTTTATGTGTTAGCATGTTATATGATTGTATGTGTTTAGCGGGCGGGGCCTAGAGTCAGGCGGGGCCTAAGAGAGACAGATCTGTATACCGACCGGGGCTCGATGCCAGGCGGGTCCTAATACCGGGCGGGGCCTGATGCCGGAGTATTAAATTAATGGTTTGGCAATTATGGTTTTAGTATTAAATTAAAAAAGAAATTTTTGGTCATGATTTTTGAGATGTTACACAGTTAAAACAAGTTAGTTGCTTTCTTATGTACAAAAAATAAGAAGTTGCCAATATGTGAACACAGATAAGAGGTAGTTACCCTCCTAAGTCCTTTTCCATTTGAGTTACCGGTTAAAACAGATATTAGCCGGTAATATTGGTGTAATTTAAACAGTTAAAACAAGTTAGCTGCTTTATTATGTACAAAAAAGAAGAAGTTATCAATATGTGAACACAGGTAAGAGGTAGTTAACCTCCTAAGTCATTTTCCCTATTTATTACGAATAATTATTAGTCGAGCAATATTGTTTTGAAATCGATTTATTAGTCGAGCAATATTGTTTTTCTTGTATTATATAAGTGTTAAACAATACCTTTTAGCTTCTATGTATAGATAGGGGCCATACATGAAACACTGGAGGGCAGGACCATTTTGGCATTTAAGCTGTTTTGAAATCCAACAACCCTATGACGCCCTTCAAACCAGATTACCCTGTACTGTGAATAGTTAAAGGGTATTATAACAACATTTTGTATACTATATAATTCTTATCAAATATATTGTTTATAGGTTCATAATAATGATAATGAACTTAAACAAAAGTTATACTTAAATTAGTGTAAGCATAACTTACTTACAAGGGGTTTTAGCTAGGAGTCGGGCTCTGCAGGGGCATAACTTTGTCCCTGAATCTTTCTAAAAAGATTCTCATAGCGCTTCAGCACTCACATAACTATATTATAACTACATAAAGAGAAGTCGAATCACCAGGGACCGAAATGCTCGGGGGATAAGAAGAGAAAGACTCATGAATCAAGAGAATGGTGCAAGAAATATAAGACCTAAAGCCTCTTATTTGTAGCAATTGAATTTTCAAAAATCACCCTCTATAGTTACTTAATGACCTTATGGTTATTTAAATGACTAAACACCCCGTTATACTACTATGTTAAATAGATTTAATGATATTTGTACTAAACTAATGTCGATGGTACTCAACACTAGTCTTATAACGACCGCATCTTCGATACCTTTATAATAATATATACATATGTATATATGTATATGTATATGTGATTTATACTTTATTTTAATACGTAAATATGCTTTTATAAATTATAACTCATTCATACAAACTCCGGTTTTGACGTTATTTATATCCACACGTAGCTATCGACAAGATCTACAACTTTCGTTTAGAATCCGTCGGCTAATTTTGAATTTATTTTTCATCCACATTTTTATAAAATTAAATGATTTTGATAAAATCAAACTCTGTCATACAGACTCCGTTCTTGGCATTCTTTGTGCGCGACTGACTTTTATATCTTATAAAAATCATATCTAATTCATACGGAGTCAGATTTCTAGGTAATTTATATTTTCAGGATCGAGAAAACGTGTACTTTCTAAATGTATAATAATATATATGTTTTGACACACTTATTTTAATGTTTTACAGATGATTCAGTTAATTGCTCCTATTTTAGTATATTATAATAATCATGAAAACACATAATGTTCATATAATTCTTCTTTATTACATAAAATAGGTTACAATTGTTGACCCTAACAATTACTTTGGTTTAGATTATTTATCCTAGATAATCTTCTATACAAAATCATTTTTAATGCTTAATATATCATAATTGACTAGCCCGCATCCGTGGTTGTTACAACAAGACATTAAGAGGGACAAGCATCAAAAAGTCAACGAAGTGGTGACATCAAACCTCGAGTCTCAAATTAAAGATCTAACATCTGTTGTCCAAAAGCTAGCCATGTGACAAACTCCACAAGTGATGGTTTGTGGAATATGTGCAATAATAGGACATCCTACTGATATATTTCCTATTCTTCAAGAAGATGCGGAACATGTAATTGCAACTGGAGAGTTCCAAAACAACCACAAAAAACCATCTGGTTACCAAAGATGCATACAATTCAAGTTGGAAGCCAAATCCCAATATGAGCTACAACCCAAGACCATTGCCTGAAAATACAATGGATAGGCCTTCTTACCCACCACAATAACCCCATTACCAACATCCACAACCCCATTATCAATCCAAACCGCACCCTCCACATCATCACCAACAACCTCCTCAATCTCAACCAAATAGCTCTGAAATGTCTCTTGAAAACATTATTAAATCTCTTGCCACTAGTACCCAACAGTGTTGGATTAATGTCTAAGTCCATAATTATAATTGGTAAGACTTGACCCGACCCGACATGGTCCATTTGGGTTGCATGGGATCATGCATTTGGATACACAAAAATACTAGAAATAACACTTAAGGTTTATTAATATATTATAAGTTCTAATATATTAATAAGATTATTTAATTAGTATTGATCAAGAATTAATCTAAGATTAATTAAGTGATCAAAAGAAGACTAATTAAATATATGGGTTGATTGTGTAAATCATCCATACTTGTATAGTGGGCTAATGCTTCATGGATTGTCAAGTTGGGCTAAAACCCATAAGATGCTCCATGGATGCTCCATGGTATATTTGAATCCATGGATCCAAGGAAATGGAAAGCCATGACAATTAGAGTTTAACCTAATTGTTACTAACTATATAAGCATCTTATTGTTGACAAAATCGGCACTAGAGGATATGTGAAAGGGCTAGCCGATTTTCATGAAGTGTGGATTTCTCTGTAATATATTCCAAGTGTATTTGGTGTTGTGTGAACCATTTAAGGTGTCACAATTGGGGCACTAGGCACTCAATCTTCATGAAGACATTCTACATCAAAGAGATATGTAATTCTAACTTGATATATTCATATGAATCAATGTTATTATGCTAGTTAGGATGAATACCTACGAAAGTTCATATTTTCATGTATAATAGAGAAAACATAGATCCAAGGTATTTAGGGTTGCATGTACACTTAGCAGTGTTAGAATGCTCAAAACCCAACAAACCGTTCCAAAAAGAGACAAGGACTTGTATATCCAGCCTTGAAGCAAAAATGGGAGATATAGTTACATCCTTAAGAAAGTTGCAACCTTAAAGAGGAATACGGAGGAATACGGAGGAGAAGGAGATGTTGGACACCTTCTGAAAGGTGGAGGTAAAAATTCCATTACTTGATGCAATCAAACAAATCCCTATATATGCAAAAATTTTGAAAGAACTTTGCACCAGCAAAAGAAAATTAAAGGGAAATGAAAAGATTTCAATGAACGAAAATGCATCCGCAGTTTTACAAAGAAAGCTTCCACCTAAATGCAAAGATCCGGGAATGTTTACGGTTCCTTGCCAAATAGGGGATTTCACTTTTAGTTGTGCCATGCTTGATCTTGGTGCTTCTGTTAATGTCATGCTCTATTCGATATATGAATCTTTGAATGTTGGTCCTTTAAGTGAAATGGGTATCATAATTTCACTTGTGGATAAGTAAAGTGTTTTTCCTAGAGGTGTCCTAGAAGATGTTTTGGTGCAAGTGAACAAATTGGTTTTCCCACTGGATTTCTATGTGATTGATTTATAGGAACAAGTTTCCTCCAAATCAGTTCTAATTTTGGTTGAGAGACTATTTTATAAAACAGCTAGAACAAAAATCGATGTGTGTGGGGGTAGTTTAACAATGGAATTTGATGGTGAAAAAAATAAGCTTTAATATCTATGATGTTATAAGATATCCTAGTGATGTTTCTGTTGGATTAGTGTCTAAGTCCATAACTATTTTGGTATGTATTTGACCCGATGGTGCATGATCCTTTTGGGTTGCCTTCACACTGGTGACTAGACAGGATCATTGTTGAGGAGAGAGGTTGGTTTATTGTTAAGAATAATAAATTAGGGAATAAATATGATTTGTTAATATATTATATGAATAATATGTTAATTTGGAATCATACTATTAATTAGTATTTAATCAGAATTTAATTAGGAATTAATTTCGGGATTAAATGAATTAATTAAAGGTACATGGGCTATTTTGTAATTATTTAATAGTTGAGGCTTTGGGCCATTGGATCAGATTTATTAAGGCTTGAACGGAAATCCTAGAAGGATCTAGGAGTTTTCGTCCAAGGGCCTAAGGAAAGGAGTCCATGGACTTGCTTAGGCCCTAAGCTAAGGGATTAGGGTTTACACCTTGAAACCCTAGTTAGCCTTAAGTATAAATAGCACCCTAAGGCACTAAGATTTCGTCCAAGCTTTGGGAAACCCTAAAAGGGACGAAATCTAGGGCAAGATACCCTTCTCTCCTCTCTCCTATATTCATCCTTTCACCTAATGTGTTTGTGAGCCATTAGAGGGACTACACTTGTGGTACTTGCTTTCAAGAGCTAAGGAAATTCAAGGAACTAGTTGTTATTGCTATATAACAACAAAAGGTATGTATTCTATTTTTATATATGAATTTCGAAAATAATAGTAGCATGCCAGGTTTCTTTTGTGTTCATAAAGTTGTATAACTAATAGTGAAAACATAGATCCAATTCTAGGGTTGCATGCACACATAGGATTGTTTGTATAAACCCATCAGTGGTATCAAAGCCATTGGTTTTTGTTTTCAATTAGCATTATTCTAATGTATGAACTTGACAAATTAGGGTTCATTGCTAGTAAACCCTAGGGCTTGGTAATTTTCGCAATTAGGGTTGCAAAACCCTAGTTGGCGATTTTTTGATAGGTTTTTAAACCCTTTCCTTAGCCTCCAAGATTTTGAAATCTAGGGTTATCCAACCCTTGGATTTCGAAATTGCCTCCTTCCCAACGTTAGATCATAAATTTTAGGGATTTGGATAATGCCATATCTTTTAATTATCCTTTAAATGTTTAAATTTGGTAATTAAAGATTTTGATTTATCCCATCCCATAATTTCGAAATCTAGGGGATCTAAGGGATTAGATTAAATTAATTGTTTAATTTAAAAGATATCCTTACCAAATAAAAGATAATTTTCAAATTAATTAGATAATCATTTCCTTATGTGATAAACTTGATTTATTTGAATTATTTGATATATTATCTTGCAAGAAATTTAATTAGGTCATATTTAGATAATTACTAATTAATTGGTTAATTATTATTATTTGTAATTTGATCTTGAATGTTCTTGCTTATGTTTTGAAAAGTTTGAAAACTTGCCCTCAAGTTTTGGAATTTAAATTGTTTGATTAAAAGGTTTAATTTTGAAAAAAGTGTAAATTCTAAAACCCTAATTTTGAAAAATTCAAATTACACCCTTATGGTTTTATTAAATTAATTAAGTTTATAATTAAAAGAGAGTTAATAAATCCATAATGATATGGTTTATATTTAATTAAAAGTGTAATTTATAAAATTAAACCACCTAGTATTTTAAAAGTGTAAAATACACCCTTATACTATGTATAACATTAAAAGTTTAATATTATATATGTATAACTTACATGCTAGTCTTACCGTTAGTAGACCTCATTCACGAAGCCAATCTATAAGGGGGGTATAAGGTTATGGCCTATAAAATGGCCGTTTAATGGGTGTCCACTCTCACCCACGGCTTCCTTGATTGGTGGAGGGTCGTTAGCCGAACGGGTAGGATAGGGCAAACCCTTTCCATTAAATGTATAATGAAGTATAAAGTAACTAAATGTTTTTACAAAATTCCCAATCTTAGTTACTTTAGGCAAAAGTGAATTGATGCAATTGCATGAAATTACACTTTGTGCTCTTGCAAAGACGTTAGTGGAGTGCGTGTGGTTAACCGGCACACTAAATGGTTCTAAGCAAAGGTAGCAAAGGGTGACTAAATGTTTTTCATAGTTTGGTGGAGCGTGTGTGGTTAACCAGCACATCGAATAGGTGACTGTAACATTGGGGCACCATGTAAGTTTGCATGGTTATTCACACCCTGTTTTGTGATCCTCGGCATCCCAGTCACAAATCGAGGGGCATGTCGAGATTTAAACATGCCATTGAAAAGTTCAATGAATCTCAAAAGATCTAGGAGTTTTCAATACATTTAAAACTTAAGTTTCATTTTCGTTTTTCATGGTGGAAATTGGTAAATCATCATTTACCTACCATCAAATATTCTGCAACTAGATTACGATATCCCTCTTCTAGGTTGTAGAGTATTGTGTTGGATCCTAGCCTTGATGTTTCATTTGGGTGTTACATAAAGGATTCGAATCAACTTAACTTGAATTTTCTCCCGTTTTGTAGATGTCAAAGTATGACAACTATGGTCTTCCCAAATCCCGTGGAACAAGCTTTCCATATGAAGATGATATTCCGCGATATGATCGAGGAACAAGAGATCATGCTTCACTTCCTCCACCTCCTCCAATTATTCTCCCTAACCCACAAGTTTGAAGCCTTGAAAAGTTCAAACTCACTCAAGCCCTTTTGGAAAGTAAACATGAAGATGGGAAACCTGTGTGTGCACACGTCTTCGAGATGAAGTCACACATCGATAGGTTAAGGATGTTGGGTGTCGAGATTTCAGGCGAGTTGGCTGTTGATTGGGTTCTCCAGTCACTTCCTGAATCATGTAATGAGTTCGTTAGAGAGTACTATATGATGCATCACGACGTAACCATCATTGATCTCACCGATTTGCTTATAGCTGCTGAATCAGCAATGATTTGGCATGCTGGTCAAGCAAATTTGTCTGGTGAGTCAAACTCCCAAACTGCAATGGGCACTGGCAACATCGGAAGTCTTGAAAGAACTAAGTCTATGATTGTCCAATGTGCTGTGCCAAAGGAGTCCATTTGCTTTTATTGCCAAGAGAAGGGGCATTGGAGACGAAGCTGCCCTAACTACCTGAGAAATCTAAGAGATGGGAGAGTCAAGATGCATGGCTCTACTTCAGGTAAAATCCATTAACTAACTCTTTTAAGTTCCTATTCTAGATCTTAATACATGATGTAATAAGATTACATTTTGATGTTTTATAGGATCGAAGAAAAGAGAGGAAGCTTAAGAGAAGAAGTGAGCTGAATCTAATCGTGAAGAAATGGATTTCGATCGCATTGATTGAAGATTAGAATTTTGAGCTACTACTTGGAGTTAGAATAGATTGCTATGAAATATGTATTAACATAGTTTTCAATTGAACTGCATTGTAAGGACAAATTTTTCTACAATAAAATAAAATTTGATTTTATATTATTTATTTATCCTTGCAATGGCGTGTATGAGAAATTCATGTTTGAAGGTTTCTATTATTAGCAATAATGGATTTGATTCTTAATTATGTTATTCGTGGAAATGACAAGAATTTACCAAATAGGGAGAGTTTCTGTAACATACACGTTTTGAAATCGTGTTTTAAGTAAATAATATTATCAAATATTATGTGAATTTGAATGTTGAGTTCTAACAGATAGTTTTTACTAGAATTGAAGTAAAACTATGCTTAGAATCATTCAGAAAGTATTGGAAGTCTTATGAGATTCCAATTAAAAGCCAAATAGTGAAATATAGCGAAAATATAAAATTTGGAATATGTAAAATTTTATTATTGAAAGTTGTTGATAATCTCGTTAGAAACATTTAGGCGAAAACCTCATCGAAATCCGAGTTATAACGAAGAAGTTATGACCAAACGAAGATCCGTGATAAATCCGGAAAATACCTTGTCGTGTAAAAATTTAGTTTTCGATAAACTAATTTTTAGCCTTAGTAATGTAAATGAAAGTTGTAGAACTCGTGAAAATAATCAACTTTCATATAAAGACCGTTTGAATCTGACTTCGTATGAGAAAGTTATGATTTTTCGAAGTTTCAGCTTAGCAGTAGACAACTAAAAACTCGAATTTTAGATCGAGTGATTTTTCTACCGAAATGTTAATCCGAAGTTGTATATCTTCTGTGCCATTTGGGCCAAAGCGTTATTGATATATATCAAGCACGGAAATTGTTATGTCTCATTGATTGTATATCTTTAAATCAAATCAATGATTGATATGGAATGTTTGTCACATGATTCACATATGCCCTTGTTGTTCCTTGTTCCTCTTTGCTTCTGCCCTATTAAAGTATATATATGGCATAACGTTATATTGTATCTATTATTGAACTCACTAAGCGTGTCCGCTTACCCTCTCGATGTTTAACAAATTGCAGGAGATAAACATCCAGTATAGTTATATACTGGTAGAAGATTTTTGAATAGTTTGAAACTATTGTATCGATGGAAGCTTATGAATAGTTTGAAACTATTGTATTTTGCAATCCCATATGTATAAAACTATAGAATCCTGGGAAGTTATGTAATATATAACACTTTAAAATAGTCGGTTTGTATCCAGTAGTTTGTAATCTCTTTATCAATGTAAAATATTGTTTTTATGAATATGCAAGTAGCATGTTTTAGAGTAACTATTGTCGAGTATGAAAGTTTGGGTCTTTCATAAATACGAAAGTTAGGGTCTTTCAATCATGGTATCAGAGCAGTAGTTTGAGTGAACTAAATTCCACGGATTGGTATTTAGTCTTAAACTATTGGAAGTTCAATATATGAACTAAATCATTATAAGTATAGTGATACAAACCATTGGAAATATAGAAGTAAAAGTATTAGGTAATAATAAAACCTAATATTCTAAAATACAATGTTACTCCGTATTGCAGAGTAATGGCTGAACAGGTTAGTAGCCATACCCCTGAGGTTGGTGGAGGTCCTCAACCCGAGGAAGTGAATACTCCAGTATCTCCTCGTGAGGAGCGACTCTTGGGTAAACTTACCGGTGTTATTTGACAGACTCTCGAAGAACACAAAAAGAATGGTGATAAGGGAAAAGAGAAAGCCACTGGAGAATCTTCAAAAGGAGAGGTGAAGCGTCGTCCCTCGTTCAAAGATTTCAAGAGTAGCGGTCCTACAGAGTTTTCCGGTGTTCTCAATCCCATTATTGTTCTTACTTGGATCCAGAACACAGAAAAAGTGTTTCGTATTTTTCATGTGGATAATGAAGACAAGGCTAACTATGCTTCCGCAATGCTCATCGGAGAAGCATTGGTCTGGTAGGAAGCAACATATGAAGCTCTCAATGGGTTTGACCAGGAGAATTTAGCCTGGGAAATGTTTAAAACTCGTTTGCTAGAGAGTTATTGTCCTCTAGACATGAGGAGGAGATTGGAGAAGGAATTCCTCGAGCTTAAACAAGGAGGAATGACTGTGAATGAGTATGAAAATCAATTTAATCAAAGAGCAAGGTTTGCTACAAAGTATATTCCAACTGAAGACGAGAAAATCCAGTTATTCATGGAGGGACTACGACACGAAATCCACGATTTCGTTGCCAATCGAGAAGTTCTGTTATTCGATAAAGCCGTTGAATATGCTCGAAGACGTGAGCATGACTTAGAAATATGTGGTGCCACTATTACTGCTCCGAAGCAACCACGTACTGAAAGAACCGTTCGGACTGAGCCTGGTAATCAAGTTCAAACTCAAAGTGTCTCTCGTGGACGCGGTAGATCACAATATTTTTCCATGCAATCGCCTTCATGTCGTATTTGTGGAAGGAATCATCCTGGCCAATACAAAATAGACAAGGAATCCATTGTCTGTTATGGATGCGGAGAAAAGGGTCATATAAAGCCTGCTTGCCCAAGAAAGGATGTTACTTGCTATGCATGTGGTATTACTGGCCACAAGAAGCGTTTTTGCCCTACTCTTACTAGTCAGATGACGGGAAGTCAAGCTTCTGTTCAACAACCGCCGAGAAGCCAAGTCCCTGTTCAACAATCAAAGGGTACTCCAACTAAAAAGGAGGAGGTGCCAAAAGCTAGGGGTCGTGCATTTCAGATTACCTCAGAGG
Organism: Lactuca serriola; assembly: GCF_051521515.1. Classification (NCBI taxonomy): domain Eukaryota; kingdom Viridiplantae; phylum Streptophyta; class Magnoliopsida; order Asterales; family Asteraceae; genus Lactuca; species Lactuca serriola. Next base: position 67,904,107 of record NC_136413.1, on the reverse strand, counting down.
AGGCACGCGAGGACCCGAATGGTGTGACGGGTACATTTCTTGTCAACTCTAGACCTGCTCACATCTTATTTGATTCTAGTTCCTCATATTCTTTTGTGTCTTACGAATTTGCGCATTCCTTTCAAATTGCTTGCTTTGTACTCGCGCAACCATTTCATGTAGATATTGCGGGAAGTATATGATTACTTGCTGATAAAGTCTATATGGATTGTGTTATAGAAATTGAAGGCTATACTTTTCTCGCTAACCTAATCCCTATCTCCTTGCCCAACTTTGATATTATTCTCGGCATGGATTGGTTATCAAAGAACCATGCTGAACTCTTGTGCTATGAAAAGATAGTACGCATTCCTATTGAAGGGGAGAATCCTAACTATGTCTACGGTGAACAAAGACTCTTAAAAATAATCTATTTCCTTAAAGCTCGTAAATTCATATCGAAAGGATGTTCTATCTATCTAGCCTACACAGTTGATGTCTCAAAAGTGAAGAAGAAAACTGTAAATTATGTTCCCGTTGTTAATGAATATCCTGACGTTTTCCCCGACGACTTGCCTGGCCTTCCTCCGGATAGGCAAGTAGAATTTCGAATTGACCTTGTGCCTGGTGCTACTCCGATTGCAAAGACTCCTTATCGTCGTGTGCCAGCTGAGATGAAAGAAATGATGATCCAATTGCAAGAACTACTTGACAAGGGTTTCATTCGACCGAGTACCTCTCCTTGGGGTGCTCCGGTACTGTTTGTCAAGAAGAAAGATGGATCGATGCGGATGTGCATTGATTATCGTGAGCTAAATAAGCTGACTATCAAGAACAAGTACCCACTACCTCGCATCGACGATTTGTTCGATCAACTTCAGGGTTTTAGCTATTTCTCAAAAATTGATTTAAGATCTGGCTATCATCAGTTGAAAGTTCAGAAGCAAGATGTACCGAAGACTCCTTTTCGTACTCGGTATGGGCATTATGAATTCCTTGTTATGCTGTTTGGTTTAACAAACGCTCCGGTTGTATTCATGGATATGATGAATCGGGTATGCTGCCCAATGCTCGATAAATCAGTCATCGTATTCATTGATGATATTCTAATCTATTCCAAGTCTGAAGTTGATCATGCCATTCATATTCGTGCGGTATTGGAACTTCTTCGAAAGGAGAAACTATATGCTAAATTCTCGAAATGTAAATTTTGGCTTTGCCAAGTTCAATTTCTCGGCCATGTTATTTCTAGTGATGGTGTATCCGTAGATCCTATCAAATCGAGGCCATTCAAAATTGGGAAGTGCCCCGTAATGCTTCCGAAATTCGTAGTTTCTTAGGTCTCGCGGGATATTACCGGAGATTCATTAAATACTTTTCTCGTATAGCCGTACCTCTCACGAGTCTTACACGGAAAGAAGTGAAGTTCGAATGGGGTGAAACCCAAGAAAGAGCTTTCTCAACTCTAAAAGATCTTTTGACTCATGCTCCAATCTTATCACTCCTAGAAGGTGATGATGACTTCTCCGTATATAGCGATGCTTCAAGATTGGGACTCGGTTGTGTGTTGATGCAACGTGGCAAAGTGATAGCCTATGCCTCAAGACAACTGAAAGATTATGAAAAGAATTATCCCACTCATGATCTCGAAGTCGCTGCAGTGGTATTTTCCCTAAAACTTTGGAGGCATTATCTTTTTGGTACAAAGTGCCAATTATTTACCGACCATAAAAGTCTCAAGTACATATTCGGTCAGCAAACTTTGAATATGAGACAACAACGAGCCATGGAGCTGATCAAAGATTATGATTGTGAAATCTTATATCATCCTGGAAAAGCTAATGTGGTTGCTGATGCACTTAGCAGAAAAGTTTATCGCAATAGTATGTGTTATGCCATTACTCATACTACAGTAAAATTCACTATTTTAGATGAATTAGAGAAATGGCAAGAAGAGGCCCTAAAGCCAGAAAATGTGAAGAAAGAAGGGATGATACATTATAATGATGCTCTACTTGATGATCCGCGAGGATTAAAAGTATTCAAGAATCGGCTGTGGATTCCAAAGATCGGTGGATTGAGACAGAAGATTTTAGATGAAGCCCGTAAATCTAAACTGTCAATCCATCCTGGTAGAAGTAAAATGTACTATGATGTAAGAGCTGATTATTGGTGGCCTGGATTAAAGAAAGACATTGGAAGATATGTACAGGAATGCTTAGTATGCTTACAAGTCAAAGCAGAGCACCAAAAGTCTTATGGAACCCCAGAAAGTCTTAGTGTTCCTATATGGAAATGGGAGGAATTGTCGATGGATTTCATTACTAAATTGCCAAAGACTGCTAAACAACATGATAGCATTTGGGTAATCGTCGACCGCCTGACTAAAAGCGCTCATTTTCTTGCCATGCGTGAAACGGCCCCAATGGAGAAATACGCACAAGTATACTTGGATGAAATTGTGGCAAGACATGGTGTGCCACTAAAGATCATCTTCGATCGTGATACTCGCTTCACTTCTCACTTTTGGGCGAGTATGAAACGTGAATTAGGATCTCGAGTTGCTCTCAGCACAGCATATCATCCCCAGACAGATGGTCAAACGGAGAGAACAATCCAAACAGTAGAAGATATGCTTCGTGCATGTGTTTTGGAGTTCGGTGGTAACTGGGATAAATACTTACCTCTTGTCAAATTCTCGTATAATAATAGTTACCACACTTCAATCAAAATGCCACCATACGAAGCATTATATGGTTGCAAGTTTCGTACTCCATTATGTTGGCGAGACATAGGACAGAAGATCCTCGGAGGCCCTGAAATGATTCAAGACACCACCGACAAAATTCAAATCGTACGAGAAAGAATGAAAGCGGCCCAGGATCGACAGAAGTCCTATACAGAAAAGAGAAGACGACCCATAGAATTCCAAGTGGGTGATTTCATGATGCTGAAGGTATCTCCATGGAAAGGCCTTATGAGATTTGGGAAGAAAGGAAAGTTAAGTCCTGGATTTGTTGGTCCTTTCAAAATCATCCAGATAATTGGAAAGCAAGCATACCGCTTAGAATTACCTGAAGATTTGGCAGGTATTCATGATGTGTTTCATGTGAGCTATCTGTGCAAATGCTTGAGCATCAATGATGAGACAGTTCCATTATCCGAAGTGAAATTGGATGATAAGTTAAGATATGTAGAAGAGCCGGAAGAGATCGTGAATGAAAGAACAACTAATCTACGTAATAAAGAAGTGGAGCTGGTGCTTGTCAAGTGGAAACACCATCGAGGCCCAAATTTTACTTGGGAAAATAAGAATGAGATAAGAGCCAAATATCCCCACCTATTTTAATCGATGTAATTTCGGGGACGAAATCCTCAAAAGGAGGAGGTATTTGTAACACGTTTTGAAATCGTGTTTTAAGTAAATAATATTATGAAATATTATGTGAATTTGAATGTTGAGTTCTAACAGATAGTTTTTACTAGAATTGAAGTAAAACTATGTTTAGAATCATTCAAATCGTACGAGAAAGAATGAAAGCGGCCCAGGATCGACAGAAGTCCTATACAGAAAAGAGAAGACGACCCATAGAATTCCAAGTGGGTGATTTCATGATGCTGAAGGTATCTCCATGGAAAGGCCTTATGAGATTTGGGAAGAAAGGAAAGTTAAGTCCTGGATTTGTTGGTCCTTTCAAAATCATCCAGATAATTGGAAAGCAAGCATACCGCTTAGAATTACCTGAAGATTTGGCAGGTATTCATGATGTGTTTCATGTGAGCTATCTGTGCAAATGCTTGAGCATCAATGATGAGACAGTTCCATTATCCGAAGTGAAATTGGATGATAAGTTAAGATATGTAGAAGAGCCGGAAGAGATCGTGAATGAAAGAACAACTAATCTACGTAATAAAGAAGTGGAGCTGGTGCTTGTCAAGTGGAAACACCATCGAGGCCCAAATTTTACTTGGGAAAATAAGAATGAGATAAGAGCCAAATATCCCCACCTATTTTAATCGATGTAATTTCGGGGACGAAATCCTCAAAAGGAGGAGGTATTTGTAACACGTTTTGAAATCGTGTTTTAAGTAAATAATATTATGAAATATTATGTGAATTTGAATGTTGAGTTCTAACAGATAGTTTTTACTAGAATTGAAGTAAAACTATGTTTAGAATCATTCAAATCGTACGAGAAAGAATGAAAGCGGCCCAGGATCGACAGAAGTCCTATACAGAAAAGAGAAGACGACCCATAGAATTCCAAGTGGGTGATTTCATGATGCTGAAGGTATCTCCATGGAAAGGCCTTATGAGATTTGGGAAGAAAGGAAAGTTAAGTCCTGGATTTGTTGGTCCTTTCAAAATCATCCAGATAATTGGAAAGCAAGCATACCGCTTAGAATTACCTGAAGATTTGGCAGGTATTCATGATGTGTTTCATGTGAGCTATCTGTGCAAATGCTTGAGCATCAATGATGAGACAGTTCCATTATCCGAAGTGAAATTGGATGATAAGTTAAGATATGTAGAAGAGCCGGAAGAGATCGTGAATGAAAGAACAACTAATCTACGTAATAAAGAAGTGGAGCTGGTGCTTGTCAAGTGGAAACACCATCGAGGCCCAAATTTTACTTGGGAAAATAAGAATGAGATAAGAGCCAAATATCCCCACCTATTTTAATCGATGTAATTTCGGGGACGAAATCCTCAAAAGGAGGAGGTATTTGTAACACGTTTTGAAATCGTGTTTTAAGTAAATAATATTATGAAATATTATGTGAATTTGAATGTTGAGTTCTAACAGATAGTTTTTACTAGAATTGAAGTAAAACTATGTTTAGAATCATTCAAATCGTACGAGAAAGAATGAAAGCGGCCCAGGATCGACAGAAGTCCTATACAGAAAAGAGAAGACGACCCATAGAATTCCAAGTGGGTGATTTCATGATGCTGAAGGTATCTCCATGGAAAGGCCTTATGAGATTTGGGAAGAAAGGAAAGTTAAGTCCTGGATTTGTTGGTCCTTTCAAAATCATCCAGATAACTGGAAAGCAAGCATACCGCTTAGAATTACCTGAAGATTTGGCAGGTATTCATGATGTGTTTCATGTGAGCTATCTGTGCAAATGCTTGAGCATCAATGATGAGACAGTTCCATTATCCGAAGTGAAATTGGATGATAAGTTAAGATATGTAGAAGAGCCGGAAGAGATCGTGAATGAAAGAACAACTAATCTACGTAATAAAGAAGTGGAGCTGGTGCTTGTCAAGTGGAAACACCATCGAGGGCCAAATTTTACTTGGGAAAATAAGAATGAGATAAGAGCCAAATATCCCCACCTATTTTAATCGATGTAATTTCGGGGACGAAATCCTCAAAAGGAGGAGGTATTTGTAACACGTTTTGAAATCGTGTTTTAAGTAAATAATATTATGAAATATTATGTGAATTTGAATGTTGAGTTCTAACAGATAGTTTTTACTAGAATTGAAGTAAAACTATGTTTAGAATCATTCAAATCGTACGAGAAAGAATGAAAGCGGCCCAGGATCGACAGAAGTCCTATACAGAAAAGAGAAGACGACCCATAGAATTCCAAGTGGGTGATTTCATGATGCTGAAGGTATCTCCATGGAAAGGCCTTATGAGATTTGGGAAGAAAGGAAAGTTAAGTCCTGGATTTGTTGGTCCTTTCAAAATCATCCAGATAATTGGAAAGCAAGCATACCGCTTAGAATTACCTGAAGATTTGGCAGGTATTCATGATGTGTTTCATGTGAGCTATCTGTGCAAATGCTTGAGCATCAATGATGAGACAGTTCCATTATCCGAAGTGAAATTGGATGATAAGTTAAGATATGTAGAAGAGCCGGAAGAGATCGTGAATGAAAGAACAACTAATCTACGTAATAAAGAAGTGGAGCTGGTGCTTGTCAAGTGGAAACACCATCGAGGCCCAAATTTTACTTGGGAAAATAAGAATGAGATAAGAGCCAAATATCCCCACCTATTTTAATCGATGTAATTTCGGGGACGAAATCCTCAAAAGGAGGAGGTATTTGTAACACGTTTTGAAATCGTGTTTTAAGTAAATAATATTATGAAATATTATGTGAATTTGAATGTTGAGTTCTAACAGATAGTTTTTACTAGAATTGAAGTAAAACTATGTTTAGAATCATTCAAATCGTACGAGAAAGAATGAAAGCGGCCCAGGATCGACAGAAGTCCTATACAGAAAAGAGAAGACGACCCATAGAATTCCAAGTGGGTGATTTCATGATGCTGAAGGTATCTCCATGGAAAGGCCTTATGAGATTTGGGAAGAAAGGAAAGTTAAGTCCTGGATTTGTTGGTCCTTTCAAAATCATCCAGATAATTGGAAAGCAAGCATACCGCTTAGAATTACCTGAAGATTTGGCAGGTATTCATGATGTGTTTCATGTGAGCTATCTGTGCAAATGCTTGAGCATCAATGATGAGACAGTTCCATTATCCGAAGTGAAATTGGATGATAAGTTAAGATATGTAGAAGAGCCGGAAGAGATCGTGAATGAAAGAACAACTAATCTACGTAATAAAGAAGTGGAGCTGGTGCTTGTCAAGTGGAAACACCATCGAGGCCCAAATTTTACTTGGGAAAATAAGAATGAGATAAGAGCCAAATATCCCCACCTATTTTAATCGATGTAATTTCGGGGACGAAATCCTCAAAAGGAGGAGGTATTTGTAACACGTTTTGAAATCGTGTTTTAAGTAAATAATATTATGAAATATTATGTGAATTTGAATGTTGAGTTCTAACAGATAGTTTTTACTAGAATTGAAGTAAAACTATGTTTAGAATCATTCAAATCGTACGAGAAAGAATGAAAGCGGCCCAGGATCGACAGAAGTCCTATACAGAAAAGAGAAGACGACCCATAGAATTCCAAGTGGGTGATTTCATGATGCTGAAGGTATCTCCATGGAAAGGCCTTATGAGATTTGGGAAGAAAGGAAAGTTAAGTCCTGGATTTGTTGGTCCTTTCAAAATCATCCAGATAATTGGAAAGCAAGCATACCGCTTAGAATTACTTGAAGATTTGGCAGGTATTCATGATGTGTTTCATGTGAGCTATCTGTGCAAATGCTTGAGCATCAATGATGAGACAGTTCCATTATCCGAAGTGAAATTGGATGATAAGTTAAGATATGTAGAAGAGCCGGAAGAGATCGTGAATGAAAGAACAACTAATCTACGTAATAAAGAAGTGGAGCTGGTGCTTGTCAAGTGGAAACACCATCGAGGCCCAAATTTTACTTGGGAAAATAAGAATGAGATAAGAGCCAAATATCCCCACCTATTTTAATCGATGTAATTTCGGGGACGAAATCCTCAAAAGGAGGAGGTATTTGTAACACGTTTTGAAATCGTGTTTTAAGTAAATAATATTATGAAATATTATGTGAATTTGAATGTTGAGTTCTAACAGATAGTTTTTACTAGAATTGAAGTAAAACTATGTTTAGAATCATTCAAATCGTACGAGAAAGAATGAAAGCGGCCCAGGATCGACAGAAGTCCTATACAGAAAAGAGAAGACGACCCATAGAATTCCAAGTGGGTGATTTCATGATGCTGAAGGTATCTCCATGGAAAGGCCTTATGAGATTTGGGAAGAAAGGAAAGTTAAGTCCTGGATTTGTTGGTCCTTTCAAAATCATCCAGATAATTGGAAAGCAAGCATACCGCTTAGAATTACCTGAAGATTTGGCAGGTATTCATGATGTGTTTCATGTGAGCTATCTGTGCAAATGCTTGAGCATCAATGATGAGACAGTTCCATTATCCGAAGTGAAATTGGATGATAAGTTAAGATATGTAGAAGAGCCGGAAGAGATCGTGAATGAAAGAACAACTAATCTACGTAATAAAGAAGTGGAGCTGGTGCTTGTCAAGTGGAAACACCATCGAGGCCCAAATTTTACTTGGGAAAATAAGAATGAGATAAGAGCCAAATATCCCCACCTATTTTAATCGATGTAATTTCCGGGACGAAATCCTCAAAAGGAGGAGGTATTTGTAACACGTTTTGAAATCGTGTTTTAAGTAAATAATATTATGAAATATTATGTGAATTTGAATGTTGAGTTCTAACAGATAGTTTTTACTAGAATTGAAGTAAAACTATGTTTAGAATCATTCAAATCGTACGAGAAAGAATGAAAGCGGCCCAGGATCGACAGAAGTCCTATACAGAAAAGAGAAGACGACCCATAGAATTCCAAGTGGGTGATTTCATGATGCTGAAGGTATCTCCATGGAAAGGCCTTATGAGATTTGGGAAGAAAGGAAAGTTAAGTCCTGGATTTGTTGGTCCTTTCAAAATCATCCAGATAATTGGAAAGCAAGCATACCGCTTAGAATTACCTGAAGATTTGGCAGGTATTCATGATGTGTTTCATGTGAGCTATCTGTGCAAATGCTTGAGCATCAATGATGAGACAGTTCCATTATCCGAAGTGAAATTGGATGATAAGTTAAGATATGTAGAAGAGCCGGAAGAGATCGTGAATGAAAGAACAACTAATCTACGTAATAAAGAAGTGGAGCTGGTGCTTGTCAAGTGGAAACACCATCGAGGCCCAAATTTTACTTGGGAAAATAAGAATGAGATAAGAGCCAAATATCCCCACCTATTTTAATCGATGTAATTTCGGGGACGAAATCCTCAAAAGGAGGAGGTATTTGTAACACGTTTTGAAATCGTGTTTTAAGTAAATAATATTATGAAATATTATGTGAATTTGAATGTTGAGTTCTAACAGATAGTTTTTACTAGAATTGAAGTAAAACTATGTTTAGAATCATTCATAAAGTATTGGAAGTCTTATGAGATTCCAATTAAAAGCCAAATAGTGAAATATAGCAAAAATATAAAATTTGGAATAAGTAAAATTTTATTATTGAAAGTTGTTGATAATCTCGTTAGAAACATTTAGGCGAAAACCTCATCGAAATCCGAGTTATAACGAAGAAGTTATGACCAAACGAAGATCCGTGATAAATCCGGAAAATACCTTGTCGCGTAAAAATTTAGTTTTCGATAAACTAATTTTTAGCCTTAGTAATGTAAATGAAAGTTGTAGAACTCGTGAAAATAATCAACTTTCATATAAAGACCGTTTGAATCTGACTTCGTATGAGTAATTATGATTTTTCGAAGTTTCAGCTTAGCAGTAAACAGCTAAAAACTCGAATTTTAGATCGAGTGATTTTTAGCTGACACAACCTAAACGAGAATTGAAGGTCTCGTCATTAGTAGTGCAACGGTAAAAAGTATGACGAAAACGGACGTCGGATGAAGAAGTTATGAATTTTTAACGGATTTTCCTGTCCCGGTCTGTTAAAAATAATAATATTAAAATTAAATTCAAAATTAGCCGACGAAGTCTAAACAAAAGTTGTAGAGCATAATTTTAGCTTCGCGTGCATATAAAGAATGTAAAAAACGGAGCTCGTATGCGAAAGTTATGGATTTTACAAGATTTGACACATTTTTAGAGAAAATTCGCATGAATAGTGCTGCCACGTCACCCTCGTATGCGAGGCTTCCACGTGTCGGACAGGTGTTCGCTTCTGATTGGACCGCAGCCTTGCGTGTTGCCTTCTGATTGGACCAAGCCCGAGGACCACTAAGCTCGGAACACCTTCGCATGAGACACCCCCTTGATCACCCTCGCATGCGCAGCCCACGTGCGAGCCACCTACGCACCATCAGCGTCCGAGCCGAAGACCCAGCCGATGACGCGCCTGAAGCTGATGACTCCTCGCATCCGAGCCTCGCAGAAGCTGACATCTGGTCCGAGCCTCGCAGCCACCTGTCTTCTTCCCTTCGCTTCGGATCCGATGCTTGGCCCTATATAAGGGGTGCGAGCCATCTCGACTAGTTTTAGAAAATTTCCACTTTCACCCCCTTTTTCAATATTTTTACTATCCCGACATCCCCCGAAGCCCCGGTACTGATTCTAAAGCCTGAAACACGCCCCGAGACTCCCGAGAAGCCCGAAAAATTTATCTTTTTGGTTTCGAAGCTCTACCTTCGCAGAGCCCGATTTTCAAGAAAACTCCCGGTTTTCAACGACGAAAGTCATATTTAGAGCCGAAGTACTGCCAAAATTAATATTTAGCCCCCAGTTATTTACGGTGAGTTTAATATATATAAATAATTGTATGTTATGTGTTATATGTGCCACGTGCTTTTCAGTGTTATTATTCCGGGTTATTTTCCCGGGTTATTTTTAATTGCTATTTTTAATAGCAAAGAAATACCTTTGACCATGTGATCAGTGAAAGGACTTAGATTCACTTTGGTACTGGTATGTAGCCTCTGGCCATGTGGAACATGTCTCCGTAAGAGAATGAATTCTATTCTATGGTATTGGCAGAAGGTTAGATAGGGCTATAAGCCTGAAATCTACCGAAATGTTAATCCGAAGTTGTATATCTTCTGTGTCGTTTGGGCGAAAGCTTTATTGATGTATATCAAGCACGGAAATTGTTATGTCTCATTGATTGTATATCTTTAAATTAAATCAATGATTGATATGGAATGTTTGTCACATGATTCACATATGCCCTAGTTGTTCCTTGTTCCTCTTTGCTTCTGCCCTATTAAAGTATATATATGGCATAACGTTATATTGTATCTATTATTGAACTCACTAAGCGTGTCCGCTTACCCTCTCGATGTTTAACAAATTGCAGGAGATAAACATCCAGTATAGTTATATACTGGTAGAAGATTTTTGAATAGTTTGAAACTATTGTATCGATGGAAGCTTATGAATAGTTTGAAACTATTGTATTTTGCACTCCCATATGTATAAAACTATAGAATCCTGGGAAGTTATGCAATATATAACACTTTAAAATAGTCGGTTTGTATCCAGTAGTTTGTAATCTCTTTATCAAAGTAAAATATTGTTTTTATAAATATGCAAGTAGCATGTTTTGGAGTAACTATATTGTCGAGTATGAAAGTTTGGGTCTTTCATAAATACGAAAGTTAGGGTCTTTCAGTTTCTCATCGCCGAAGTTTCAATTGGACAGAGACTTGGAATCATGCAACTTGGTTGCATGATGAATGAGAAATTTTATATTTGGAAATTAGACTAATTCGTTGACAAAATGTCAAGTGAAGGACTAGGAGATCGAGCACACTAGGTTGTGTGTTAATCAAGTCCACCACAAGAGTGACAAAGTTATACGTCATGATTTAATAAAGGTTTAGTAAATATGATTATACTTATAAGATTAAGTGTAATTCTGAGTTGATTGAAAGAGCTTCAATCAATAGCAGAACGGATAAGAAGAATCAAGTAGGCAGAAAGATAAAAGTTTCTCTATTCTAAGAAGGGAGAGTACCTTTTATTATGTTTTATAATAGATCTTAATGATTAAGAACCATATCTCAATTGATCCTCTAAATGAGTCTTAGTGCATTTGTATGTCTAAGAAGAGGAATCGAGATTTGTGGAAATGGTTAAAATCAAGAAGTCAATCATACTTCGTCCCAATATCAAGTCTTAGAGTTATACTCCAAGATTGTGAATTGGGTGACAAATCTTAAGAAGGTTTATAACACTCAAAAAATGTGGAATTTGGAAAAGTTTTCTTATTCTTGCAAATTTGAAATTGGCAAGTTGTGTTGTCTTGGATAAGACAAAGACCAACTAGGACCAATTATGTGAAGCGTTTTGTCTAGATAAGAACTACACTAACTCTTGAATATTTGTTTTGTCTAGGAAAGTTTCCTGAAAAGAGAATCATGTATGTCAAGAGATCAGTTGGAGTTTTAATGATCTTGAAATGTTCAAGAACTAATCAAGAATAAACCTTATCGATCATCACTAGCACACGACTTGAGGTTCAAAACCTATCGTGTTGACACTATCTTGTTTCTGTGCCGTTCGAATTGAGTTAATTATGTATGTGAGTTCTATGAGTTCTCATTTGAACGCATAAAAGTCAAGCACCTTGATCAATGAAAAGTACATTGATAGGAAAGGATGAGCTGATTAACTACTTGGAAGACATGGTGGACACTCGTGTTACCATAAGGCAAGAAATCAAGATTGAGAAAGTTCGGTCCATATGAGTTTGGATTTGTCGCAAACTTTGGTTTTGACAAATTCGCATGGATAGGAATACATACACAATTAAAATCTAAGTGTCATAAGATTCCCTCCTTCATGAAAATGACTGTGAGGAAATGCTTTCACTAAGAGAGATTTTAAGAAGATAGTGATTGTGAAAATTGTATTCTCGAATTCGATTATGGTTACGGTATCCCTTTCCATGATTCGAATTGTGTGATTTGGCAATTAGTCTGAATTGTTTAGACACACATATGAGCTATCTAAGGCAAAGGTGTATAAGTTTGAGAAGCTTAGATAAAGGATTATCAAAGCATTAGGTATTAGAAATATGAACTTAAGAAATTCAATAGGTATTGTTTTTGTTAAGCTGTTTTCTGAATACATGTCAAAGCTAGTGGGAGCATAAGTGTTATGCTTATATGATAATAATCATCATGATAGTGGGAGCATAAATGTTATGCTTGTATGATTATTATGGCAAGTATTGCAAGTTAGCAATATTAATTATAGAAAACAAGAGTTATACTTTGCAAAGTCGTAAGGGTTGAAAAGTTGTTTTGCTATATTTAAGGGAGAGAATATTATGCTTCATTTCAAATCTAAAGGCTTAGGTTGTGGAATGTTAACAAATTTAGTCAAGGATACATAGTGCGTTCTCAAAATTTCGATTATGATTATGGCATCCCTCTTCATAATTCGAATTATAAGAACATGACACGTAAGATATTATGGCAGAAGATTGATAAAGTATCGTATCTTTATGTAAGACATTATGCATCGTGTCCCATACGCTTCGGGTATAGGATCGATTGCAAATGCTATAATATTTGACCATTCTAAAATTTTCCAAATGTCTAGCGCATTTAGATGGAAAAAGGACTATATTCGGTTTTGACTAAAATAAGTAAACAACTATCAAAGGACGATCCAAAGCTCGCCAAGGATTGGTCGCTTGTGAGTAGTTGGAAGTATGGTATTGGATGGATCATATCGACATTATTACGAATAAATAAGATTCTATTAAGAATGAGTTGTCATATGGCAAGTATAGAAATGTTTCCATATTGGGAGTTGGATATTGAGAATCTATGTCTAGATTAGAAACTTTTATGCAAGAAGGATGTTCAAAGGAATGTACTTTGAGTGAGAGACATCATATCTATAGAATTGTTTCTGATAGAGATTGGCCAAGTCTTGATCATTTTGAGCTATGACTTTACGAAAGAATCATTGCAAAAAAATGTTAGAATTTTGCATAAGTAACAAGAATTTGATATTCTTATACTGATGATAAGGATTGCGAAATACGAAATGAGTATGATTGGAAATGTGTTCATTTGATCTATTTCACAAAGTAAGGACCGTAGGTAAACATTGTGTGCATGCTGAGAGCATGGGACAAGTGTAGTAATAATTCAAGTAAGAAGTTGATTACCTGAAACAACAAATAATGAGTAATCAATATGGTGATTAAATAAAATGTTTTATTTATACCTAGAGTTTGGGGCCATATGGGATTAGTATTATTCTTGTGTTTCACTTTGCATGTTTTGACTTCCTGAATAATTAATTGGTTCAGAACAATCAAAATTATTCGAACGGACCACATTCGTTCATATGTTGGAAGTAGGTATGAATGAAGACTGTCGTGGATTGGTGTGTGGATTGTCTAAAGTGTATTAGACATAAGCAAATGTTTGCTGCAACGTTCATGAGTGCTTATGAATATGATTTTGAGCATTGGATTAAACCCACGCTCACTTGGATCACTTCTTGGATTTTATCACGAGTGATTGGTGAGACCATAATATCTTATATTCTTGAAACCGAGATGTGTGAGTTGTATCTTGCGAGTCGGTTACTCATTGATAATATGTAAACACACCAGTAACTTGGTGTCATAAAACATATTGTTGTGTGTGATTCGGTAAGTGAGTGCAAGCAAGCATTGAATCAAAGTTTATCCGTTCCTCTTATCCAAAGTAGGATGAAAGCGATATATGTGGGCCCCTCGATGATTTAGTGATGACACATAAGCGCTTGGCCAAGCTGGGACTAATTTGATGTGTTCAATTGTAGTCTGTTGTTAGTCGTCGTAAATCGGAAATCGGGAAACAACACATAGACTGAGAGAATGATTTAAATCCATGACTCAGTCTATATGATATCTAGAATGGAGGAATATATGATCCCTTATCTAAAGGACACGCTTCTGATAGGATCAGAGTTGACAACGGTTTTTCAAAGCTACGATTGCAGATCAGGATCTGAAGTCATATGCAGAATAGTTATTAGACTCATCCAAGTGGGAGACTGTTGGATTAGTGTCTAAGTCCATAACTATTTTGGTATGTATTTGACCCGATAGTGCATGGTCCTTTTGGGTTGCCTTTACACTGGTGACTAGACAGGATGATTGTTGAGGAGAGAGGCTGGTATATTGTTAAGAATAATAAATTAGGTTATAAATATGATTTGTTAATATATTATATGAATAATATGTTAATTTCGAATCATATTATTAATTAGTATTTAATCAGAAATTAATTAGGAATTAATTTCGGGATTAAAGGAATTAATTAAAAGTACAGGAGCTATTTTGTAATTATTCAATAGTTGAGGCTTTGGGCCATTGGATCACCTTTATTAAGTCTTGAACGAAAATCCTAGAAGGATCTAGCAGTTTTCGTCCAAGGGCTTAAGGAAAGGAGTCCATGGACTTGCTTAGGCCCTAAGCTAAGGGATTAGGGTTTACACCTTGAAACCCTAGTTAGCCTTAAGTATAAATAGCACCCTAAGGCACTAAGATTTCGTCCAAGCTTTGGGAAACCCTAAAAGGGATGAAATCTAGGGCAAGATACCCTTCTCTCCTCTCTCCTATATTCATCCTTTCACCTAGTGTGTTTGTGAGCCATTAGAGGTACTACACTTGTGGTACTTGCTTTCAAGAGCTAAGGAAATTCAAGGAACTAGTTGTTATTGCTATATAACAACAAAAGGTATGTATTCTATTTTTATATATGAATTTCGAAAATAATAGTAGCATGCCAGGTTTCTTTTGTGTTCATGAAGTTGTATAACTAATAGTGAAAACATAGGTCCAACTCTATGGTTGCATGCACACATAGGATTGTTTGTATAAAACCCATCAGTTTCATCCTTATATTTTGTTGATTTTGTTGAACCACTAACCCAAGAATTGTTTGAGTTGTCTAATGGTGATATGTTGGAGATAATTCTATGCAAGGGATTTGATTGTGGGAAGCTAGCCATGAAATTGATGCTTTATTCTCTAAATCCAAAAGTTAAGAAGTTGGTCAACACTTTGGAAGTGAAGAAGTCCAAAAGATTTGATTTCAAGCAAATTGAGTTCCCTCCAACTCATACAAAGTTATCATCCCCCCTTGTTCAACCACCAGAATTGGAATTGAAAGTCCTACCTCAACACTTGAAGTATGCCTACATGGAAAAGAATGAGACCCTTCCAGTTATCATTTTCACTCATGTAACCGAATTTGAAGAAGAGAAACTCCTCAAGTTGTTAAAGGAACACAAAGAAGCCATGGGTTGGACGATTTCAGATATCGAAGGATTAAGCACCTCCACTTGTATGCACAAAATTTTGATGGAGGATGAATGCAAGCCAAGCCGGGATGCATAAAGAAGATTGAATCCACATATGATGGAAGTTGTGAAGAATGAAATATTGAAGCTTCTTGATGCAAGAATGATCTATCCAATCTCGGATAGCAAGTGGGTGAGCCCGATGCAAGTTGTGCCAATGAAAACGGGTATCACGGTGGTCGAGAACAATAAAGGTATGATGGTCCCCACCCGTGTGCAAAACGGGTGGAGAGTATGTATTGACTGCCGCAAAATCAATGCAAGAACAAGAAAATATCATTTTCCATTCCCTTCATTGACCAAATGGTAGAAAGGTTGGCCAGGATATCTCATTATTGTTTTCTAGACGGGTACTCCGTTTTTCACCAAATCCCAATGGCATCGGAAGACCAAGAAACGACAACCTTTACATGTCCATTTGACACTTTTTCATACCGGAGAATGCCATTTGGATTGTTTAATGCCCCAACTACTTTCCAACGTTGCATGGTTAGTATTTTTTCGGAATATGTTGAGAACATAACTGAAGTTTTCATGGATGATTTTACGGTATATGGAAACTCCTTTCAAGAATGTTTGAAAAATCTCAACAAGGTTTTGAAAAGATTCATTGAAACGAAGTTGGTTTTAAATTTTGAAAAATGTCATTTTATGGTGAGTCAAGGTCTTATTTTGGGTCACATTGTGTCAAAGAAAGGAATCAAGGTAGATAAATCTATAATCAATGTTATTCACAACTTACCTTACCTAAATTGTGTTTGTGAAGTTCGTTCTTTTTTAGGTCATGCGGGTTTCTACCGAAGATTCATCAAGGATTTTTTCAAAGATAACAAAACCAATGTGCCAACTTTTGCAAAAGGAAGTTGATTTCGAGCTCAATAAGGCGTGTAAAGATGCTTTTGACAAGCTCAAAGAATTGCTTACATCCGCCCCCATCATATAAGCACCAAATTGGGATCTCCCCTTTGAGATCATGTGTGATGCAAGCAACTATGCTATAGGTGCTGTTTTGGGTCAAAAGAATGCAAGAGCCTCCCATGTGCTCTACTATGCATCAAGAACACTAGAAAATGCTCAAAGCAACTACTTTACCACAAAGAAGGAGCTGTTGGCCATAATGTTGGCTTTGGAGAAGTTTAGGCAATATCTACCTGGAACCAAAGTCATTGTGTATTCGGATCATGCGGATCTCAAGTACTTGATGAAAAAGAAATATTCAAACCCAAGACTCATCCGGTGGATCCTACCATTTTAAGAAATTGATTTGGAAATTCTGGACACGAGTGGATGTAAAAATCTTGTTGCTGACCATCTATGCCGGATCACTTCACATGAAACTCCTTTCCCATTGCAAGACGAGTTTTCGGATGAGCATCTCTTTTCCCTTACTCAATCTATTCCTTGGTATGAAGACATCGTTAACTTTTTGGTCACAAAAAGGTATCCCGACACATTCACACATGCTCAAAGAGATAAACTAAAAAGTGATGCAAAATACTATGTGTGGGATGAACCTTATTTGTAGAAACATTATCCCGATCAAATCATTAGAAGATGTGTGCCCCAACAAGAACATCAATCCATTTTGCAATTTTTTCATGAATTTGCTTGTGGGGGACACTACAGACCTAACCAAAATTTAAGAAAAGTTCTTGAATGTGGATTATTTTTGCCAAACTTGTCACACGATTATTATCTATTTTGTAAAAGTTGTGAATGATGCCAAAGGATGGGGAATATTTCATAAAAGAATCAAATGCCATAAAATATAATCCTTGTTTGTGAAGTTTTTGACATATGGGGGATTGATTATATGGGCCCCTTTCCTGTCTCATTTGGCAACATTTACATCTCACTCGCAGTTGATTATTTTCTAAATGTGTTGAGGCTAAAGCCATAAGATCGGATGATGCCAAAACGGTTATCGAGTTTTTAAAGTTTAATATTTTAGGAGATTTGGTGTGCCTAGGGCTTTGATTAGTGATAGAGGGACACATTTTTGCAACAAGATGACGGAGGATTTATTAAAGAAGTACATTGTAACACATCACGTCTCTACCGCCTACCACCCCCAACGAACGGTCAAGCCAAGGTTTCAAATCCGGAAGTGAAGTCATCCTTCTGAAAATAGTGAATTCGACAAGAAAGGATTGGAGTTTGAGGTTTGATGATGCCTTATGGGCCTACCAGACTGATTACAAGACCCTGATAGGCATGTCTGCACTTAGATTGGTTTTTGGAAAGCCATGTCATCTTCCCGTGGAATTAGAGGATCGTGCATTTTGGGTGGTCAAGCAATGCAACTTCAAGAGTTAGAAGAATTAAAAAATGACTCTTATGAAAACTCGAGAATTTACAAGGAGAAAACGAAGATTTTCCATGACAAGTCCATCACCCGGAAGCATTTAGAACTGGGCTGAAGGGTCCTGCTTTACCATTCACGATTAAAGTTACTTTTGGGAAAGTTAAGATCAAGGTGCATTGGCCCTTTTGTTGTAATCAAGACCTTTGACCATGGAGCGGTGGAGATTCAAAGTGAGAAGAGGAGACAAATTTTCAAAGTCAATGAGCACAGTTTGAAGCCATTCTATGAAGGTTTCAATGTAAATGCCCTTGAAATCATCCATTGGATGTACCGAGGTGTTGAATCAAGCTAGGAGGAAGTCATGCCAAAGACGTTAAAGGTCATTTTCGGAAAGCATTGTGCTTTCATTTTTTTAAAACCCAATAAATGATTTTACAAGACTTTTTGAGATTTTGAATACTCAGTTTTATAAAAATTTCAAGTTCCTTTCAAGCCTTTGGCCCAAATTTTTGTCATGTTTTTGAAACCGGGACTTCACAAAAATCATTTTGGCCAAGAAGTCAAGTTTTTAGAAAATTTCAAATTTTTGGAGTGCAAGTAACCCAAGTGGCCCACACACGATTTGTTCTTCGAGCCATGCATGTGTGCCCATCTCTCGGTCCGTTCGTTGAACGCAAGATAGAAATCTGTTCATGTGGGCACCATGCCACCCGCTCAGAGCTTCCAAAACTTAGCGAAATTTTTTGTGTTCAGCTTGTGCGGCCTACATGCGGCCATTATGCGGGCCTTGTGGTTTGAGAAAAACCTTTTGCACCTTCTGTGGGTTCCAGTTATGATTGATGCACTAGACACGACTTCTACGCAGCCCGCACCCCGCCCACGTGTGCTATGTTGACCGAATTTTAAGTTTTTTGACCAACATTGCCATTCATTGTCAATCTTGACCCAGTGCATTCAAGGAACAAATTTTCTCTTCTTTTTCCCTAGCTTCCATCAGTTCTTCTTCTTCTTATTCTTCTTCCCTTTTCTCTCTCAAGTACTTGTCCTCCTCTATTAAATCCCCACATAAAATGTCGATTTCCCGGAGATCTACATGTCAGAATCCCGCAAGACCACCACCATTTTTCCTCATCTACAAATCCCACCAAACAATTGCCCCGATCCGTGACCAGAATAGTGGGCGCCGCCGCCACCCCTCGCCTCCTTCACATGCATTTCCCGGCCAACTCCGGCTACCTTTTGAACTTCTAAGCATCGCGTTTTGTTCCTCTTCCCAAGGGCTTCCTAACCATACCAATCTTCACTCAAGAGCTCACTAAAAGTTTATGCCGGATTTTAAGTTCTGCCACTCCAGTCGTCGGAAAACATTTTTGAAGCATGTTTTTGGGGTCATTCCAACAACTCAGACGTTAAACACGGAGTAAACACATAAGCTTGGGGTGTGCTATGGAGAAATCTCGTTGGTGGCTTTAATTCCACTTTCAAAATCCTTTCCGGCTATGAAAAAATGGGTACACTCGTTCCTTTAACTTGATTTTTTGCATGTTAACTACCCGTTTGTTGTTGGAATTGTGTTTGTTGTCCATGTGGTTTTTAGTGTGATTTTAGAGACATTATTGTCAAATTTTTGTCCCAAATCGTATGTCTAAGTACGCAAAAACAGGTTCCGGACCTAGTTCATCAAAGGGTGGGTCCAAAGGCAAATCTAAGGACCCCCCATTTCGTTTGTTGGACCGCAAGAACCGTAAGATATATAAATTTCTCACTTCCAACAAAGGAAAAATCAAATCGACAAAATTCCTTCATATAGAGTCTTTTGAAGACCTCGGAGTGCTTGAAGGAGTTCAAGCATTATTTGACATCATCAAATGGGGTCAATTCATTCATAATCACGCAACCACTTACATTGAATCAACCTTAGAATTCCTTTCCACATTCAAATCTTGTGATGATGCTAGAGCCGTAAGTTTCCAAATGTTAGGCAAAAATCGAACATTGCCATATAGTTTGTGAACACCCTAATGGGTACCCCGGTGGACCATACGTATGCCAATCAGAATCCTTGGCTCGTAGCATTTAACGAGCATCACTTTTGGCAACGAATTTCCCACAAACTATGGTTCTGAACATCTTCATCCAAGGCTTCCTCAATTATTCATCCATGTTTGCGTCTACCCCACCAAGTCCTTACATGCACCATTTTTTTCCGCTCATAGGTGGGTCAAATTTTTAAAACTGAATTATTTTTTATTTGGTGCATGACTCGTGACAATGGTCTCCGCCCGGATTTTTCATCATTCTTCTTCTACAAATGTTTCAATCTGACCACTATGGACACAAAGGACATTTTTGTTGGAAGCTTTATCGCACTCCTTGCGTCTCAGCCCCCACTTGAGTTACATCTTTCCACCCATCCATTTGAAAAAGAAACAGGCCCCTCTCGTCTTGACATCAACGCGCTTCGACGAATACAAATAATTCGCGACTCGATCGATAGTCATATATGGAATCTTGACGGCGTCCATACCTAATTCTCCCTCACGAGTATATTGGGTCATTTGAACCAACGGACCCTAAGCAATGGGTCATATCATTCAAATACCCTCCACCTTTAGATCATGTTAATGTGCATGATGAGCTGCCTCATGAAGCTCCACAAGCCGCACCACACCAAGCCCCTCCACAAGGACAATACCATCTCTCACCCAATTTCGTTGAACGCTTTGATGACCTTTTTGTCTCCAACCAAATCATGACACAACAAGTGCATCATGTGTGGGGTTGGCACCAATCCCAAAGTCATTTTGAGAGCATTCCACTTCCGCCTCCTAATCCATACCCTCCATCCACTCATCCTTATCCCCCTCCACTTTACCCTTAGCCTTACCCATAATACCAATATCCCTATCATCCTCCCGAGCCCTCGATTTAGGTACTTCTGCCCTTACCTTAATAATTGATGACAACGCTTGTTCTTAAGCTTAGGGTGAGGTATTCCCTTTTACTTTTTCATGCATTTTTTAGTTAGGTTGCATATCATATTAGTTTAAGCTAAGTTGCATTTATTTATTTTTTTTTATAAAATTCCAAAAAAAATTATTTTCTTCTTTTCCACTTTTTATTTTTGCATAACATTTAGCTTAGAGCATTAACATTCATGCATTTTTTTCCTGTTTATTCCCACTCCCCTTGGATGCCATGGAACAGGTTCATAGTTGTTGTATCATTATTGGTCTAGGATCTTATTGTTATCTCACACATCGAACCGGGACCATTAGGCCGCAGTTTGCGACTTCATACTTGGGATCAACTGCTGGAGCTTAAAGGGGCAAGTGATCATGTCCAGGTAATTTTCATGAAGAATTACGCATACAATACTAACAACTGTAGGATATACTATAGCAATGGATGTTTTCAGCCTGCGTTCCGTGCCATTGAGAGGGTCACACTTGATCATGTTTGAATTGTTAGGATGAAGCACTGGTGCATGTCCCTGAGTAGAATCCATATCTGGTCTCTTTGCATCACCATATTTTTTTTATTTCCTTGGGATTTTAGAGTCTTTTAGTAGGAATTTTCATTATATTTGGAAAATCACAAGTTTGAAAAGGAGCCTACGTCTCTTTGCTCCACACATGGTCATTTTCACAATTTAGACCATTCAGATTATTATTATCTTTTGGTTCCACTTACATACTTTTGGGAACCAAATTTCGAGTCAACAAGTTTTCTTGATAAAAAAATTCGATATGTTAGTGCATTACCTTCATGTATCTTTTCAAATAAAAAAACAAGAAGCTCAAACAATCAAATTCCAAACTGTGATTATCTTAGATGGGTGACCGGTTCAATTATTGAACAAAATTTTCTTATATTTTGGTCACCCGACGTTTGATACTCATTTATTTAGGTATGTTTTATTGTAAACAGATCGAGTTGTTTTTCGCAAGTATCTTTTCAAATAAAAAAACACAAGAAGCTCAAACAAGCAAATTCCAAATTGTGATTATCTTAGATGGGTGATCGGTTCAATTATTGAACAAAATTTTCTTATATTTTGGTCACCCAGCGTTTGATACTCATTTATTTAGGTATGTTTTACTGTAAACAGATCGAGTTGTTTTTCGCAAATTGGTGATGTCAAGAAGTGTGTCGAGTCGGATAATACAGGAGTTTCGGGGCAACACTAAGTGAATGGATTCCTACAACGGTGCCAGAGCGATGAAGCTCAATAACACATGAGAGTAGCCGATAGAAGTGAGATCACACAACTTTCATGATAAGAGTGTACACTTAAAAGAAGAGCTCCACATGAGCCCATCCATCTGCTTTCTCCCTACTACAGTGTTTCTTCATTGTATACATGTTCCATTGAGGCTGTGACTGACCATCCCTCCTTACTCACCTAGAGTAGTTGTTCTGGCTGTGGTTTATGGTTCCATTGTGATCAAATGAAAAATTCATGAGATAATAGCGAGATCAAATATGACCATGTTGATCAAGTGTGATCAGGTTCTATGGTTCTATCCATTTCTTTTATTTTTCCTAGGATAGTTCATCCCAAATTCATTTTATTCTTCTCTTACTTGAGGACAAGTAAGGTTTATGCTTGGGTTGATATGATAATTTCATTTTATTTATTTCTTTTCCTAGTTTATTTTAGCATAAATCATCTTATTTTAGTTAGTCTTATTGGACATTTCCTCTTTTTATTATTTTTTTAATCTTTAATCGGGTTCTTTCTAGTCTATGAGTATGATTGTAGATTTTTTGAAGACTAACATGGAGTAGATATGTTCGGGATTGTGAGATTCGAATGAGTGTTGAGGACGGTGAAGAAACATGGGCTTGAGAAGATCAAAAGAAGATATGGGCTAGTTTGGAGGCATTTTATTGTGAATCAATATGGGCTTGATCTTAAAAGAAGAAGGAAAACATCATTTACAATTGCGGAATTGATTGTTTGATGGAGTATTCAGGTTCTGAGGATTTTGAAAAGATAAATTGAGCTCAAATTGAAGAGAACTTGAAGAAAAATGGGCTAGAAGCTGACCAGACTTAAACTAGGCTAGTGGACTAATCAGTGTAGACCCAAAAAATGGAAATGGCCCATTCTCCATGAGTTCACGCAGCCCATGTAAGAATTCCATGTGGCTCGCGTGAGTTCATGCAAGGGAAATTACGTGATTTTACTTTTGGCTTCTATTTGAGGAAGTTTGGTGGGACTCATTTCACACTTTTTGCACATCCGAAAGTTGGTGATTTCTCTAGAGTTTTGGGAGCATTTTAAATAGTTGAAGAACATCAAAAACACCATATTTTGCTCTTGATGCTTCCTACATGTTGGGTACTTTTAACCTTCATTTTGTTTTCTTAATGTTAGCCATGCTTGGCTAAACTAATCGTGGTTGACTTTGGTTAAATCCTTTGAATGTTTGTTGAATGTTGAAGACTCCTTGAACTTGTTCTTGAATCTTTAAGAGAATGTTTTATGTTTTAACATCTTGTTACTACTTGTATGTTTTTATTCATGAGTTTAAATGTGCTTGTGGTGATTAGTTGGCTAATTTCTTGATTAAGTAAAGGATCCTCAAATTATCAAGCAACAAGTGATTTTTGTGTTCGTTTTACTTCACATAATCATAAAAACATTTTCTCCAACTTGGAAGTGAAAGCATTTGACTCCTCTTAGATTTGGTGACTTTTTGTTTCTTAATGCTAGTTGAATTTCACTAATTACATGCTTAATGGAAATTGTGACTTTAACTAAGGAAATTGTTTTGAGTTTCTCTAACCATTTATACAACTAAGAAAAGTCTAGGTAATCTCAAGCTTCTTGGTTTATTATAGCCAAATTAAAGATTTAAAACAAGTATTTCACCATTGAAGTTTAATGATATGTTAATTATATTTTCAAGTGATGAAACCTTAAGTCGACCATTTTTCTCTTATTGATTTTATATCAAATTCTTGTTTTTGTTGAATTGTTTATTTAAATCTTAGTTTAATTCTAGTTTTATTTCAAGTATTTCAAAAGACTAAAACCCCCATTTTTATTTTTATTGTCATTCTACAAGTATTTCTACAAAGAGATTTTCATAGAGTTATAAATTTGAACCAATCTCCACGGATTCGACCCCTTTACCACAATACAGGGTTATTAATTTTGTTGGCCTCGACAACCACCGTATACTTTGTTTCGTTTGGCCAGATCAATATTGTAACGTTGAATATTAGTCCTTTGAGCATCAATTGCTGCAAGGTGATGAACAAGTTTGATAGATTGGTGTTCCTATTTTCTCGTTCAACTGTCAGCCTGCATCTCTTGGGAGAAAAGGAAGAAGAACCTGCAGTGTCAGAGGAATTTTCAACTTGTGCCATCAACACCAAATCAAGAAACCATTCATACTCATCAGTCTCAGACTGATCACTAGCATCTGGAATAAGTTGATGACAATTTTTTGCATCAACATACGGGATGGGCTGATCATTGCTCTCTTTTTTCAGCTACAACAATTGCCTTTTGATTATAATCCCTTCCTAATACAGACATTTTAGACTGAGATGGAGTTGTTGTAGTTACCAATGCAATCACTATTGACTCTTGATTTTTCTCTCATGTTTTGACATCATCAGTTTGGGGAAGGGAGTCAGGTGGTGGAGAAGGAGTACGAGGAGGGGATATGATGGTGGAGGATGAGGTAGAGGAGGATTTGATGATGGAGGTGGAGGTGGATTGCCTATACAGGTAGGAGGAGTGTCTTCAATCATCACATCATCATCATCCATATTCACTGATCATTTCATAACAGCCATATTTTCCTATAATTTGGTCAGTCTTTCTCCTAAAGATTGAGTCATATGCACCAATAGAGAGAGCTGAGAGAGTATAGTAGTTTGAAAACTAGAGCGGGACTCCTCTTGTTAAGTAGAACCAGCCTAAAGAGGTTTTGGTATTAGAGGAACAGTTGCAACTTCAAGAGAAGGACACGTTGATTTAGGAGAACTCATATCTTGCATTAGCGGATTAGTGAATTCCATTTGAGGTCGAGTTGATCTTCGCTATACAAAATCTTTTACAAAAAGAGTTTTGGGTGATGTTTAGGATGTGGATAAGCGAATATGTTTGTTCAATCTTGGAAGAGAATTAGTCATTCCTTGAATAGAGGCTTATCCTTTATCAGTGGAAAATTCTTCTTCTTCATCATCAGCGCCTTCTTCATTGTCATCAGAATCTCCATCATTATACTCATCATCCTCTTCTTCAGAGTCAGAGGATTTAACAATGTAGGGATTTTCAATCCAGTTTGCCATATTCTGAGTAATATGCATACCTCCATCAGAAGGAGAAGCGTTGATGATCATTGAGGAGAGAGCTAGAATTTGAATGACGACTCCATGATTAACATTATAACCCTCTTAATTATGAGCCAAAATTATTACAAGCCAACAAGGATAAGGAATATATGTTTGCTTCTTGTTACCAGTGACGCATTCAATCAGTTGAGTAAGGAAGAGTTGAGCAAAATCCAGTCTTTTGTTGCAAGCCATGGAATACAAAATTCATGCTCAAATAGGATTAATTCATATAAGCTCCCAGTTTTGTGTCTAAGGCATTTACCAATCACCCCAGATAAGTACCTGCAGCATTCACAATAACATTGACAGATGGTGTATTTGGTTGGATCACAAGAAGTGCACTAAAGGGAAAAGTTATACCCTAATCTTGAACGAATGGATTTGCATATTTCTTCAGAATAGGTTTTAAAAAATAGTTTTCTGATCAGGGAAGACGAAGAGCAGTTCGAAAATATTATGCGTTAATAGTAACATTGGATTGACCATCTCCAATGGTTTCGGTAATGGTTTGAGCACAAGAATCAATAGAGCAGGAATAACAGAACTCACATACTTGCTTAGGGTAGAATGGCTCTAGGATGTCCTAGAAGGCATATTAAAGAGGGTAAAGTTTGGAGTAGTTGACGAAGTCTTCAATTCCTGAGTTCTTGAACAGTTTTGGGATAACATCATAGAATGCCACATTGTTTGCTTGAATGACAATGGGAGAATCAGGGGCATGAGGGCCTTTGATAACATTAGCAATAGGAGCAAAATCATAAAGAACCTTTGACATGATGAGAGATTGAGGAAGATGATTATTGGGAGATCCCTTTTTGAGAGAGAAAAACAACTGCTTGAATGAATTGTGAAAGTAACCTAAGAGAGAGAATTTTCCAAATTTATCCATAAATTTTCTTCCCATTTATGTAATCATGATTGGAGAAAGCGGCGCCATAAAAATATCGTATTCCAAGATATTGTTACATACTTTAGTTGTCATCTAAAATTTATATTTAAGATAAAGGAATTATGTACAATCTAGATATAGCGTCAACGACAATAATCATCGGCAGAAGCAATCAGTGTATCAGAGTTGCAGCTGCTAATCAAGTGAGTTTGTGATATCTACTGATAGTATGGGTTTAAACTATCATTCACCTACATAGTATTGAAAGGTGTCATCAATGTACAGTTTTATGCGATGAATTATTAACTTATTTGATTAGAAGAATAAATCGAAAGAATGGAATAATGTGTGTAATACATTTCGGTATGAAATGTACCCATCGGCAAAGTGTGTTGAAGTTTTATCCATGTATGGCTAACACAGTGAATCATTAACTTCTTTAATAGAAGAATTGTTGGGAAAAAATGGGTATGTTTGTATAATACATCACGGAAAATTATATACCCATCTACATATATTTTTTGAATTCTCATCAGCATCTAGCTTTATGCACTGAATCATAAAATTCAAAAGAAGAATATATGGTGATAATGGATTAGTGCGTGTGATAAGCTGTGGTGTTTAGCTTAAGCATCGACACATATTTTTCAAGTTCTCATCAATGTATGGTATATTATGCTAAATCATAAAGGTTTAAGGAATAATTTATGGGCAAGAAGGGGTTGGTGTGTGCGATAGCCTATGGTACGTAGACTAACCAACGACAAAGAGTTTAAATTTTTATTAGTGTGTGGTTTATCACAACAAATCGTTAAGTTTTATTGAGAATAATATCAGGAAATAATGGAGTGTTTTAATCATGTTGAGTTGAAATCAATGTGAATCATAAACAGTGTCAGCATATCAACAAGAAGTGGTTTATCTTCCGTATCATAAAGCTGAGTCGCAGTCTAGAATATGAAATTCACCATCAATTCATTTAATATGGCACAAAAAATAAAATGATAATAAAACGAAGAAATTAGTCAAACAAGGACTTTCTAAAAAAGTGATAATTATGCAAATTTTTTCAAAAAAGAGATGAAGACCTGATTAAGTAGATCTTTTGAAATAAATGGTCATAAATGAGTTCCCCTTTTTTGAGATATTTGAACTTTCAACATTGTCTATAAAAGAATATGAAAACAAGATCAAATATATCAACATAAAACACAATTTTTAGCAAACCAAGAGAGAAGATGCCTTTACTCGTTGAAGTATTGCAGATTGATTCCAAGCTTCATGTTCACCAAGAAAAAGAGAAGAACATGAACCATACTATGTAACAAATGAGTTGAAAGGATCTTGTCTTTGTAACCTTCTACTTATGAGAGTCACCAAGACAAGACTCGAAGGTTTCATACATTATGATCTGTGATAGAAGCAATGAGGAGCGCTATCTTGTTGAAGAGGTCTTTGGATCTCATATGGGAATCAGTGTGGAAGTGACAACATCTATGGAAATTAGGCGTGCTATGTTACCTATATTCACTCATCCCATTGCAACTGAGATATGCTATCATAGATGGAAGAGATATGTGCCTAGAAGAACACCTTTAGACATAGTTCTCTCCTATCTGGCCTCATCGGCATAATACTTCATGTCTATCGATGTGAGCATTAACGTCATGAAGAGAGCATTTGCCGCTGAAGAAAGGATGTGGAGCCAACTCCAACTATTCCTACTTTGAAGATCCTGAAGCGAAGGAATGATACGTTGATCCTTTCCAAAGGAACAAATCAATTAAGATAATTGATGAGATGAAGACAGAAGATCCTTAAACTTAGAAGGTGAAAGAGAAGAGCACCCATAGGCAATGTCAAGTAGCACAATATAAAATGTATACTCCTTTGGTAAAATAAAAGTTGAAAAGAATTTTTGAAGCATAAAAGTCATAGTAAACTAAAATTTCAGTAGCTTATGTTCAGAATTGTTGAGTTAGTAAAAATATAATGTAAAGTAATAAAGTAGCATTATCCGACACAAATAATATCAGAGCATGTAAATGTTATTGTCCTTGAGTGCGGTGAGCACAATTTTGCTCTTTGAATCAATAACATTTCCTTCATTGAAATAAAAGAGAACTTTGTAACCAGTGCCACAAACTTGACTGATGGAGATAAGAATGCTTTTAAGGCCCTTGACATAGAATACATTCTTCAGCTTGAACGCTCTACACTCAAATGTTCAAACACCCATGACTGCTCCTTCACTGTTGTCACCAAAAACTACAATCAGACCATCTTTCTCCATAAAATATGTTAGGAGGGACTTAAGACCAGTCATGTGTCTAGAGCACCCACTGTCAAGGAACCAAGTATGTTTCAAAGCCTGACTTGATTCTGGGAGACCTTGAGAAGTATCAACATCACACTTGCTGGAATCACCATCAGGAGAATCGTTGATAAGAGCCATAAGACCCTTAACATTTATCCCTTCATCTTCAAATATTTCATCTTCTTCCACCCATTCCTTAGGTTCCCCCTGCATTGCAATACATGCCTTTGGCAGACAGATGTTCATCTTCTTCATATGGATCAACACATTCTTGTACTAGACTTCATAATTTTCTGGACATTGAGTTTAATTCCTATCTTAACAGTCCCTGGAAAAATGTTCAGGGATTCCACTATTAAAATAGTTATCTGAGTTTCTTTTCTCTGGGTTAAATCTTCTCGCCGAAATGCCTCCATTCGACTGAGCTCTTCAAACTCCATTTGATTTGCTTTCTTCATAATGTTTAATGATCAATGCAGTACTAGCAATAAGTTGATATAAAAAATTTTCATTACTTGTTTCGCTCTGATCAGAGTCATCGGAGTTGCTAATGCGATTTGTTACTTCTTTTTGGGAGACCAAGGCTTCATACTTCTCTTTGTTTGAGTCCTTCATTATGTATTTACGAAGAGATTTGATTTCTTTGTAATTTCGTATATTTGCAAACAAGGAATTAAGATCCACGACGTTAATCTTCTCACTATTCTTAAGAACATTAGTGTGATGCTCCCAACTTTTTCTAAGAAAGTCCAATAACTTTAAAATCAAATGAGTAGAATGCTTGACGACTCCCATACTGCGCATATCATCCAGAGAACAATTAAATGTATTAAAGGTTTGAGTTATAAATTCACCTTATTGAGCGAAGAAATGCTCATATGTCCGTTTGAGGTTGTTCATGGTTGTAGCCTGAACCTCCACAACAGCTTCTTAAGCTACCATCAACGTTTCCATCATCTCTTGAGCTGATTCACAGTTGTGAACTAACTAGTACACATGGTAGGGAATAGACTTTCCTATGGCTGCTCCAGCTTTCACATCTAGACCGATAAGTCTCTTATCGACATCGTCATAACTAGCCTTTGTATTTTGCTTCAAAGGACCAATATGAGCATTTATAACCATAGGTTGATACATAGGAATGTGGAACTCTTCTCAAAAATGTCAAGCATCTCATAATCCATGGTTTCAAGAACAACCAAATCCTTAGTTTTCCACATTGTAAAGTTGTGCTCATCAAAATGAGGGATCTTGTTGAGAGCAGACGATTGGGGATTATTTGATATCGACTTGGCAACATGACTGTATCAAAAACCTGATCTGATACCAATTAAAGGTTTGTATCGATCATATACACTTCAAGCATGAATAAAAAATAGCAAATGAACTAACAAAAGCATAAATAGGAAAACAAAGAACACAACTAATCACAAAGATGCTTTCACTATGAAAGGATGCACTCACCAAGAGAACAAAGGTCACAAAGACGGTCACAAATGTCGGGTTTTAAGCATTCTAACACTCCTAAGGTGTACATTCAACCCTAGAAACCTTGGATCTATGTTGTACTATGATACATGAAATTTTTTTCCAAGATTCTTAACCTAACTAGCATGGCATGGGGAACTTTAAAACATAATAAGCTAGTAGAGTTACATACCTTTTAGTAGTGGATGAATGCTTGGAGTTTGAGAGCCTAGCACCAATAATGTGGATGCCTCAAAAGGAATTCACAAATCACCCCAAACCTTGGAAACTTGAGAGAATAGTAACACTCTTCTTGAAATCGTCCCTCTTAGTTTTCACACAAAAAAAACTACTTGATTTCAAGTGCCCAGGACTCGTTTATATAGTGCGGTGGATTAGGGTTACATCCATGTAAAGCCTAATACCCATGACTTTTCGTTTCCATGAGATCCATGGGTTAAAGCTCCATGGACTATCCATGGCCTTACCATGGAAGCCTATCCCATTCTAAATAAGCATTAGCCCACACTATATAAATACAAGAGTCCATATTTAATTAGTCACACTTTTGATCCATGGCCTTACCATGGACTATCAATACTAATTAAATAATATGATTTCTTATTAATATATTAGAACTTATAATATATTAATAAATCATAACTTCTACTATTCTCAAAAGGTTATCCATATAAATTGTTTGGGTGAAGTGCAACCCAAATGGACCATGACGGGTCGGGTCAAGTACATCTCAAATATAGTTATGGACTTAGACACCTTATCCAACAGTCTCCCACTTTGATAAGTCTAATAAATTTAGTTGCAAATATTCCATCTGCGAGGTGCTTGCTTTAATCCATAGATGGATTTCTCAAGCTTACACACTCTATTAGGGTACTCTGTACTGACAAAACCCTCTGGCTGACTCATGTAAACAACCTCAGTCAACTTTCCATTAAGGAAAGTGGTTTTGACATCCATTTTCCATATTTCATAATCATGAAATGCAACAATGGCTAACATAACCCTAATAGACTTAATCTTTGCTACTGGTGAAAATGTCTCATCATAATCAACTCCCGGAGTTTGAGAAAAGCCCTTTGCAACCAGTCACTCCTTATAAGTGTGTACATTACCATCCATGTCGGTCTTCTTCTTGAAGATTCATTTGCACCCGACTGTCTTGCAACCTGGTACATTGTCAACCAAGTTCCAAACTTGATTGTCATACATGGAATGTATCTCGCTGTCCATAGCCTCTTTCCATTTGGCAGCCTCAGGGCCTGCCATGGCTTCCGTATAGCTATCACTGATAAGTGTATCACCTTCCGCAGTAATATAGAAACCCTAGTAATTCTCAAGTGCATTCTTAACTCTCGTGGAACGCCTCAGAGGTACATAATCTTCTGTCGGATCAATAGGAGTTTCCTACTCAGGTTGATTTCTAGGGTTTGAGGTTCCTTCACCACTTAACTCTTGAATTTATTCAAGGTCAATTAGCCTCCCACTGTTTCCTTGGCTTATGAACTCTCTCTCGCGAAAGAATCATCTCCTTGCTACAAAGACCACATAATCACTAGGTCTGTAGAAGAGGTAACCAAAGGATCTCTGTGGATAGCCGATGAAAATACACCTCTCACTTCGAGGTTCGAGATTATCATGAGACTCTCGCCTCACAAAAGCCTCGCAACCCCAAATCTTGATGTGGTCCAGATTGGGAAGT
This sequence comes from Lactuca serriola, assembly GCF_051521515.1. Taxonomy (NCBI): domain Eukaryota; kingdom Viridiplantae; phylum Streptophyta; class Magnoliopsida; order Asterales; family Asteraceae; genus Lactuca; species Lactuca serriola. The sequence continues at coordinate 67,872,295 of NC_136413.1, read as the reverse complement.
TTTCCGGTCCACATCTCATGAGGTGTTTTGGCAACCTTCTTTGTAGGGACTAGATTAAGGATATAAGTAGCAGTCTCTAAGGCATATCCAACAAGGTTCGATTACGCCTCTCAGCCACACCATTCAGATGTGGTGTCCTGGGAGGTGTCAATGGTGAGATAACCCCACATTCTTTAAGATAGTCAAGGAACTCTATACTAAGATACTCACCACCTCGATCGGGTCGAACATCTTAATGTTCCTGCCCAACTGATTCTCCACTTCCTGTTTGAACTCTTTGAATCTTTCAAAGGTCTCTGACTTATTCTTGATTAAGTAGACTTATCCATATCTACTTAAATCATCAGTAAAAGACACATAGAAGTGGTTAGCATCTCTTGTGGCGGTTCTGAAGGGTCCACACACATCCGTATGTATGAGGTCTAACAAACCCTCACCCCTAGCACAAGAACCATGAAGGGTGACTTTGTCATTTTCCTAAGCAAACAAAATTCACAACTATCATCTGACTTTAGGTCAAACGACTCCAAGAATCCATCCTTTTGGAGTTGGCCTATGCGTTTCTTGCTTACATGGCCAAGACGACAATTCCATAATGATGCTTTATCCAAACTAGTGGAAGAATCGATACAGAATACATTATTTCCTAGGTTATCAACAACCGACACAGTTTCATATACACCATTACAAGGTAACGCTTTAAAATAAAAAAACATTATTAAAGAACGCATTAATACCACCACTATCATTATCAAATCAAAAGGTAAAACGTTGTTTGTACAAACCATGAAAGTAAATAATATTTCTTGCCATTTCAGACGAGTAACGACACTTATTCAAAGCTAATACTAATCCACTACTTAGAAACAAAGACTAATCTCCAATCTTGGTGACAGGTGAAGCTTTCCTATTCCCCATGATCAAGTTTATCTTCATATTCTCCACATTCTCACTTCTTTTTAGTCCCTGCAAATCATTACATATGTGAATACCACATCCTGTATCAAGGACCCAAGAATTAGAATGGGGTGAATTATTAGACAATATAGTGTATGTACCTACATGGTTGGGTTTTACTTTACCATCCTTCACATCTTGCTGGTACTTTGGGCAGTTTTGCTTCCAGTGCGACTTTTCATGGCAATAGAAGCATTCAACCTCTTTAGGGTTAGCAGAAGGGGTGACTAAACCTTTCTTGGTTCCACTTGAAGAGGAGCCATCAAGGGTCTTCCCCTTGGTGCCCTTCGAAGGGATCTTCCTCTTTATTCCTTTGCCTTACCCGATTGCCAAGGCAGGGGCCACAGTAGGAGTAGGAGTTGTAACAACCGATTTACTCTTAAGACCACTTTCTGCGGTCGTCAAGAGTCCTTGAAGTTTGCTAAGTGTAACTTCCTCATTGTTCATGTGGTATGTCATACGGAATTGATCATAACACGAAGGTAAGGAGTGCAAAATGATGTCAATTGCCAACTCCTCGGGGAATTTCACATTCAGTTTCAGCAAACGGTCCACATACCTTTGCATTTTCTGCATGTGGCCCGTGATGGGTTCTCCATCCTTCATCCGGGTTGTTATCATGAAGGAGATGATTTCATAGAGCTCTTGAAGAGCACTCTGATGGTAGTGGTCCATCAAATCCTGGTTCATCTCAAAAGTATAGTAGTCCTCATAGGACTTTTGGAGCTCGGCTGTCATTGTGGCCAACATGATACATGCCACTTTGGTATCATCTTTTTCATGTGCGTGATATTCAGCGATCTCCTCAGGAGTAGCAGACATCTCAAGCTCCTTAAGCTCCTTGTCGGGGACATATTCATTGTCCTCATACCGAGTGACCTTCCTGATGTTCCTGATCCAATCCATAAAATTGGATCCATCAAAGATGACTCTCCCATAAAGGTTCATGAGAGAGAAGGAGCTGGTAGGGTTTGAGCATTGATTAGACAAGTTTATATTAGATATAAAGATAGTTTATATTAGATATAAATATAGTCATTAATAAAACACCCAAATGTAATATTAAGGCTAGGAGCCAACACAACATTTTATAACTTAAAATACGGATGCCTTAATCGAAGCTATAAAATATTTGAAGGTAGGTGAATGACGATTCACCAATTTCCACCATGAAAAACGAAATAAATTATTAGGTTTTAGTTGGTTTTGAAACTCCTAGATTCTTTGAGATTCATTGAACTTTCCAATGACATGTTTCAATCTCGAGTGTGCCCTTCAGATTTTGTGACTGGGATGCCGAGGATCACAAAACAAGGTGTGAAGTAACCATGCAAATTAAATGGTACCCTTAATATTTACCCCTCAATTGATGTGCCAGTTAACCACACACGCTCCATCGATACTATGATAAACATTAAGTTACCATTTCCCTACCTTGTTAAGTCCAGGTTAGTTTGTCGGTTAACCACACACGCTCCACTAACGACTTAATCAAAGTGCAAAGTGTAATTTCATGGGTTGGCACCTTATTCACATTTTCCTAAAGTAACTAATATTGGGAATTTATAAAAATATTTAGTTATTTTATATTCATCATATTTTTAATGAGAATTTAAATTTCTTCGCTTACCCGTTCGGCTAACGACCCTCCAATGATCAAGGAAGCGGTGGGTGAGAGTGGACACCCATTAAGCTGCCATTTTATAAGCAACAACCTTATACCCCCCTTATAGACCAGCTTCATGAATGAGGCCTACTAACGGTAAAACGACTTTTTCTTATACATATATAATTATTATAAAACTTATAATATTATAAAGTATAAGGGTTGAATTTTAACTTTTAAAATTCTAGGGGTTGGAACTAAAGTTTTTAAAGTGACTTTACATGTTCCAAGACTTGAGGGCAAGTTTTGTAGCTTTCAAAACTTTTCATCTTTCATAACTTATGAGATAATGGTTTAATAAAATGAGAGACTTTTCATTTTATGTAACCTATGTGTTTCCTTAATGGACTTTAAAAGAATGACTTTTGGTAATCCATAACTTGAGGAAAAATTATGGATTCTAATAAAACACATAATGGTTAGGAATTAAACTAACAAGCAAGTTACAAATAATTCTTATGATCTTCTAAACTCATAAGTTCATAAACATGCATATGAACAACTTCAAGAATCATAAATTAACCATATAAAAATTGAAATTTTTATAATAAATATTGAAAATGGATTAGCATAACCATTAAACCATCTAAAACAAGTTTTATAACCCCAAAACAGTTTAGGGTAATGTCTCTAGTCCATTGCCAGCAAAAAAACTCGAAAATCTGCATTCTGGGGCTCCTACTCGTCGAGTGCACGAACCTACTCGACGAGTAGGATGAATTTACTCATGGACTCGTCGAGTCCCCCCATAGACTCAGCGAGTTCATGCTGCAGAATGCAAAAAACTTGAGTTTTTTCAATAATTTGCATCAAGCATCAAACAAACAAGCCAAGGCTCTTATACCACTGTAGGGTTTTGATCATTTTAACACTCCTAAGGTGTACATGCAACCCTAGAAACCTTGGATCTATGTTTACTATGATACATGCAAATTTGTTTTTCCAAGGTTCTTAACCTAACTAGCATGGCATGGGGAACTTTAAAACATAATGAGCTAGTAGAGTTACATACCTTTTAGTAGTGGATGATTGCTTGGAGTTTGAATGCCTAGCACCAATAATGTGGATGCCTCAAAAGGAATTCACAAATCACCCCAAACCTTGGAAACTTGAGACAATAGTAACACTCTTCTTGAAATCGTCCCTCTTAGTTTTCACACAAAAAAAATACTTGATTTCAAGTGCCAAGGACTCCTTTATATAGTGCAGTGGATTAGGGTTACCATGTAAACCCTAATACCCATGACATTTTGTTTCCATGAGATCCATGGGTTAAAGCTCCATGGACTATCCATGGCCTTACCATGCAAGCCTATACCATTCTAAATAAGGATTAGCTCACACTATATAAATACAAGAGTCCATATTTAATTAGTCACACTTTTGATCACTAAATTAATTCTAAATTATTTTAGATCAATACTAATTAAATAATATGATTTCTTATTAATATATTCGAACTTATAATATATTAATAAATCATAACTTCTACTATTCTCAAAAGGTTATCCATATAAATTGTTTGGGTGAAGTGCAACCCAAATGGACCATGCCGATTCGGGCCAAGTACATCTCAAATATAGTTATGGACTTAGTCACCTTATCCAACAACAAAGACATTACATTAGGGTTTAACCCTAATGTTGAATATATATGATTCTAATAATGGAAATCCCACTAATTAAGGAATGTATACCTATCTAAGTAAATATTTGATCCTAATCAAAAAGATTAAGGATCAGATATCTATAATATATACGTATATCTGCCTAACATGCAAATGATCACAAAGATCGTTGGTTCACGGTGACGCTGATAAGACTGTGTGTTGGCGCTAGTGCTGGTGTTGACGCTAGCGCTCATGGTCAACATGTAGAGTGTTTGACTCATCATATGATAAGGAGTGACCTTACAGTTGATGAGATCAAGGGTGTTGATGAAAAGATAGAATATATTAGATATTTCCCTAAGGGGCTTTTAATACTTGTAATAGTTTTTCTGATGAAAATTGAGTTATGTGTTTCATATTCTTATTTTTCTACAACTTGAAATATTAAGTAATACAGTCATATTAATAAGAAAATAGGAAGTAAACCCCTGGTTGAGGTTTCAGAATTTTTTTTTTGACAATAATAGGATCATAAGCCATTAATATAATGAAATTTCAAAAAGTAAGTATTTGTCTTTTATATACTTGGGATAACTCCTGAGAAAGTTGACAGTAATAATGTTAGTCATAGAAAAATAATATTTGGGGAGTATTCGAAAATGAATTTAAAGATATTTGAAAATGATTTCATAGTCTTATCATTTTAAAAATACACTCTGATTAAATATTTTCAAGAGCGAAAATGATGAGATGATATGATTTCAAATAGGTAATAGGAGACAATGAATTCATGCGTAATAAAAAATAAAATTTCTAGTAAGGGATATAAGATTAAAAACATAGCATGTTTTCAAAAGAGAAGGATGTAGGACTGTAAGCTTGTAATAGGTTTAAGGATGAATCCAAAGATATTTGAAGGATTTTGTACCTTATGTCAAAGATTTGAACGAAGTTTTTTTGTTGGATGATATCTTGTTGGATGATATCTTTGGATAATGTCAAGGGATGATATATTGAGAAGATGCATACTTCATTTGATATCTTTGGATGCTCTCACTGCTTTGAATCTTTGATTTTAATATCTTAGGTATGAGATATCGAAATGTTTTATATTTCTCAGCTTATTGAACATGATCATGTCTAAACCTATAGACAACATAAAAATGTTGCATAGCTTGTGATAACCTCATCCTAACATTGTTTCCTTGGGATGTTTGCATGTGCTTTAGTTAATATTGTTGGATAAGGTGTCTAAGTCCATAACTATTTCGGGCTTGTACTTGACCCGACCCGGCATGGTCCATTTGGGTTGCATGGCACCATGCAATTGGATAGACTAAATGAGAGAAATAACACTTGGAGATTATTAATATATTATAATTTCTAATATATTAATAATATTATTTAATTAGTTGATCAAAGAATTAATTTGGAATTAATTAAGTGATCAAAGGATAACTAATTAAATATATGGGTTGGTTATGTAAATCATCCATATCTTGTATAGTGGGCTAAGAGGCTCCATGGATTATCAAGTTGGGTTCTACCCATAGGATGCTCCATGGGAGTTACAAACCCATGGGTCATGGAAATGAAGAGTCATGACACATTAGGGTTTACATGGTGTAACCCTAGATGTGCCAACACTATATAAGAGTCCCATTCTCCACAAAATTGGCGACACAAGTTGAACACTAAGAAACTAGAGGGCTTGGCCGATTTTGAGAAGTGTGTGTTATCTCAAGAGTCTTTCCAAGAGCATTTGGTGTTGTGTGAAGCATTTGACGCATCACACTTGGGGTGCTAGGCTCATAAGGTTTCAAGGAACACAAGCAACAACAAGGTAAGTTATTCTATCTATGATTCAAGTTAAAATTGTTCCCCATGTATGCTAGATAGGAATATAACCTTGGAATTCAACTTTGCATGATAATTAGACAAACATAGATCCAAGGTTATTAGGGTTGCATGTACACTTAGGAAGTGTTAGAATGCTCAAAACCCATCAGTGGTATCAGAGCCTAGGCTTGTTTGTTTGTTCTTTGTGCTTAAAAGTTGAAGAAAGTCGGAAATTCTGCTGTCTGACTGATGGACTCGGCGAGTCCATGGGGAGGACTCGTCGAGTTCATGTGTATCTTCAACCTACTCGGCGAGTAGGTTTATGCACTCGGCGAGTAGGGTCGACAGAGTGCAGAATTTCGACTTGAGTTGCTGGAAATGAATTAGAATCATTACCCTAAAATGTTTTGGTACTTGAAAACTTGTTTTAGAAGGTGTAATGTCTTTTCTAACTCATTTACAACAACTAGTTATCAAAATTACAAAGATTAAATGTGATTTTGATTCTTGAAAATTTTCATATTCATATTCTTGTTCTTATGATGTTTAGATGATCATAGGAATTATTTGTAACCTATGTGGTAGATTAATTCATGATCATAATGTGTTTTAATGGAGTCCATAACTTGTCCTCAAGTTATGGAAAACCAAAAGTCTCTTGGATTAAAAACCATTAAAAGAACACAAGAGTTAGGAAAAATGAAAAGTCCTCATTTTATTACTCTATTAAACTCATAAGTTACAAGAAATGAAAAGTTTTGAAAGTTTACAAAACTTGCCCTCAAGTTTTGGAACAAGTAAAGTTAAGTTAAAACTTTAGTTCCAACCCCTAGAATTTTAAAAGTTAAAATTCAACCCTTATACTTATATTATTATGATTTAATAATTATATATATATGTATAAGAACAAAGTCGTCTTACCGCTAGTACGCCTCATTCACGAAGCCGGTCTATAAGGTGGGTATAAGGTTGTTGCCTATAAAATGGTGACTTAATGGGTGTCCACTCTCACCCACCGCTTGCTTGATCGGTGGAGGGTCGTTAGCCGAACGGGTAAGACAAGGACTTATTAATTCTCATTCAAAGTATGATGAATATTATAAAGTAACTAAATGTTTTATTAAATTCCCAATCTTAGTTACTTTAGGAAAAATGTGAATAAGGTGCTATTCCATGAAATTACACTTTACACTTTGATTAAGTCGTTGGTGGAGCGTGTGTGGTTAACCGGCACACTAACTTGGACTTAACAAGGTAGGTAAAGGGTGACTTAGGGTTTATTATAGTATCGATGGAGCGTGTGTGGTTAACCGGCACATCGATTGAGTGATAAACTTTAAGGGTACCAAGTGATTTGCATGGTTACTTCACACCTCGTTTTGTGATCCTCGGTATCCCAGTCACAAAACTTGGAGGGCACACTCGAGATTGAAACATGCCTTTGAAAAGTTCATTGAATCTCAAAGAATCTAGGAATTTCTAAGAACCATTCAAAACCTAATACTAAAATATTGCGGTTTTCGTGGTGGAAATTGGTGAATCGCCATTCACCTACCTTTCAAATATGATATAGCTTAGATTACGGCATACCTCTTCTAAGTTATATTATATTGTGATTGGATCCTAGCCTTAATATTACATTTGGGTGTTTTATTAAGGACTCTCTTATATCTAAACTAATCTTGTCCTCTTTCCTTCAGATGTCTTTCAACAATGCTTCTGGCTCTAATCCTAATGGCTCCTTTACCCTTATGAACTTGTGTGGGAAAGTCACCTTTGATGGATCCAACTTCAATGAGTGGATCAGAAATATCAGGATGATTACCCGCTACGAGGACAAAGAATATGTCCTTGACAAGGAGCTTAAGGAGATTGATGAGTCCACTGCAACTCCTCAGGAGATCGCTGAATTTCGGGCACATGAAAGGGATGCTACGAAAGTGGCTTGCATCATGATGGCCACGATGACAGCGGAACTCCAAAAGTCTTATGAGGATTTCTACCCTTATGACATGCACCAAGATTTGATGGAAAGATACCATCAAAGTGCAAGACAAGAGAGGTATGAAATCATCTGCTCCATGATAACAACCATGATGAAGGACGGGGAATCCGTCACGAGCCACATGCAGAAAATGCAAAGGTATGTGGATCGTTTGCTGAAGCTTAATGTGAACTTCCCGGAGGATCTTGCAATAGATATTATTTTGCATTCCTTACCATCGTGCTATGATCAATTCCGCATGACATATCACATGAACAAGGAAGAAGTCACCCTCAGCAAACTTCAGGGACTTCTCAAGACCGCAGAATCAGGTCTTAAGGGGAAGTCGGTTGCTATCACTCCTACTCAAAACTCTACTCCGGTTTTGGCAATCGGGAAAAGTCGAGGGAGGAAGAGAAAGAGCTCTTCTAAGGGTACCAAGGTTCGGACCCTTGATGGCTCTTCTTCAAGTGGAACCAAGAAAGGGTTCATTACTCCTTCTTCTGACCCAAAAGAGGCTGAATGCTTCTATTGCCATGAAAAATCTCATTGGAAGCGGAACTGCCCAAAATACCAGCAAGATGTGAAGGATGGGAAAGTTAAACCCAACCATGCAGGTATTTACACTATCATTTCTAATAACTCACCCCATTCTAATTCTTGGGTCCTTGATACCGGTTGTGGTATTCATATTTGTTGTGACTTGCAGGGACTAAGAAGAAGTGAGAATGTGGAGCAAGGAAGAATAAACTTGATCATGGGGAATAGGAAAGCTTTACCTGTTACCAAGATTGGAGTTTATACTTTATCGCTAAGTAGTGGGTTTAGTTTAGATTTGAATAAGTGTTGTTATTCGCCAGGAATGGCAAGAAATATTATTTCCTTTCATGCTTTGTACAAACAAGGGTTTACCTTTTCATTTAATAATGAAGTTGGTTCTATTGATGCTTTCTTTAATAATGTTCTTTATTTTAAAGCATTACCTTGTGATGGTGTGTATGAAGCTGTATTTGTTGTAGATAACTTAGGAAATAATGTTTTGTGTATTGATTCTACTAATAATAACTTGGATAAAGCATCTTTATGGCATTGTCGTCTTGGACATATAAGCAAGAAACGCATAGGCCAACTCCAAAAGGATGGAGTCTTGGAGTCGTTTGACCTAAAGTCAGATGATAGTTGCGAATCATGCTTACTTGGAAAAATGACAAAGTCACCCTTCACAGGTTCGTGTGAGAGGGGTGAAGGTTTGTTGGACCTTATACACACGGATGTGTTTGGACCATTCAAACATGCCACAAGGGATGCTAATCGTTATTATTTGACTTTTACTGATGATTATAGTAGATACGGATATGTCTACTTGATCAAGCATAAGTCAGAGACTTTCGAAAGGTTTAAGGAATTTAAACAGGAAGTCGAGAATCAATTGGGCAGGAACATTAAGATGCTTCAATCCGATCGAGGAGGTGAGTATCTTAGTTCAGAGTTCCTCGACTATCTTAGGGAATGTGGGATTGTCTCACAATTGACACCTCCCAGGACACCACAGTTGAATGGTGTGGCTGAGAGGCGTAATCGAACCTTGTTAGATATGGTTCGTTCCATGATGAGTCGAGCTTCGCTACCAATCTCATTCTGGGGGTATGCCTTAGAGACTGCCGCCCATATTCTTAATCTAGTCCCTACAAAGAAAGTTGCCAAAACTCCTCATGAGATGTGGACTGGTAAAGTACCTAAACTAGACCACATCAAGATTTGGGGTTGCGAGGCTTTCGTGAGACGCGAGACTCATGATAAGCTCGAACCTCGAAGCGAGAGGTGTATTTTCATCGGTTACCCACAGCGATCCTTTGGTTACCTCTTCTATAGACCTAGTGACAATGTGGTCTTTGTAGCAAGAAGAGGAGTCTTTCGAGAAAGAGAGTTTATAAGCCAAGGAGACACTGGGAGGCAAATTGATCTTGAAGAAATTCAAGAATCAAGCGGTGAAGGAACTTCAAACTCTAGCCCTCAACTTGAGGAGGAAACTCCTGTTGAGTCAATTGACAAATCTGTACCTCTAAGACGTTCCACGAGAGTTAGGAGTGCACCTGAACATTACTATGGATTCCATATTACTGCAGAAGGTGAGACACTTATTAGTGATGGGACACTAGTAAGTCAAGATGACCCTAACAGCTACGAGGAAGCCATGGCAGGCCCCGAGTCTGCTAAATGGAAAGAGGCTATGGATAGCGAGATACAATCCATGTATGACAATCAAGTTTGGAACTTGGTTGAAAATGTACCAGGTCGTAAGACAGTAGGGTGCAAATGGGTCTTCAAGAAGAAGACCGACATGGATGGTAAAGTACACACTTATAAGGCTAGACTGGTTGCAAAGGGCTTCTCTCAAATTCCTGGAGTGGATTATGATGAGACCTTTTCTCCGGTAGCCAAGATTAAGTCTATTCGGGTTCTGTTAGCCATAGCTGCATTTCATGACTATGAAATATGGCAGATGGATGTCAAAACCGCTTTCCTTAATGGAAAGTTGGCTGCAGATGTTTACATGAGTCATCTAGAGGGTTTTGTCAGCAACGAGTACCCTAATAGAGTGTGTAAGCTTGAGAAATCCATTTATGGATTGAAGCAAGCACCTCGCAGATGGAATCTTTGCTTTGATGAAAAGGTCAAGGAATTTGGCTTTTCTAGAAGTGAAGATGAATCTTGTGTGTATGTCAAGGCTAGTGGGAGTATAGTTAGCTTTTTGGTATTGTATGTGGATGACATACTACTCATAGGAAACGACATTCCAACCCTGCAGGAAGTAAAGTCCTGGCTTGGGAAGTGTTTCGCTATGAAGGACCTTGGTGAAGCTGCCTATATTTTAGGGATAAGGATCTTGAGAGATCGGAGTAAAAGACTAATTGGACTTAGTCAGAGTACCTACTTGGATAAGGTGCTGAAGAGATTCAGCATGCAGGATTCCAAGAAAGGAGAGTTACCCATCCAGAGTAACACCAGATTGAGTAAGACACAAAGCCCTAGCACTGAGGCTGAGATAGCAGAAATGAGTCGAACACCTTATGCTTCGGCCGTAGGATCGATCATGTATGCTATGACGTGTACTCGACCCGATGTAGCTTTTGCCTTGAGCATGGTTAGCAGGTATCAGGCGAACCCTGGCAAGGCACACTGGACTGCGGTAAAGAATATCCTCAAGTACCTACGGAGGACTAAGGACTGGGTTCTTACCCTCGGTGGGAGTGATGACTTGAGAGTTGTAGGGTATAGTGATGCTAGCTTCTAGACTGATAGGGATAATTTCCGCTCTCAGTCGGGCTGGGTCTTTACCCTAAACGGAGGAGCAATTTCTTGGAAGAGTTCCAAGAAAGAGACAGTGGCAGATTCTACTTGTGAATCAGAGTATATTGCAACTAGCGAAGCGGCAAAGGAGGCGATATGGCTGAAGAACTTCATTGGAGACCTTGGAGTTGTACCAGCTATTAAAGAGCCAATGGAAATTTTCTGTGATAGTGAAAGTGCTGTTGCCTTAGCTAAGGAACCAAGGGATCATGGGCGATCCAGACACATCGACAGAAAATACCATTTCATTAGACATCGGATCGAAGAAGGACACCTCGTGGCAAACAGGGTATCATCAGATGAGAATCCGGCAGATCCCTTCACAAAGGGACTGACTCGGGTTAAGCATCTTCAGCATGCTCGGAGCATAGGGCTGAAGGATGATATTAGATTTAGTAGTTAGATAACCTCGAAATTTGTAAAGTGTAATTGACATTAGATGATGAATAAAAGATGTTTTATTTATGAGTAAAAGTGTTGCTATCTCTTGTCGATCGTTTACTATATTTCTTTTGCATGTTTTTGACTTCCAGAATAATTTTGTTTGGTATAACATATTATTCAAACCTCCACAGTCGGTCATATGTTGGAAGTAGATATGAACCAAGACTGTCATGTTTGGTTGTAGAGGTCTTGGACAAGGCTACAACAATCATGAGTGCTCATAAGTTCTGAGTATTGGACTCAACCCACGCTCACTGGAATCACTTCATGGAATTCTATCTCGAGTGATCGTGAGACGGTAATATCATATAAGTCTTCAAACCTAGAGATATGATTTGTTACTTACAAGTTGGTTATGCATTGACTGTACGAAACCGCATTGGTAACTCGATGTTATAAAACGTACTTTTGTGTGTAATTCAATGAGTGGTAGAACAAACATATGAGTCGAAGTTTATCTGTTCCTTCTTGGATTAGAAGCTGATATCTGGGCCCCTCGATGATTTTGTTTTGACCCTGTACCGGGCCCGGTCAGAACTAAGTTGATGTGTTCAATTAAGTTCTATGTCAAACAAATCGGAAATCGGGAAACAAATGCTGGACAATAAGCAAGACAATGTTCCATGTATTTGTCCGGCTGATATCTAGAACAGAGGATTATATGATCACTTATCTTAAATGGCGTATCATCATCTTCTCAGTTCCGAGAGACCTTGAAAGAGCTACGATTGCCGGTCGGTTCCTGAAGTACTAGAGATATAGTTATTAGACTTATCCAAGTGGGAGACTGTTGGATAAGGTGTCTAAGTCCATAACTATTTCGGGCTTGTACTTGACCCGACCCGGCATGGTCCATTTGGGTTGCATGGCACCATGCAATTGGATAGACTAAATGAGAGAAATAACACTTGGAGATTATTAATATATTATAAGTTCTAATATATTAATAATATTATTTAATTAGTTGATCAAAGAATTAATTTGGAATTAATTAAGTGATCAAAGGATAACTAATTAAATATATGGGTTGGTTATGTAAATCATCCATATCTTGTATAGTGGGCTAAGAGGCTCCATGGATTATCAAGTTGGGTTCTACCCATAGGATGCTCCATGGATGCTCCATGGGAGTTACAAACCCATGGGTCATGGAAATGAAGAGTCATGACACATTAGGGTTTACATGGTGTAACCCTAGATGTGCCAACACTATATAAGAGTCCCATTCTCCACAAAATTGGCGACACAAGTTGAACACTAAGAAACTAGAGGGCTTGGCCGATTTTGAGAAGTGTGTGTTATCTCAAGAGTCTTTCCAAGAGCATTTGGTGTTGTGTGAAGCATTTGAGGCATCACACTTGGGGTGCTAGGCTCACAAGGTTTCAAGGAACACAAGCAACAACAAGGTAAGTTATTCTATCTATGATTCAAGTTAAAATTGTTCCCCATGTATGCTAGATAGGAATATAACCTTAGAATTCAACTTTGCATGATAATTAGACAAACATAGATCCAAGGTTATTAGGGTTGCATGTACACTTAGGAAGTGTTAGAATGCTCAAAACCCATCAAAGATGTCATAGTTAAATGCATGGGTGTAAGTTCCCGGTTGTACGACACGCCTATGTCATTCTTTTGATGACTTACTTAAGTTCTAATAGATAGTTAGTGATATGGAGGTTGTTGGTTACGAAATTGTAGGACGATTCCCATATGCTTTGACTATAGATAGAATTCGTGCGTCTAAGAGAGGTGACTCCACCTAATATCATAGAAAGATGTTAGATTTTAAACCATAGAAGGTATCTTGGATACCTTGGATCACATGAGGGATGTACAATCCCTAAAATCTCGATTAAGATCTAAGATCTTATGTTTAGGAAAAATAGGTCTTAAGATGTATATCGTTCTTGCATCTTGGTAACAGTTGACCATCTTGACTAGATAGCCAATGTGCCCCCTTACCAGCTTCTGAATCTACAATGTAAGAACCTTCCTATATTGGAGCAAGTTTCCCTGCACTATGTTTAACTGTAATTTGGAAAAAATTTCTAAAAAAATTTCTAAGGACAAGATCTCCTACCTGTAACCTTCTTATTCTGATAGTCTTGTTGTAAGATTTAGAAATCCTTTGATGATATGATGCTCTCCGTATCTTGGAAAGATCCCTAAGTTGGTTCACCATGTGAAGACCTTCAGCCAGGGTCTTGTCATTTTTTTCCTGGTTTCATAACTTTGTCCTAGCTGTAAGGATCATAACTTCTGGGGGAATCACAACCCTAGTTCCAGATACCAAAGAGTTTGGCGTTTGTGCCATTAAATTTTTGGTTTTTGGTCATATCTGCCTAAAGAACCAATAGTAATTCTCCCGCCCATCTTCCTCTCTAGTCATTGATTATTTTCTCTAGATTATTGACAATGATCTTGTTGCTTGACATAGCTTGACCATTTTTTGGAGGATAAACAGGTGTAGAAGTGATCATCTTAATTCCCTAACTTGCACAAATGTTTTGTGTTCTTTTACCTATAAAATGAGATCCATTATCACATATAATTTTCGAAGGGATGCCAAACCTGGTCAGGATGTTTCATTTGATGAATGATATCACTTATTTCTCTTTAACTTGGGCAAAGGCTTCAACGTTTATCCATTTGAAGAAGTAATTAGTCATTGCTAACTTGAAAACTTTATCACCCTATGCTATAGGAAGTTTGGCTATGATATCCATGCTCCATTTCACGAATGGCTATGGATATATAATTGGATGAAGAGAACTGGTTGGTGCAAGATATTGCTATGACTTTGGAATGCCTCACATTTTTTAGCATACTCCATTGCATCTTTCTTCATTGTTGACCAGTAGTAACCTATCCTCAAGATTTTGGAGAAGAGTGTCTTGCCACTATATGGTTGCTACATTTTCCTTCATGAAATTCTTTGAGGTTGATCTTGGCTTCATTATTTTCATGAAACCTAAGATAGGGACTTGCTGTTGATTTTCTAAACAATATATTTTCAATGATATTGAACCTGGAAGCTTTGATTTTTAAGGTTCTTGGGTACTTTTCATTTTCAGGGATGTATCCACGTTAGAGAAATTGAAAGATAGATTGGATCCAAGATTCTTTGGGAATGCGATCCTTGGATCAAGATCATGGACATATGTAACTTCTTCTTTTATGTCTTCTATTGCAGTTGTAATGAACTAAGACATTGGAATCTTGATGTCAAGCTTAATCTTGAAGGAAAATCCAAGATTAGCTAATGTAGATGCTTCTGTTTTATCCTCTCTTGGCACCTGTTTTATGTCAAAATCTTGGAACTTGGATGCCTATTTCTTTACCATCTTCAACTATGAATCTAGTTTTTTGTTCTTTACTGTATATTCTCCATTAAAGTAGTTAGTAACTAATAATGAATCTACATGGACCTAAAGATTTTTGATTCCAAGATCTTGAGTGAGTTGTAAATTCATACTCGTTTTTAGTTGCTTTAAAATCACAACTTACTGCATGGGGCATAATGTCCCTGTATGGTGATTTTAGTAGAAATCCGAGACCTGATCCTTTAGAATTAGAAGCTCCATTTGTAAAGAAGGTCCACTTCTTTGGTTCTTCTATATCTTGAAGCGACTAAACTTCTTTCTCAGCTTCAGGTTGAAGATCCATACTAAAATTAGCCACAAAGTCTGCTAATGCATGTGATTTTAAGGCAGATATTGGCTCGTATGTTAAGTCTTATGTACTTAATTGTATATATCACTTGATTATTCTTGTGGACATCTCAGGCTTTCTCATTACATTCTTCATAGGATAATTAATTTTTAAACAAATAGGATGAGTTTTGATATGACCTTATTTAGCTATATAATTTAAGCCATTATCTTAATATATTTGATTAAAATGTTATTTTTTTAAGATATATGATACATAATATTCTCTGAAATGCTCATTTACAAATAAAATGGAAGCTGGGATGCAAAAGGAGGAGAAAGGAGCTGGAAATGACACAAAAAGGATGTTGCTGATAGCTTGAGTTATGTTTAGTGTTTTGAAAATATCTCATGACTTGTAACTCCAATTAAAGAGATTCAAGATGTCCTTCAAACTAGACAAAATTTTAGATGACTTTCGTGTTTATGATAAATTCTGATTCCTAGCTCCCACGTCGTGGCAAAGCTATTCCCATGTCTTGGAGACATCAGGAAATTTCGTGGACGCAAAAAAAACAGATCCCACATCGTCGCAACTCTTTTTTCACACCATGTCGATACTGAAACCCATAAATAGAGCCAAAAATTAGCTTTAATGATATATCTTCAAGCCTAGTTCGTTCCCTACGAATATAAACCTTAGAGAAACCATTTTGAGGGTCTAGAAGGCGGCCGAAGGGCCGTTAAGCTAATATGGAGTGAAGATTTGAAGGATTCGAGAGCTGATTCACGATCAGATTCATTTGGTTGCTATCCTGACCATGAGTATCATTATAATTGTTTCTATGTGCTTTTACTCTCTGAATTCATGTGTTAAAACTAGTTACTTTCATTTGGAGTAGATGAAACTCGATTTCAATGATTTTAGATTTTATTCATTTGGTTGCTAGTCGTGTCTGATTTATCATCACCTACCATGTTAAATTTATGATTTTTATTGCCTATTGTTGATTTAAGTGTAGTTAAGAGCACCGATCTAATTATATTAGGTTGAATCTTATATAGTTTATGATCATTAAACTGTTAGGACTAGAGATTGACGAAATCCTAGGGTTAGGTAATGTTAATCTCGGACTATGGTTGTGTTAAAGAGGTTAGACATCCATGTTATGCTTTTATTTTTTGTCATTACCATTGATGAGAAATCACTAGATCATATCATTCACAATTCGAATATATTAAATTAATTATGTGTTCACTAATTACATGATCATTATGATAGTTGTTCATAAATTAGCAGTACTAGGAAACTTGATCATGATAACTAGTCACATTAGAATTTGGTAACCAACTAGTAAATCCATTGAAATATTAACGAAGTTAATCATGATTCTGAGAAGTAATGCAATCTAAACTTAAGCACTTGAAGTGATTAGTTTCCAATCAGTTTATCTAATTAGTTTAGCTATTGATTTAGTTGAGTTTTATAATAAAAAACCCCTTTTGTTGATTTTATTTATTTAGTATAACCTATAACCAAAAGTTCTAATATTAATTCACTAACATTCCCCTTGAGTTCGCCACCCTTTCTTACCAAAACTATACTATACTTAATCAGGTTCACTGCTTGTAAAGTGTGGATTAGATGCCATACACTAGGAATTATAAATAAAAAACAAGTGCATAAATGACACATCAAGTTTCAAAGTAATGATGTAATTTATTTAAAGCATAGACAAGAAACGTAATTAGTTTTGAAAGATGCGAGTATCTGGTCTCAACTTGTAATAAACTCTAACTTATGTAATATACAGGCTGTTGAGCACCATCTTATTCCTTGACCAAGACAACACTTTTTGTATTCTTGGATACAAATAAGTATAGGAACAAGGTTCTTGTAATGCCCGTGTTTCTAGGCTAAGCATTAGTATGATGATGTAATAGTTTGGGTCAACAATTGTAACCTAATTTGAACTAATAAAGAGGAATAACTTGAATATTATGTGAATTATACTCATTTATAAGATATAATAAATTAAGACTTAAAATATGCGTCAAAAATAAAATAATAGACATACCCAATATCTATGATGGAATTTGTAGTGGTCGTGACAAGGATTCTGGAAATATAAATAATGCTGAAATCCGAGTTATAACGAAGAAGTTATGACTCGTCGAAGTTTCGCGAAAAAACCGGCACGCCGCTATGTGACGTAAAGAGTGAATTTAAGATAAAGTACTTGTTAGCCTTAGAGATCTAAACAAAAGCCATATTATACGTTAAACCGAGAGTGTGCATAAAAATAACCCCCAAATCTGACTTCGTATAAGGAAGTTATGATTTTTCAAAGATTTGGCATAGCAGTATGCAACTCGGAATTCAAATATTTGATTGACCAATTTTTAGGCGACACAACCTAAACAAGAATCGAAGATCTCGTTAATAGGAGCTCAACGATAAAAAAAGACAGATGGAAACAGACATCAGATGACCAAGTTATGATTTTTTAATGGACTTTACCTATCCAGGCCTATTAAAATATAACTTTAAAAATAAAGTCAAAATTAGCCGATGGAGTCTAAACGAAATTTGTAGAGTACGCCTCTACCTACGCGTGGATATAAAGAACGTCGAAAATGGAGCTCCTATGGGAGAGTTACGAAATTTAGAAGTCGGAATAGGCTGGTGAGAGGGTACTCTTGTACGCCCCACGTAGAGGTGCCCTACACCCCGCGTTCTCGCAGAGCTTGGCTCCAGATCAACCATGTCACCCCATCCTAAGTCTAACACATGGAAACTTATACGCACTGCGTAAGCTTGTACGCCCTGCGCACCGGGAACATGTAGCGTTCATCCGAAGTGTTGGATTAATGTCTAAGTCCATAACTATAATTGGTGAGACTTGACCCGACCCGACATGGTCCATTTGGGTTGCATGGCATCATGCATTTGGATAGACTATAATGAGAGAAATAACACTTAAGGTTTGTTAATATATTATTAGTTCTAATATATTAATAAGGTTATTTAATTAGTATTGGTCAAGAATTAATTTGGAATTAATTAAATGATCAAAAGGAGACTAATTAAATATATGGGTTGATTGTGTAAATCATTCATTCTTTTATATGTGGGCTTGTGATCCAATATTTCTTATGTTAGACTAAGTCCATGGTATGACCCATGGATACTCCATGGAGGTTAAAATCCATGGAGCATAAGGAATGGGTGAAGTTGTGAGTTACATGGTGTAACCCTAATAGCCACCATATAAAAGAATCTCATGGCTCAAGAAATCGGCGACTATGTGTGTGAGAAAGGGCTAGCCGATTTTATGAAGTGTTCCAATTTCTCTCAAGTCATTCCATGTGTATTTGGTGTTGTGTGAACTATTTGAGGTGTCACACTTGGGGCACTAGGCACTCAAGCTTCATGAAGACTTTTTACATCAATGAAGTATGTAATTCTAACTTGATATATTCATATGAATCAATGTTATTATGCTAGTTAGGATGAATACCTTGGAAAGTTCATATTTGCATGTATAATATAGAAAACATAGATCCAAGGTATTTAGGGTTGCATGTACACTTAGGAGTGTTAGATTGCTCAAACCCAACAGTGGTATCAGAGCCTAGGCTTGTTTTCTTGTTATACTTGCAAAATTGGCTGAAAAATCGAGTTTTTATTCTGTCTGCTCAGCAGACTCGCCGAGTCTACTGATGGACTCGCCGATTCCAAGGCAAAATGCATCCAACTCGCCGAGTTTGGTCGTGCACTCGACGAGTTGGACCCCTGACAACATATATTCAATTGTTTTGGCTGGAATTGGACTAGGAACATTACCCTAAGATGTTTTTAGACTTATAAACTTGTTTTTGATGTGGTAATGTTCATGCTAATCCAATTTCAAAGAAAATTTGTCAATACATTCATGTTTTGTATTAGTTTAGTTATTAGGCTAATTACATGAAAAAGTTTCATTTGAATTATCTTGTTCTGATGAGTTTCTTAGATTAATAGAAAAGTTAATTGATTATGTGTTTTCAATCCATTTTAGTCTAAGAGTTGATTCTAAAATGTGTTTTTGTAACTTGTCCTCAAGTTATATGAAAAGTCACATTTAAGTTTCATAAAACTCATAAACGTTGGCAATGGTTACAAGAAATGAAGAGTCTTGTCCTCAAGTTATGGAGGTTCAAGAGTCACTTCATTAAGTAATAAAATGTGTAACCTTAATTAATTCCATAAGTTGCAAAATAAAGAAAAGTTACATTATTTTATTAGTTTAAAATCTTCCATAACTTGTCCTCAAGTTGTGGAACTTGAAGAGTCTTTTAATTAAAACTGCTTTAAACTCATAAGTTATGGAATTAATTAGTTTTGAATAGTTTCAAAACTTTCCCTCAAGTTTTGGAATTAGAAAAGTTTTCACTTATGAATACTTTAATTCCAAGTTAGCCCTTAGAATTTTAAAAGTTAAAATTCAAACCTTATACTTTATAATATTATAAGTTAATATTATTGATGAGTTCGAAAACTCTTTGATCGATTAGATCTTTATAACAGGTAAATCAATAAAGTAGAAACAGTAAGATAAAAACACAAGTATGGATCTGAATGAGTCGAATGATTTGATTAACTCAATCCTCAGCAGAGCTCGATGAAGAACTTCCGCTGTAGAGGATTCTAGGGTTACAAAAGATAAGAACTTGTATGCTATAAAATCTCTATCAAAACGTTACGTTAAGAATGCATGCAAGAATCTATATATAATAAACCCTATACGGAACTCACGGATGGACAGGCCCATACCGGAGACAAAATTTGGACTAGCTAACGAGCCCAAAGACGCAACACTAAACTGGACCTAACAATCTCCCCCTTTGCATCAATTTGGAGCGAGACTATCATTTCTTCTTGCTTGGACCAGCTGCTGGAACCTTCTTGGTTGTATCAAACAGACGAGGGATAAGCGCGAGGATTGTCTGTCTGAAGCGAATGTACCATTGAATCATATCATCAAAGTACTTCTTGTCATCCGCCGAATTCTGCTTGCACCGATGAATGATCCCTAAGACATGTTCCAGGCATGGAGTGGTATAGAGATATTTGTCTGCCAAAGCGAACAAGCATTTTTGGCCTTCGTTTTTAGTAAACATAACAGAATTTCTCTTCGGGTCTATCTTCCCCATCTGCATCATGTTTAGATCACTGGCAGAGCCAACAGGAGATATATTAGGCTTTTTCTTGAATACGCTCGCTATCTCCTGATCCATCTTGGCGACTTCCATTATATAGCAGACAAGCATCCTCTTGAAGTGGTCAATGTTCGGACCATATTCTGCTTCATTTGTAAGAAGGATGTTGTGCAAAATTATCCAGTCGTGTGGATTTAAGTTGGGAAGATCAGCAAGCGAGATGGCATGTTCGGTCTTGGCAGATCCTCTCAGCACCTTAAACCGAACGTTGGTGAAGTTTCCTTCCCTATACGGCTTTAGAACCCGAACATTGATAATCTTCTGAGCGCTCCATGTTTGATACTATGGTTGAGCGGCCCTCAGTTAGAATTTGACTAAGTCCCTGTCAACCTTTGGATGAGGATGAGGGAACTCAACAATGTTGTCAAAGGCATGGAAGACGAACGCCTTTCGGGTCAGTGGCATGTCGAACTGAGAATCGACAGTATTAGATTGATCTAGAGAGATCACCGGTTCTAGCCACAAGATGCTTGGAGTTTCGATGGCTTCTTTCAGCAACTTCTCAAGAGTCCACAGAGGAAAAAGAGTTTTCCTACTCTCGAGAAGGTCATGAGCTTCTTTCTGTCTTCTTTTAGCTTCTTCAGCCTCTCTAGCTACACGAGCGCTGATGTCAGCATCTTTGTCTCGACCTTGTTTCTTCAAAAGATCGGCAATGGTCTCTTTCTCTTCATCGCTCTCTTCAGCAATTTCTTGCCCTTGTCTTTAACACCTGAACCTGAGGCTTGGCCTGTAGGAGCAGGTTCGGTTGTCTTGGTTGCTGTTGAAGTAGGAGGCGGTTGAGACACATTTTCTTTTTCTCCCCCTTGTTTCGGAATGGAAACGAAATCAAGGAGCCCTTCAATCTTGCTCAGGAGAGAGAGGGCAAGAGCAAGCTTTTCTGGAAGATCACGCCTCACAGAATAGTTGAGTATCGGTTCATGTGCTTCCAGGATGTTTGAAAGGGATGCGTGGACATCCGAAACACCCGATGAAATCACCTCTCTTTCAGATCGAAGAGACTCAATCTCCTTTTGAGAATTGGAGAGTTGAAGACTCTTGACCTTCAGAGCGGTGGTCTTTCTGGCAAGAGCGTCCATGAGTGAATTTTCAGCAGCTAGATCTTCTTGAAGCTTGGTGAGGCGTTCCTTAATGGTCGTCTTGAAAGCGGAGTTGTTGTCTGAGAGAGCTTGACGAAGAGAAGCAAAAGACTTCAGTTCTGATGCAACTGAGGTAGCTAGCTGGCTGACAATGGGTTCCAGCTTCGTTTTGGTGGCTTCAGCAGTTTCCTGTAAAGATTGTAACAGAGAGGAAGCATCAGTAAATAGTTTTTCGACTTTTTCGGTCGCAGCCTCACAGTCTTTGGTGGATGCATCAATGGCTGCAGTAGCTGAGTCTAAAGAGACTTGATGAGCTTTGGAAAAAGCATCAACAATCTTCTGAATGGTAGCTTCAGAGATGGTAGACTGGGATGTAGAAGAGGAGGCGATGAGCGAATCTATCTTATCGTGAAGCTCCTTGAGATGCTTCTTTGTGACAGGAGCATCATCATCGTCATCACTTTAAACTTAATACGGACTATAATAGACCGAATCAAAGGTCATGTCTTCTCCACCGAGGAATGGTTCTTCGTCCTCTGCTGACTGAGCAGGAGATGAGGGGGGTGGTGAGGGTGGAGGCTCGGTAGTTGTAGTAGGTTCGGGTTAGGTTGTATGTTCGGTAGTTGGTGTGGGTTCGGGTGCGTCAGTAGGAACCCCCGTATCAGATACGTTGGTTCTTACTTCTGCGGTTGTGGTGGTTGCTTCGGTAAAGATGGGAGGGGGTACTGGGATGGAGGTAGATGGTATTTGAGTGGTGGAGGTTATGGGGGGAATGGAAATAGGAATGGTGACAGGTGGAGAAGAGATTGGAGAAGTGGAAAAGTGAACTTCTGGGGTAGGCGATCATGGTGGAGTGTTACCACGAGGGGATTCTTCAGATTCTGAACTCTCTTCCTCAGATTCTCTTGAGGAGGAAGCGATTATCAGCTTTCGCCTTGGTTGGGTTTTTCTCTTCTTCAGCAGAGGGGATTGGACAGCCTTGGTAGGTTTACATTTCTTGGGAAATGGGCCTTTCGCTCCCTTACCAACCTGCTTGTCTTTACCTTTGTCATTCTTCTTTCCCCTGGGGGCAGGCTTGTCAGCTTCATGGATGGACTTGATCATCTCAGGAGTGAGCTCTCTCGGACCAGACCGACGAAACTCCTTGTATGTTTTAATGATCCGGATGTCGGCAGGAACGTCTCCATACATCGACTCAGGGATGGAGCCAATGAATTGAAATTTTGAGGCATCAGAGACAATGATCTTCGTGGTATGGAAAGTACCAATCGAAGACATTGGAGAACTAGCAACAATGGGGACGTGGTACTTGTCCATCACCCATTTTGTAATGAGAGTCCAAAAACGAGCATAGGAAATATCGAAATGCCAAGATGTAGAAGACAGACTCTGAATGAGCTGTTGCCATAGGACCGACCCATAGTCCAGGTTAATACCGTTGTAGATCCCGTAGAGAATCGAGACGAACAGACGACTCGCTCCGTCCGATCCAGCACTGCATTCAGATAGCCCCTTGAACAGCACTGTAAACAACCCATTCCATTGAGGAGGCAGGCACGATTTCTTGAACTTCGTGACCGTTGTCAGCACCTCAGTATACCCCATGTTGTAGAACATAGAGAACATGTGACCCACCGGAATTGATTCAGGGTTAACCCTAGATGAATCAGGTTCAAACCCTAAAATTGAGCAGAATCGTTGCTTGGAGATTGACTCCTTGTGATCAAGCACGTCGAAGAAGATCCTGTCAACTGACTTGTCGTAATGATCAGTGGCGAAAATCTGAGATAAGAACTCAATAGGAACTGCTTCAGCTTTGGTGAGTGCAGGAGCAATCGGCGAGTACTTGAGGAATTCGATTATCGGGAACATGAAAGCATCATAGACCTGAGGAGTAAGATCGATGATCAAACTCTATTGGGGACAAATCGGCAAGATGTGGGAAGTGGCATGAACTGATGACGAATCCGCCATTGTTATGAAGAAGTTGGGAGAGATGATGAACAGTAGAATACTTGAAGGTTTTCTTGCTCTCTGAATTTTGGGTGTAGTAAAGAGGTAAACAATGGTTGAAGTTACCTTTTATACTGTGGGTAGAGGAGAGAGAAGAATCTGTCCCAAATCTTCGAGGGAAATACGAAGGGTTTTTCGGAAGTGATTGATGCGTGACAGTTGTTAGCACCGATGATTACGCATGAGAGAGAATATCAGTCCCGATTCACATGCCTTCCCATCAGGCGTCGTTTTTAAGCGAAACGGTTCCACTTTGCACGCCTGGCCTTCAAGTGCCGTTTCAAAATCAAATCGATTGGACTCCCGCCTGAGTCAGCATCTTATCCTTTTAGAGTAAACGTCATCTTAAAGCAAAAATTAACCACGTGGATCATTATGAGCCACAACCCTTTTATAACTTCAAATCCAAAAAAAACATGCCTTGTAACTAATGAAAACAGAATTAACCACGTGGACCAATGTTGTCTGTTGAACAAGTGTGACAATGTAAAGTAGTTTATGTAAATCTCAAAAAAAAAAAAAAAAAGAAAAAAAAAAAAAAAAAACTGGATTCCAAGGGAAGAAAAGTTATGGGATTTAGCAATTTCATAGGAATCACTAAAAAGGAAATTAGAGATTTTACTTTTCATCCCCATGGATAAGTCCATCAATTCGTTAGTGAAAGCTAGAGCAAAGTTGATTGTTCACCGTCAATGCATAGTAGGTATTGAAATGTGGGTTTCACTTAGTATGTAGTGACACGAAGCTAAGATCATAAACACAGAAATTGTGTAACCATAAACCTTAGTGGTAATTTCTGAGAGTCTCAAGGGTTACGTTTATGAAGCGAATGAGATTGAGAAAAGTAGTGTAGGTGGTGTAAAGAAACCAAAGTACCTCTGCTGTTAAAATAGGGACCAAGCAGAAAACTCTTATCTCATGTGAGAATAGAGTTAGGTAGCTTATGATTAGAATAAATATAAAGGCCTAATTGGGAAGGCAAGGTTTGTATGTACCAAGTCAGTAAGGTTATTATTCAGAATCAGGTGAGGCTTTGGACACATATAGCAACATGCTTCTAGGGACACTTAACTAATGAAAGAACTTCCCCACAAATATTCACACAAAAATATGAGACACAAAACAAAACAAATTACAAAATAAAATAAAAATAAACAAATGTTTTTGGAGTTTTTGAATTCATAATAAAAATTAAGAAAAAGATTTTTGGAATTTTTGATTTGAAGAGAAAAAATAAAAAAAATAAAAAAAATAAAAAAAATGAGACACACAAAAAAATTTGGAACCGAACCCGAGCGTTCGGTCTATTTCGGTTGCCAAAAAAAATAAGTTTGAAAAAGAAAAGAACTTTGAAAATAAGAGAGATGAATTTGAGAAAAGGATACAAAAGGTTTACAACCAAAGAAACTACCTTTGAGTGATAAGCGAAGATCAGATAATAGGACCGAACCCGAGCATTCGGTTCATTTCGGCATATATGTGACCCGAACCCGAACGTTCAGTACATTTCGCTTCCGACTTTTAATTTTGAGAAGTAGTCTTTGGTACTCACTCCGATTCCATCATTCCTAGCCCTTGTAGAATTTTGTTAAAAGATTCTTCAGGAAGAGCTTTGGTGAAGATGTCAGCCAGTTGATCAATGGTTCGAACAAAGTGAATTTCGGCGTTCCCATCTTCCACATGATCCTTAATAAAGTGATACCTCAGTACTATATGCTTCGTCTTGGAATGTTGCATTGGGTTATGACAGATCCTAATTGCACTTTCTGAATCGCAATATAGTGGGATCTTTTTCATATTGAGTCCATAGTCCTGGAGCTGGCTTTGGATCCAAATCACTTGAGATGTACAGGAGGCAGCTGCGATGTACTCTACTTCTGTTGTAGACAGAGAGACACATGTCTGTTTCTTTGATTGTCAGCTAACCAACTTCCCGTCTAGGAATTGGCAGCCTCCAGTGGTGCTTTTCCTGTCTAAACCACAACCTCTAAGGTCTGCATCTGAGTAGGCTTGAACGAAGAAACCTAAGTTTGATGGATACCATAAACCGAGAGAGGTAGTTCGTTTCAGATACCGGAGTATGTTTTTCACGGCAAGCATATGTGGTTCACGAGGATTCGCCTGAAATCTAGCACAGTAACACACAGAAAACATTATATCAAGCCTGCTAGCAATGAGGTACATTAAAAGAACCAATCATCTGGCGATATGCGTAATATTGACTTCCGGTTTTTCCAAGGATGGTGTGAGCTTGGTGTCCAATGCCATTGGAACTTTAACCTTTGAGTCTCCCATCATGCCGAATTTAGCAAGAAGAGTCTTGGTGTATGCTTCTTGGTTGATAAAGATGCCTTCGGGTCCCTATCTAATATTTAAACCAAGGAAAAAGTTAATCGGACCCATTGAGCTCATTTCAAATTTAGTCTCCATCAGCTTTTTGAATTCAGCTGTTAAGTTAGGATTCGTTGAGCCAAAGATGATATCATCGACATAGATTTGAACAATCATAAGGTGGTTACCTTCCTTCTTACGAAAGAAGGTTGGGTCAACCAAACCTTGTTTGAATTTTGACATCTTTAAAAACTTGGTTAGCGTTTCATACCATGCCCTAGGTGCTTGTTTCAGACCGTAAACTGCCTTGTCCAGAATATAACAGTGATTGGGGTACTATTCATTAACAAAACCCGGAGGTTGCTCCACGTAAACTGTTTATAACTGGAAGAGAGATGTCGTAATCCAAATTATAAAATAGTTAAAGGTAGGTAAATGACGATTTACCAATTTCCACCATGAAAAATGAAATATAATTAAGTTTTAATTGGATTTGAAACTCCTAGATCTTTTGAGATACATTAAACTTTCAATGGCATGTTTGAATCTCGATTGTGCCCTCTCAAGTTTGTGATTGGGATGCCGAGGATCACAAACAAGGTGTGAATAACCATGCAAATTGACTTGGTACCCTTAACTTTATCACCCAATCGATGTGCCGGTTAACCACACATGCTCCACCGATCTATAATAAACTCAAGTTACCATTTGCCACTCTTACTAGTCCTTATTAGTGTGTCGGTTAACCACACACGCTCCACTAACGACTTGGTAAGGTACAAAGTGTAAGTTCATGGGTTAGCACCTATTTCACATTTTCCTATGTAACTAAGATTGGGAATTTATAAGTGTTTAGGTACTTAGCATTTATCATTATACTTTTAATGAAGGGAGAATTATAGCCTTTATCCTACCCGTTCGGCTAATGTGACAACCTGAAATTTACACCTTCATTGTAACCTCTATTTCTATTAATAAAACCCGTTTATATTTCAATTTTTCCGTTAACTTTTGGATTAAGTTAATTAAATTGAGACTTTTATTATGATTTCATGAGTGTCCAAACACATTAGAAACACGTGAAAACACACTCAATGTTCATTTGGAAGATTTTTAGTTACGACCACGTCGAGTTACGACAACTTAATCGGGTACGACCATAAGCCTCGTCTAACGTCAGTGTCGGGTAGATTTCCACCGGGCCTCAAAATCTAACCCTATATAAGGTGAAAGAACTTCATTTGAAGCTTTTTCACTCTCTCTCACTACTCTCTCTCTCTACAATCCAAATCTTGATCCAGAATCACCCATTTCAAGATGCAAATCGATAAGTAATCCATCCTAGCTTATAGTTTAGATTGTTTAGCTTACAAATCCGTGTCTAAATCATCCAAAAGTACCAAAGACTTGTGTTTACGGCCCAAGAACAATCCCAAACCGCAAACACCCATAAATGGGTTTTGAAGCCCCAAAACCCTTCCAAACCACTTCTAGTGCTTAAATATGACTTAGGGGCTTACATGTACGAGCTTAGAACACCAAGAACTTGATATTTGGGGAGTAAACATGAGTTTACGGTCCAAGAACATTCTTGGACCGTAAACCCTCCTTCATAGGCCGTAAACACCATTTAAGGTGTTAAAATGCTCCTTAAACACCTCCTATGGCTTGGAATAATGTCTAGAACCAACCACCATTGCATTAGGGACCTTAAACTTGAAGGAAACCATGTACTTAGGAGATTACGGCTGTAAACCCCCCAAGGAATGGTTCCTTGGCTGTAAACTCCTATAAAGTGGTCAAATGGTGCCCTAACTTCCTTCCATGGCTTGTACATTGGACTTGAATCATTTGTGCTTAACCTAGGACCATCAAAACACAAAAGGAAAGGGTATGTAAGAGTTTACATCTGTAAACTCCTTTTTTACAGTCGTAAACTCCTTAAAATGGTCCATTTGTTGATCCAATCACTTCCATTTTCCCTAGAACTAAACCTAGCCTAATTCTACAAGTGTTGTAAGACCATTAAGCGTCCAAGAGCACACCACCCATGAGTTTACGGCCGTAAACTCATGGGGATATGGTCATTCGGCCAAAAAATCCCTTAGGAGTTTACTCTTGAAGAGAAAACTCCATATCTAGGCCTTACACCTCCTTAGATACAACCCGGATCACCCTAACACTTGAAATAAAGTGTTTCCGCATCTCGGAGTGTATTATGTCACAAAATTAGTGGTTCAAAATCTAATTAGATACAATTATGTATCTCTCCATATTACATAGGAACCTCACGTGTATTCAAGCCCTGAGCTGACACTTAGCGTCCTAACCGGCACATTTCTCGTTTGGTGAGTTCATACCCATACACCATTTTCCGTGTTTTTCATATTTTCAGGGGGGGGGGGAATACAAGCAAAAGTACAAGGAAACTTGTACTAAAAAATTATTATTTCATATGTTATAGTTACATGTTCAGTATGCTTTTAACACTGAAAACTGTATTAACCAACCGTTTAACTTGCAGAGTTAGTTTTCAAACTAATTGCGAAACTCATTATAAAATGTTATATTTTATATTTCACAAAGGATTTCATGTCATTCGTAAAACAGGATTTTCCGCATTATTACTTGTAAATTCGTTATTCTTAAGATTTGAGACACATCCTCTGAAACACTCCACAAAGATACGCGAGTGGAGGACCACCCCTGTAACCAGAATCTCTTAGAAGGAGAGTGTGACTTGAGTGTATAGATCTATACTGGGCTGACTACCCCGCACCTTGCTGCTAGCTACAGTCGGACCGGCAGGTCTACGGGTGAAAAAAGTCGTAAAATGATAAGGGACTTCTTATTTCCATATGTGGTCTATCGTATGCCTATGGAACTCGCAAACTTGAATAATGGAGATTTACTTTTTAGTAATAATGAACCTAGTAAACTAACACCCTTAGGAATTAGTTTACTACCTACTTATTAGTTTTATATACGTGTTAAAACTAATGTACTTTACAAGGATAATCATACTTTCAGTATACTTCACTTAAACGTTACAAGTATGGTAGATACTTGTACACTGCATTCCGAATCGATAACCAACCACCAATTTTTAAGGAAAATAAGGGTTATTCCTGGGATAATTTAACTTTCTTAACTAGGCTATTTAATAAATGGATAACTAAACTTCTCTTATAAGAAAATATGGGATTTTCTTGGATACAACTTTTTCAGAAAACCAAAGGAAACTTGATCTTTGACCCGAAACAAACCGCTTATGTACTCGCCAACTTTATGCTGATATTTTCAAAACTGCTTGTATTCTCAGGTCCTCGTTAGACAGGTATCCCGCAATCTTTTGGAGAAAACGGAGTAGTTTAGCAGTCTCGTCTTTACTTTTGTTATACTAATGTATATGTAAAACATGTATTACTTTGCATTCAAACGAATGTAAATACTTCTATGTAATGTAATGGTTGTGTTTACTATGCTTACTATGTACATTGGTTGTGATACTTTACATGACGTCCTTTGCCCCGGAACGTTTCCGCCTTCGGTTTCAGGGTGTGACAGCTAACGACCCTCCACCAGTCAAGGAAGTGGTGGGTGAGAGTGGACACCCATTAAACTTCCATTTTATAGGCAGTAACCTTATACCCCCTTATAGACCGACTTCGTGAATGAGGCCTACTAACAGTAATATTGACTTTTCTTATACATATCTATATAATTAAAAAATTATAATAATAGTATAAGGGTGTATTTTAAACATTTAAAATACTTGGTGGTTTAATCTATTAATTAAACTATACTATTAATTTAATTAAACTTAAACCATGTCTTTATGGAATTATTAACTCTTTTAATTAAACATTTTAATTAATTTAATGAAGTCCATAAATTTTGAATTTTAACTATTAAAATTGTAGAGTTTGGAATTAAAGCATTAATGTGTGTGAGACTTTACAAATTCCAAAACTTGAGGGCAAGTTTTGAAACTATTCAAAACCTTTCATTTCATAACTTATGAGTTTAATGGTTCATTAAACATGAAGACTCTTTATTTTAATGTAACCCTTTATTATTTAATAACATTTTAATAAAGTGACTTTTCAACATCCATAACTTGAAGACAAGTTATGGAGTCATTAAGCAATTTAATGGAAAAACTCTTCATTCTTTTTGTAACCTACAACACTTTTATGAGTTTTAAGATTCATAAATATGACTTTTCACATAACTTGAAGACAAGTTACAAAAACATATTTTATGAACTTCTTTTAGATTAATATGGATTGAAATCAATAAAAACACAATTTTTTTTCATCAATCTAAACTAACTCATAAATCAAGGAAACATAAAACTCTTGGAAATTCATAACTTGAGGACAAGTTATGAACTCCATACAATTTTCATCAAGATCATGAATTATACTAACAAACAATTTGCACATAATTCCTATGATCTAACAAAACTCATAAGCATGAACATTCATAATCAACAATTTTCAAGAATAACATAAACACATATAAACTTGAAACTTTGATTATAGCATTGAAATTGGTTTAGCATAATCATTACCACATTAAAAATAGGTTTTATAAGTCCAAAACAGTTAAAGGTAACGATTCTAGACCAATTCCAGCACCAAAACTCGAAAATATGCACTCTAGGCTGGCAACTCGTCGAGTGCATGAACTGACTCAGCGAGTTGGTTGAAGAAAGGCATGGACTCGTCGAGTTCCATGATGGACTCGGCGAGTCAACTGGGCAGTGAGCAGAAAATCAACTTTTTTCAGCAATTTTCATCAAGTATAAAGGAAAACAAGCCTAGGCTCTAATACCACTTTTGGGTTTTTGAGCATTCTAACACTCCTATGGTGTACATGCAACCCTAAATACCTTGGATCTATGTTTTCTTTATTATACATGAAAATGTCAATTTCCAAGGTATTGTTCTAACTAGCATAATATAAAGTACACATAATATAAATTCTAGTAGAATTACATACCTCTTGTTTGGTGCTTGATTCCATGTAGCTTGAGAGCCTAGTGCCCCAAGTGTGACACCTCAAATGGTTCACTCAACATCAAATGCACTTGGAATAACTTAGAGAGAAATCATCACTTCAAGAAATCGGCTTGCCCTCTACACATAGACTTAGTGGCCGATTTTGACAAGGTGATATGTTTATATAGTGTGACACAATTAGGGTAAACCCTCATTGTCATGGATTTCCATTTCCTTGGATCCATGGGTTCAAATACCCCATGGAGCATCCTATGGGTTTTAGCCCAACTTGATAATCCATGGAGCATTAGCTCACTATATAAGTATCGATGATTTACACAATCAACCCATATATTTAATTAGTCTTCTTTTGATCACTTAATTAATTCTAGATTAATTCTTGATCAATACTAATTGAATAATCTTATTAATATATTAGAACTTATAATATATTAATAAACCTTAAGTGTTATTTCTCTCATTTTAGTCTATCCAAATGCATGATGGCAAGCAACCCAAATGGACCATGCCGGGTCGGGTCAAGTATATACCAATTATAGTTATGGACTTAGACACTAATCCAACAGGAATCACTTCATGGATTTTATCACGAGTGATCATGAGACGATAATATCTTATATTCTTCAAACCTAGAGATATGAGTTGTTACTATGAGTTGGTTGTACATTGATTGCACGAAAACGCATTCGGTAACTCGATGTTATAAAATGTGCCTTTGTGTATGATTCAACAAGTAGTAGAATAAGCCATATGAGTCAAAGTTTATCCATTCCTTTTACCTTCAGGATAAAAGCGAAATCTGTGGGCCCCTCGATGATTTGGTGATGACAAATGTAAGTGCTCGAACGGGCCAGGACTGATTAGATTTGTTTAATTAGTCAGTTGTCATAAATCGGAAATCGGGAAACAACAAATGGATAGAGATAACGATTATAATCCATTTCTCAGTCCATATGATATCTAGAATGGAGGAATATATGATCCCTTATCTAATGGACAAGTCATTGACAAAGGTCAGAGATCATCGACAAGGTCAGAGTTCGACAGAAGCTTTTGAGAGCTACGATTGCCAGTCGGTTCTTGAATTCATACGCAATAATAGTTTTAGACTTATCAAAGTGGGAGACTATTGGATTAATGTCTAACTCCATAACTATAATTGGTGAGACTTGACCTGACCCAGCATGGTCCATGTGGGTTGCATGGCATCATGCATTTGGATAGACTATGTGACATCCCCATTTTCACGGCCAAAAAAGACCGATGTTGTTTATGCTTTATAAAAATCAGAGTACTTCATTTTATAAAAAATGTTGCGGAATTTGTTCCCAGAAAAACATGGTAAATACGTTATTAAAACATTTTCGAAGAAACGTATTTATTTCATTTTAAAACGTTTGGGATGTCATCGTTAATACAGAAACATAAGCATAAACAGAACTTACTATTATTTACACTAGTGATCTACATCTCTTTAAATCTCTCAGTGTAATGTCACTTCATATCAACACCTGTGATATAAATAAACTGAGTGGGTCAGGTTGGGAAACCTGGTGAGTACATAGGGTTTTCAACCCACAATAATATAATTATTATGTTTAAACAATCAAACAATCAACCCAATTACCCATCCCCATTATCTTCTTTATTCTTAAGGATCTACCCTAAGAATCAGCTATTTCTCATTCATTCATTCCTAAGGATCATCCTAAGGAAACAACATGAAGTCCATTGTTGCTAATGACACATTGGTCAAGCGCAGCTGCTAATATTGTCACTTAGGCTCAGCTGCCAGAATTAGGACATTTTCTATGAGGCGCTTCTGCCGGTATTGACCTTTAAACACTACTGTCATGGTCATAAGGCTCCCTATTAGGCGCAGCTGCCGATACTATCCTTGGAGCGCAGCTGCTAGGACATTTACCGTAGATCTAAATCATCTACGGGTTGTGGCGCAGCTGCCAGTGCTCATCTATAGGGTACTAGGTCCACTGCTGCCAATGTATACCTATAGGGCACTAGGTCCGTACTACTAATGTTCCTCTATTTCAGCTTTTATCCATCATCATTCATCTACCCATGTTTTACCCAACATATCTTGTAGATATAAAATACTTTATACCGTTTACATCATTTAAAACATGTATAAAAATCTTTCACCAGCATAGACAACAAGTATTTAGACAATATGCACACATAACACGTAAATTTATAATAAAATACTTCATATCTATGTGTAAGATGAAAGTAACTATGCACTCACCTGATTAGGTGGTGATTCCGAACTCAGACAGCACTTCGTTATCTCAAAACAATTTTCCTCGACAAAACCTAGTATCAATACCACTAGGGTTTAGTTTTTAACGCTAACCACGACTAATTAATAGTCTAGCTATTATTACTATTATATAAGCATTAAATAACACTCAATATAACTCATAATAATAGCCCAAATAATTATTTTAAGGTCCTAATAATGTTACTATAATTAAATAAAATCTATATTAAATATAGTATAGGCGTAGCTCACTTACAGCGAGTTTTTATTAAAAACCGGGCTTCGCTGGAGCAGCGTTTCCAAGCCGAAAGCTTTTCTTCTCGGAGCCGTCAGGCGCTCCGGGGATTTCTTCTCGTGCTAGGGAGGTTCCGTAGACTTGGGAGGGGTTTAGGGAGGCTAGAGAGAAGTTAGAGAGAGAAAGAGAGGCTTATGGTGTGAAGAAAATATGAGGAGTTCACCCTTGTATTTATAGGAGTTTTATAGTAAAGTAGTCTCTAAGCTTCGTCCGTAACTTTTGCATACGAGCTCCGTTTTTGTCTGTCTTTTTACCGTTGAGTTCCTATTAATGATATCTTCAACTTTCATTTAGACCTCGTTGGCTAATTCTCATTCTATCTCGGATTTACAAAACTGTATCGAATTCGCCGCGCTCGAAAAGTAGGGACTAAGCTTCGTCCATAACATTCGCATACGAGCTCCATTTTTGTCTGTCTTTTTACCGTTGAGTTCCTATTAATGAGATCTTCAACTCTCATTTAGACCTCGTTGGCTAATTCTCATTCTATCTCGTATTTACGAAACTGTATCGAATTCGCCGCGCGCGAAAAGTAGAGACTAAGCTTCGTCCATAACTTTCGCATACGAGTTCCATTTTTGTCTGTCTTTTTACCGTTGAGTTCCTATTAATGAGATCTTCAACTCTCATTTAGACCTCGTTGGCTAATTCTCATTCTATCTCGTATTTACGAAACTGTATCGAATTCGCCGCGCTCGAAAAGTAGAGACTAAGCTTCGTACATAACTTTCGCATACGAGTTCCATTTTTGTCTGTCTTTTTACCGTTGAGTTCCTATTAATGAGATCTTCAACTCTCATTTAGACCTCGTTGGCTAATTCTCATTCTATCTCGTATTTACAAAACTGTATCGAATTCGCCGCGCTCGAAAAGTAGGGACTAAACTTCATCCATAACTTTTGCATACGAGCTCTATTATCGACGTTCTTTATATCCACGTGTTGGTATTTATGAGTACTACAACTTTCATTCAGATCCCGTCGGCTAAAAATCGACCGATCTAAAATTCAGATTTCGGGCTGTGCACTGCTATGCTAAATCTTAGAAAAATCATAACTTGCTCATACGAAGTCAGATTTGGGTGTTCTTTTTATTGATGTTCTTAGTTTAACATATTCTACGACTTTCGTTTAGATCGCTAAGGCTAAATCTCGCTCTATCATAAATTCACTATTTACGTTTCCCGGTATCGTGTCGGTTCCGTCGCGAAACTTCAACGGGTCATAACTTCTTCGTTATAACTCGGTTTTCGGCGTTCTTTATATGTACGAAAACCTTGTAACATACTCTACAAATTGGTTAAGATTATTTATTCTAAATAATCTTTTGTCGAAAAGTCGTTTTCGACCCCTATTGCCTCTAATTTGACTAGCCCATATTTGCGGGCGTTACAGACTATAATGAGAGAAATAACACTTAAGGTTTGTTAATATATTATAAGTTCTAATATATTAATAAGTTTATTTAATTAGTATTGGTCAAGAATTAATTTGGAATTAATTAAGTGATCAAAAGGAGACTAATTAAATATACGGGTTGATTGTGTAAATCATTCATTCTTTAATATGTGGGCTTGTGATCCCAGATTCCTTATGTTGGACTAAGTCCATGGGATGACCCATGGATACTCCATGGGGGTTAAAATCCATGGAGCATAAGGAATGGGTAAAGTTGTGAGTTACATTGTGTAACCCTAATAGCCGCCATATAAAAGAATCCCATGGCTCAAGAAATCGGCAACTATGTGTGTGAGAAAGGCCTAGCCGATTTTATGAAGTGTTCCAATTTCTCTCAAGTCATTCCATGTGTATTTGGTGTTGTGTGAACCATTTGAGGTGTCACACTTGGGGCACTAGGCACTCAAGCTTCATGAAGACTTTCTACATCAAAGAGGTATGTAATTCTAACTTGATATATTCATATTAATTAATGTTATTATGCTAGTTAGGATGAATACCTTGGAAAGTTCAAATTTGCATGTATAATAGAGAAAACATAGATCCAAGGTATTTAGGGTTGCATATACACTTAGGAGTGTTAGAATGCTCAAAACCCAACACGATACGAACCGAGGACCAACCCATCTATAAATAGCATGCCATGGATGCCTTCATTTCTCTCACCATAGCCTCTCTTTCTCTCTTTAACCTCTCCCTAAAGCCCTCCCAACCCCTAGTAACGTCTATGTGCTATAGAAAAGCTCCCAGAGTGTCATAAGGCTCCGAGAAAAAGAGCTTTCCGGCTAGGAAAGTGCCCCCGTAGAGCCCAGTTTCTAGCCAAACCTCCCAGTTTGTAAGTTATGCAATCCCTACTTTAAGTATAGCTTAGGTTTAAATTTATTATCGTTATTATGAACTTATAATATATATATATATATATATATATATATATTATAAAATGTAATATACAAAGTGTTAATATAATATTTTTAACTACTCGCGGTACAGGGAATCTGCTTTGATGATTCACATAGGGTTGTTGGATTTTAGAAGTGCCATAATGCCAAAATGGTCCGGCTCTCAGGTGTTTCATGTCTGACGTCTGTCTGTACATAGTGGTTGAAATGTATTGTTTAACACTTATAAAACACTATCGCTCGTAAATAGTCGCGATAAATATTAGACTAAAATCTAGTGGTAATAATACTAGGTTTCTTCGAAGGAAATTATATTGTTAAGAAGCGAAGCGTTGTCCAAGTTGGAATCACCACTATAGCAAGTGAGTACATACTTACTTTCATCTAACAGATAAATATGAAGTGTTTAATATAAATTATGTTCTTTGTGTGCATATTACTTGTCTTCTTGATATCTATGCTGGATGAACAATTTATACATTTTTAAATGATTTAAACTGTATATGTATTTTATATCTACAAATATGTTGGGTAGAACATAGGTTAAATGAAATAGTTGATGTGTGATGAAATAAAATGATGAGAGGCCTCTTTGTTTACTATTATCATGTCATCTAGCCGAGTATAGATAATGACCACAGACTATTCTAGACAGTTTAGTGGAACGATAGTAGGCTCACAACGTGTATGTGTTTGTATGTGTTCACCGGTGTATTCCATCTCCCTCATAGTTTTGTTACGGACATATATCGCTGAGCAATCCCCTTAGCAGTAGTGTCCATCCCGATGAATATCCTTAAGCTAGGTTCCTTCAATTAGACGCTTTAGAGGACAGAAAGTGAGGATAACGGGAATGTGTAATCAGGTTGAATGATGTGATGAAACTAATAAACTTAATTATTGTGGGTTGAAAACCCTATGTGCTCACTAGGCTCCCAAGGCTGAACCACCCACTTTCTTCTATTATAGGTAGTGGCAAAAGAGCATAGATGTGATGATCGGATAAGAGTTTATGGATTATTGGCCCATAGATATAAATAAATATTGTAAGGCCTATTTTGTTTCAGTTTATGCTTTTTTTCTGTATTGACAATGACATCCCGAGGTTTTAATATAATGAAATACATTTATTCGGAAATGCTTTTGATAAAATCTTTATCATATTTTTGGGAACAAATTTCGCAACACTTTCTTTAAAAATTTACTCTTATTTTTATATAAAGCATAAACAAATTCGGTCTTTTCTAGCCGTAAAAATGGGGATTTCACAGTTCTCCATCTTCAGGTTTAGCCAAAAATAGGGTTGCAGACAGATAGTTCTTCAGTTCTCAGAATGCCCTTTCATGTTTTGATGTCCATTCAAATCTTTTAATCTTTCTCAGGACATCATAAAACGGTTTGCATATTTCAGATTCTTTGGAGATAAACATTTTTAAGGGTGCAACTCTACCATTTTATCTTTGGACATATTTAGTAGAAGATGGTGATTGTAAATTCAAGATAACTTTAATATGTTCTACGTTATCTTCGATTCCTCTCTTCGTTACCATCTAAACCAAGAACATCCCGGATTTGACACCAAAATGACGTTTAGAAGGATTAAGCTTCATGTTGAACGGGTCCAAAATATTGAATTCTTCTTCAATATCTTCGATATGCTTCTCAACTTTCTTGGATTTCGCCACCATGTCATCTATCTAGAGTTCCATGGTTTTTTCCAGTTATTTCTTGGAAATATTTTTCACTAGTCTTTGATATGTATCACTTGCATTTTGTAACGCCTATGTTTCCGGCCTTGCCATTTTTAGCAATGTAATAGTCTAGGTTAACCTTTGTAACCCGTTTTGAAATAATAAGAATGTTTTGAGTATTATGTGTTTTGTGCTTAATAGCTTAATTATGTGGTCTGATTAATTAAGAATAAAAATAAGCGTCAAAATTTAAGTGTAAAATAAACTTAATATCTTTGGATAATGTTGTAGTAGTTGAGGAAGTTATGTATATAGAACGCCCAAATCTGAATGTATATAGAACGCCCAAATCTGACTTCGTATGAGGAAGTTATGATTTATCGAAGTTTCGACTTAGCGGTATGCAGCCTGAAATACTCGATTTGAGATCGAGCGGTTTTTAGCCGAAGCAATCTAAACGAGGATCGAAGGTCTCGTTGTTGGTATCAAAGCGATAAAAAGTTAGGCGAGAACGGACGTCAAACGAAGAAGTTATGAATTTATAACGCAGTTTTTCTGTCGCAGCCTATTAAAAATAAATAATAAAAATAAATTCAAAATTAGCCGACAGAGTCTAAACGAAAGTTGTAGAGCGTAGTCTCACCTTCGCGTGGATATAAGGAACGTCGAAAACGGAGTTCGTATGAAGAAGATATGAATTTCTGAAGTTTATTAATTAATTTCTATTTATTTTTAATCTTTACTTCCGGCATTATCCGAAGAGGAGTTAGCGGTCCGATCCGACGTACGCCCCGCGTACGCGAGTACGCCCCGCATACTCCGAAGAGTGTCGACACTTCGGATGACGCATGCAGTGACGACTTCGGAGGCCAGTACGCCCCGTGTACGCCTGTACGCCCCGCATACTCCTGTACGCCCCGCGTACTCCGAGGCTCCAGCCTCCTATAAATAGGATGCGAGGGCAGCCGGCTCTTTTGCTAATTTTCTCTCTTCTCTCTCCCGTTTTGCATCGTTTTGCGTGCCAGAAATACCCCGAAGCCCCGATATTATTCTCGAGCCTCGAGGCAAGTCCTGAGATCCCGAAGATCCCAAGAAGTGCGGTTCCTGAGTCGAAGCTCTGCCCGCGAGAAGTTCGATTTTTGTAGAGATCTTCCTGATCTGCTGAGGATTACTACTTCTGTAAGTCGTAGTGCTGTCCGATCGTCTTCTGATCAAGTGAGTGTATACTACCTTTCACAAACACGATAATAATACAAGTATGTTTCGAGTGTATTAAGTATATTGTTGTTTATGTGTGTGAGTGTGTAGTTACTTTCTTCTAACGCATGATTATGAAGTATTTTATACGAAATACGTGTTATGTGTAGAATTTGTTGTTATGTGTGTGAATGTATGTTCACCCTCTTCCATCTCATAGATCTGAATTTCTTTCTATGAAATACGCGTTACGTGGGTATGCCTCATCTGTTATGTGGAATATATATTGAATGAAAATGATATACAGGTTTCAAACTACGTATGAAAGTATATATTTTATCTACTAATATGTTGGGTAGAACATGGGTAGATAGTTGGTGTGTATAAACAGATGAGAGGCCTCGATGTTGTTGTTGTTGTTGTTGTTGATCTAGTTATTCAGCGGAGTATGGATAACGACCACGGACTCTTTCTAGACAGTCCAGTGGAACGCTAGCAGGTTCATAACCTGTAGGTGTTGTGAACGATGTGTTCACCGGTGTACTCTATCCCCCTCATGGGTGCCTTTAGGATATCTATTGTTGAGGAAACCCCTTAGCAGTGATGTCCGTCCCGATGAAAATCCTAGATTAGGTCCCTTGAGATAGATGTTATTTTAGGGACGTAAAGTGGGGATAACGGGAATGGGTAATCGGGATAGTGATTCGGTTGGTGAAATTAAATATAATTTATTTATTGTGGGTTGAAAACCCTATATGCTCACCAGGCTCCCAAGTCTGACCCACTCAGTTTTATTTGTATTACAGGTAGTGGCGCGAGGGCATAAGATGGTTGAATCATCAAGTTGTTTTGTTTACAAGTCTGTATATATACATATTTGTTGAATGACTTGTAATGTTATCGTTTATGCTTTATGGTCTGTATCGGAACATGACATCCCGAGTTTTGATTATATAATGAAAATGCATCTCTTGATGAAATGCTTTGATAAATATTATTTTATCATGTTTTGTTTTGGGAACAAATTCCGCAACTCTTTTAAATCAAAAGGATTTACTCTGAAATTATTTAAAAAGCATAAATGAAATCGGTCTTTTCTGGCCGAGATTTTGGGGATGTCACAGTTGGTATCAGAGCATTAGTTTAAGCGAACTAGGAATTTGTAGGATTTCTAGACTTAAACTTAGAATGCTAAGTGGAATTGTGAGTTGTGTGTCTGTTGAATTTTAGACACGAGCACTACTTTATTTTAGGAAAGTTGCCTAAAATGCTTTTATGTGCTAAATGTTAGATGTTGCCATATATGATATTAATTGTTCGGATCTACGGTCTGTTGCCGACCGGATCTGGAAACCTTATGTGTGTAGGATTCTAAGCGTGTGTATACGGTATTAGAACTAGCATGTAAACGTTTCGGAGTAATAAGGATGATTTGAATATCTATCGTGAATGAAGATCTAAATTTCACCTTATTCAGTATGTAGATCAAAAATGGTGAGAACAAGGAGTGGCGTTGGAAACGCGGATGAAAACAGGAATCAACCGCCAGTGATTGAGCAAATACCTGTTGTAGCAGCAGCACCAGAACCAATAATAATGGCTGCGGTGCAAGCCATGATTCGGGCTATGCTAGCCGAACAAAGGGAGGAGATGCGACAAATGTTGCATAATAATAGGGATGAACCTATCATACCTATTGAGGAACCCGAATTGATTCCCGAGCAATCGGAGGAAGGGAACAATAGTCGCATTATGAGTCAAGTTGGGACTCAAGAAGAACGAAGGAACGATCCGAAAAGGAGAAACAACAAGGATGGGCGAATGTACAAGAACTTCTTGGGCGCCAAGCCGCCGAGTCTTTCTGGAAGCCCAAAGCCTGTTGAGATAATGGATTGGATCTCGGAAATGGAGATGGTATTTGAAAGTTGCGATTGTAGCAACAAACAGAAGACCGTCTTTGCGGTTAGACAACTGAAGACTGGAGTCTTGAGTTGGTGGAAGTTGTTGGCAGATACTATGCCACGAGGAGAAGCCCTGAAAATGTCATGGGAGGAGTTCTTGGAACAACTAAGGGTGCAGTATTGTTTAGAGATAGATCTGATTGATCTGAACAATGAGTTCCAAAACTTGAAGAAAGGGAAGATGAGCATAGATGACTATGCTACTGCATTTACTGAGAAAATGAAGTTGTTTTCGTACCTAGTGCCAACGGAACTCTCCAAGATAGAGAGGTTTGCTAATGGACTGCCTGCCGACTTTGGTCCGACAGTCAAAATGGCAACTACTCTGAAAACGGCTGTTCGTGCAGCTAAGAATGTGGAGGCCCAGTAGAAGGAAAAGGGTCTGGAAAGGATAGATGTTGGAGAAAAGAGGAAGTTCGATGGAACTTCAGGGTCCAACAAGAAAAATAAGTTCTCGAAGTCTGGTTCGAGGGGAAGTGGAGGTGAAGCGAAATGGTGCGACAAATGTAAAAAGAAGCATCATGGAAGATGTGAGGTGGCGAACACATGCTACAAGTGTGGAAAGCCAGGGCACTATGCCAATGAATGTACCCTCACTAAGAAAGTTTGCTATGGTTGTGGTGAGGAGGGACACATGTCGAGGGACTGCCCGAAGAAGAAAGAGGCAGCTAGACCCAACACTCCACCAAAGCCAAAGGCGAGAGCATTCCAGATGACACTGGAAGCTGCTAAAGATGAAGTTGATGTCGCTTCAGGTACCTTTCTCGTTAACAAATTGCCTGCCCAAATTTTATTTGATTCTAGAGCCAACTACTCCTTTATATCGCATGAATTTGGTAGAAAGCTAGCTTTGCCTGTTTTTAGACTAGATGATGCCTTATTAGTCGAAGTTGCTAGTGGCAAGTTTGTACCTGTTAGCCATCGTATGAGAAACATCTTAATTGATCTGAATGGGAATAAGTTCCACGAGGAATTATTGCCTATAGAACTAAACGGTTTCGACATCGTGCTTGGAATGGATTGGCTTAGCGCCAACGACGCCGAAATTTTATGCAAGAAGAAAATAATCAAAGTAAACCCGCCTGGAAAAGAGTCGTTTATGGTGTATGGAGATAAACGCAAAGTAAATTCTGGAATCATTTCATTGATGAAAGCCAGAAAATGTTTGACCAAGGGGTGTACATCATATCTAGCATTCGTGATTGATGCTAAGAAGGAAAAGAAGGTGATGTAGAATATTCCAGTTGTGTGTGATTATCCGGAAATATTTCCCGAAGATCTTCCTGGATTACCGCCTGATCGACAAGTGGAATTCCGTATTGACTTGTTGCCAGGAACAACGCCAATTGCGAAAGCACCTTATCGATTAGCACCGACAGAGATGAAGGAGCTAATGATGCAACTTCAGAAGTTATTGGACAAAGGTTTCATTAGACCTAGTTCATCGCCCTGGGGAGCTCCGGTGTTATTTGTGAAGAAGAAGGATGGAAGTATGAGAATGTGCATTGATTACCGAGAGCTGAACAAGGCAACAATAAAGAATAGATATCCGTTGCCGAGGATTGATGACCTATTTGATCAATTGCAAGGTTCGAGCTATTTCTCGAAGATCGACCTAAGGTCAGGATATCATCAGCTGAAAGTAAGGGAGCAGGATATAGAGAAGACTGCATTCAAAACTAGATATGGACACTACGAGTTCTTGGTCATGTCGTTTGGACTAACCAATGCTCCAGCAGCATTCATGGATTTAATGAATAGGGTTTGTAATCCTTTCCTTGATAAATCCATGATAGTGTTCATAGACGACATTCTGATTTACTCGAAAAGCCAAGAGAAGCATGACAGACACTTGCGAGAAGTGTTAGAAGTCTTGAAGAAGGAGAAGCTGTATGCAAAGTTCTCCAAATGTGATTTTTGGATTTGTGAAGTCCAATTCTTGGGTCACATGGTCAACCAAGAAGGGATAATGGTTGATCCAGCAAAGATTGAAGCTATGACAAAGTGGGAGCAACCGAAAAGTCCCACGGAGATTCGAAGCTTTTTGGGATTAGCTGGATATTACCGAAGGTTTATCCAAGGCTTTTCTTCGATTGCTACTCCATTGACGGCTTTGACCCACAAAGGAGCTACTTATGCTTGGAGTGATAAGCATAAAGAAGCATTCGAGAAGCTAAAGAACAAGCTATGCGAGGCACCGATACTTTCTCTACCCGATGGAGTTGAAGACTTTGCTGTTTATAGCGATGCGTCTGGGGTTGGATTGGATTTTTTTTTGACCCAAAGAGAAAATGTGATAGCATATGCGTCTCGACAGCTGAAAGAGCATGAGAAGAACTACCTGACTCATGATTTGGAGTTGGCAGCGGTAGTTTTCGCTCTGAAAATATGGAGGCATTACCTCTATGGCACGAAGTGCAAACTTTTCACTGATCATAAGAGTCTCCAATATCTCTTTAATAAGAAAGAATTGAATATGAGGCAACGACGCTGGCTAGAATTACTTAAAGACTACGACTGCAAGATACTTTACCACCCCGGTAAAGCTAATGTTGTTGCTGATGCTCTCAGTCGGAAAGTCAATCTTGAAAGGAAAAGGCCAAGAGCGTTGAGAATTGAAGTTGTCTCAGCCATTGTGGAAAGTATAAAGAAAGCTCAGAGCGAAGCTGCTGAGAAGAATGACCGAAAGGAGGAATGTTTGGGCAAAACGTGGGTGTTCGGTGTAAACAGTCATGGACTGCAGGTGTTCCAAGATCGGATTTGGATACCTAAGTCCGGAGGAATTAGAGATCTTCTGATGGAAGAAGCTCACAAGACCATGTACTCGATTCATCCGGGTAGAACTAAAATGTATAGGGACCTGAAACCCTACTACTAGTGGCCGACGATGAAGCTTGATGTTGCAAAGTATGTGGCTGAGTATGTGACTTGCGCG
The DNA here is from genome assembly GCF_051521515.1 of Lactuca serriola. Lineage (NCBI taxonomy): Eukaryota > Viridiplantae > Streptophyta > Magnoliopsida > Asterales > Asteraceae > Lactuca > Lactuca serriola. The sequence goes on along the minus strand of NC_136413.1, from coordinate 67,828,370 downwards.
ACAGTAAAGACACAACATCAGAAACCGTATGGGAGTTTAGAACCTTTTCATGTGCCAATGGGTAAGTGGGAAGACATTGCTATGGATTTTGTCACTAAACTGCCCAGAACAAAGAATGGTCATGACATGGTTTGGGTGGTCGTTGATCGATTGACTAAGAGTGCGCATTTCATAGAGGCCAAGGAGAAATGGTCTATGGAGAAGCTTTCGAATTCTTACGTGAAGGAAATTGTGAGGCTTCACGGTGTTCCGTTAACGATTGTGTCGGATCGTGATAGCCGTTTCACCTCACGATTTTGGAAAAGTCTACAAGAGGAATTGGGTACCAAGTTGTGTTTAAGTACAGCTTACCATCCGCAGACTGATGGTCAGAGCGAAAGAACGATACAAACACTTGAAGATATGCTGAGAGCATGTACCTTGGAATTCCTAGGTAATTGGGATGAACATTTACCTTTGGTAGAATTTTCCTACAATAATAGTTTCCACTCGAGCATTAAGATGGCACCTTACCAAGCTTTGTATGGACAGAAGTGTTGTACGCCGTCTTGTTAGCTTGAGGCTGGGGAAAAGCAATTTATGGGACCAGAGTTGGTTCATCAAACTGCTGAAAAGTTGAAAATAATTAGGGAAAGAATGTTAGCAACTCAGGATCGTCAAAAGAGCTATGCTGACAAGAAGCGAAGACCGATGACTTTTGAGGTTGGTGATTCGGTTTTGCTTAAAGTCTCGCCGTGGAAGGGACTTATAAGATTTGGAAAAAGGGGAAAGTTGAGTCCAAGGTTTATTGGACCGTTTAAAGTTCTTTAGAGGATTGGGAACCAAGCCTACAAGCTCGAACTACCAGAAGAACTGAATGGAATTCATAACACTTTTCATGTGTGTTATTTGAGGAAGTTCACGGGAGAAGTTCCCGACATAATTCCAATTTCTGAATTGAGCATTGATGAGAACAAAAGGTTAATTGAGGAACCAGCGGCAATTGTTGACCGAGAGACTAAGAATTTGCGACGCAAGATGATTGGGTTAGTGCTTGTCCGATGGAAACACACGAATGGGCCGAATCTCACCTGGGAGACGGAGAGTGACATGATGGGTCGCTATCCGCATTTGTTTGTTGATGTGTGATTCTGGGGATGGAATCATTCTAAGGTGGAGAGAATTGTAACGCCTGTGTTTCCGGGCTTGCCATTTTTAGCAATGTAATAGTCTAGGTTAACCTTTGTAACCCGTTTTGAAATAATAGGAATGTATTATTTGAGTATTATGTGTTTTGTGCTTAATAGCTTAATTATGTGGTCTGATTAATTAAGAATAAAAATAAGCGTCAAAATTTAAGTGTAAAATAAACTTAATATCTTTGGATAATGTTGTAGTAGTTGAAACGAGGTTTCCGAATGTATATAGAACGCCCAAATCTTACTTCGTATGAGGAAGTTATGATTTATCGAAGTTTCGACTTAGCGGTATGCAGCCTGAAATACTCGATTTGAGATCGAGCGGTTTTTAGCCGAAGCAATCTAAACAAGGATCGAAGGTCTCGTTGTTGGTATCGAAGCGATAAAAAGTTAGGCGAGAACGGACGTCAAACAAAGAAGTTATGAATTTATAACGAAGTTTTTCTGTCGCGGCCTATTAAAAATAAATAATAAAAATAAAGTCAAAATTAGCCAACGGAGTCTAAACGAAAGATGTAGAGCGTAGTCTCACCTTCGCGTGGATATAAGGAACGTCGAAAACGGAGTGCGTATGAAGAAGATATGAATTTCTGAAGTTTATTAATTAATTTGTATTTATTTTTAATCTTTAATTCCGGCATTATCCGAAGAGGAGTCAGCGGTCCGATCCGACGTACACCCCGCGTACTCCGAAGAGTGTCGACACTTCGGATGACGCATGCAGTGACGACTTCGGAGGCCAGTACGCCCCGCGTACTCCGAGGCTCCAGCCTCCTATAAATAGGATGCGAGGGCAGCCGGCTCTTTTGCTAATTTTCTCTCTTCTCTCTCCCATTTTGCATCGTTTTGTGTGCCAGAAATACCCCGAAGACCTGGTGTTATTCTCGATCCCCGAGGCAAGTCCTGAGATCCCGAAGATCCCGAGAAGTGCGGTTCCCGAGTCGAAGCTCTGCCCGCGAGAAGTTCGATTTTTGTAGAGATCTTCCAGATCTGCTGAGGATTACTACTTCTGCAAGTCGTAGTGTTGTCCGATCGTCTTCTGATCAAGTGAGTGTATACTACCTTTCACAAAGACGATAATAATACAAGTATGGTTCGAGTGTATTAACTATATTGTTGTTTATGTGTGTGAGTGTGTAGTTACTTTCTTCTAACGCATGATTATGAAGTATTTTATACGAAATACGTGTTATGAGTAGAATTTGGTGTTATGTGTGTGAATGTATGTTCACCCTCTTCCATCTCATAGATCTGAATTTCTTTCTATGAAATACGCGTTACGTGGGTATGCCTCATCTGTTATGTGGAATATATATTGAATGAAAATGATATATAGGTTTCAAACTACGTATGAAAGTATATATTTTATCTACTAATATGTTGGGTAGAACATGGGTAGATAGTTGGTGTGTAATAAACAGATGAGAGGCCTCGATGTTGTTGTTGTTGTTGATCTAGTTATTCAGCGGAGTATGGATAACGACCACGGACTCTTTCTAGACAGTCCAGTGGAACGCTAGCAGGTTCATAACCTGTAGGTGTTGTGAACGATGTGTTCACCGGTGTACTCTATCCCCCTCATGGGTGCCTTTAGGATATCTATTGTTGAGGAAACCCCTTAGCAGTGATGTCCGTCCCGATGAAAATCCTAGATTAGGTCCCTTGAGATAGATGTTATTTTAGAGACGTAAAGTGAGGATAACGGGAATGGGTAATCGGGATAGTGATTTGGTTGGTGAAATTAAATATAATTTATTTATTGTGGGTTGAAAACCCTATATGCTCACCAGGCTCCAAAGCCTGACCCACTCAGTTTTATTTGTATTACAGGTAGTGGCGCGAGGGCATAACATGGTTGAATCATCAAGTTGTTTTATTTACAAGTCTGTATATGTACATATTTGTTGAATGACTTGTAATGTTATCGTTTATGCTTTATGGTCTGTATCGGAACTTGACATCCCGAGTTTTGATTATATAATGAAAATGCATCTCTTGATGAAATGCTTTGATAAATATTATTTTATCATGTTTTGTTTTGGGAACAAATACTGCAACTCTTTTAAATCAAAAGGATTTACTCTGAAATTATTTAAAAAGCATAAATGAAATCGGTCTTTTCTGGCCGAGATTTTGGGGATGTCACACATTTTTTCAAAACAAAATGCATTGCTATGTAACAATATATACCTATTGGGGTTATGAAAGTTGTATCTTCTTATTTTGAAGGCTACATTTGGATTTGTTGAAATCCAGCTGAAGCATCCACGAATGTCAAGATAGCACGACCTCCAGTTGCATCTACCAAAGAATCTATGTATGGAAGGGGAAATGGATCTTTAGGGCATGCTTTATTAACATCCATGAAATCCACGCATACTTTCCATTTCCATTCTTCTTTTATACTCCTACCAAGTTGGCTATCCATCTTGGGAACATTACTTCTTTTCAAAAATCCACAAAATCTTTCAACCTCTTCTTGGATGATCAAGTTTCTTTCAGGTGTGAATTTCCTTCTTTTTTGATCAATTGGCCTGACATTTGGATCAATATTTAGTTTATAACTTACTGCATCTTTAGATATACCAGTCATATCTTCATATTTCCAAGCAAAGGTTGATTTCCTGTTTTTCAGGAACTTGGTAATATTTTACTCAAGATCTTAGTCAAGATCTGGGACCAACAACACTTTGATGTCAAGATCCTTAGGATTTAGCATGACTTCTTTTACTTGACCTTCCTTGGTGTCTATAACATCTCATGCCTTCTTTTTATTGCTATGCTTTCCTGGGAGTAGTCGAGGTTTTCATCAAAGTGGTATAGCAATATTTAGTTTCTTGCTGCCCCTATTGATATTGACTATTGCCCATGGTGTTGGCATCTTTATACGTTAATGGTAAATCGAGGGCACAATTTTCATTTCATAGATCCAGGGCCTGTCGAAGATAATGTTATAACAAGACAAAGAATCAACAACACAATAACATTGAATTGAGTTAAGTCCTTTCATATATATTGGTACTTTAGCCTCTCCAATGGTATTCTTGGTTTCGCCACTGAATCCTTCTAAGACTGAGGATCTTCATACTATCTCAGATTATGCGATGTTCATCTTGTTGAGTGTTTCTAACAAGATGATGTTGACTGAGCTGCCACCATCTATCAAGATCGACTGAACAAAATGGTTAGCCACATATAATTTTATCAGTAGACCATCATCGTATGGATGTAGTACATTCTCTTGGCCATATTCATTTAAAGAGATCTCCTTCTTGTCGGTCAAGAATGCATTCTTTCTTGTCATGTCTTCCTTCTCAATCTTGGAACTTTTTGCGTGTCTTTTAGCTGTAGAATAAGAAGTGCCACAGATGTTACATCCACCATATATAAAATAAATTACCTTGGTGTCTGATGGTGGAGATTCTATTATCTGTCGAAGAATTTTGGGATCTTGAGATCTTTCGCCATTCTTGTCCTTTCTTCTTCCCAAGAGTTTCTCTAATTGTCCTTTGCTTAACAAGTAACTAATTTTTTTTTCTGAGAGTGAACCAATCTTAAGTAAGATGTCCCAAGTCTTCACGATAAGCACACCACTTGGACTTATCTTTCCATTGTGGGGTCATGTCACTTTTCGTGGGCTATCTTTCTTTGTCCCCAAGATCATGCATTGCATGTAGTACAACTGAAACATCCAAATAAAAATAATAGTCTTGAATATTAGGATAATCTACATCTTCCAGAGCATTAACCCTATGATTATAAGGTCTTGAGTAGGGTTTAGCTCTATAGGATTTGTGGGAGGAAGATTCATTCTACCTGTTAAGATGATCAGAGGACATGTTTTTCCTTTTCCGGTGTAACATCCCAAAAACCATGAAAACCTTTTCATACTCTTTTTTTTATAAAAAATTTCCATATAATTGTAGATAAGAAATCATTGTTTTCAAATAATGCATAGCAACAAAGTATCAAAATCCCTCAAAACATAATTCAGTAAGAGGATGTGTACGATCATGCCTTTACCTTTCCTCTACCATTCAATGTATCTGAAACCATAAAATAAACAACTGTAAGCCAAAGCTTAATGAGTTTCCCAATTATCAACTAAAATTTTATAAGATAGTTGAACACATCACAGATCCAAATATCAGCTCTACAGGTCACCTATAAAAAATAGAGACCAAGTCTCAATCGACATCTCAAAACGACCCATTTGACCTAAAGTCAATCTGATTCAAAGTCAACGGTCAAAGGACAACTTCCAACTAGCCTACCCTCAGCATAGCAGCTCTATGCCCTACATATATCCTAAGGTGGCAAGGATGGGGAAAATCAGGGATACACCCATCGTAAGGAATTTTATGCCCTACACGGACACCTGATGTCCTAACTTAATCATTAAGTTATCAAAACAGAAGATCAACCCTCCATACTTCCATATCTAAAACAAAATAACGTCTTAATGGATAAAGTCTTTGACTTCATCCATTTTCATGGTCACAAAGAGCGCAAAATCATAACCTAGGTACAAAAAGTCATCCATTGCTCAAGAACGCATGCATGGATAGATGAGAGTGACCATGCTCTCATTTTTATGTATTAACAACCCTAAAAACGACTGGAAATGGACTTTAGTGGCATGGAGTAGCTCTTACTCATATACACCATGGTTATGGGTGAACAATCATCTAATTATTAAGCATAACTAAATCTAACATAAAACAACATCAAAGTCGGAACTTTATACCTTCTGGAGATGGATGGGTGGATGCAAATCCCTGGTCTATACTAATTTGAGCTCGCAAGTGGTTCCACGATCTTCTTTTTCCTTTAAATGTGAGCACAAAACTCTCCAAAGGCTCAAAACTCACAAATGGTGATTAGGGTTTCTAAGGAGGTCATTTAGGAGGATGGATGATAAGAATGGAAGGGCTTCAAGGGGTTAGAGCCTTTATTTAAGTCTCACAACCCTAACAATTAGGGTTTTGGTTATGGGATCCTACGTCCTGTGTACCTTGATCTACGCCCAACATAGATCATTTAAATCTCGTGTCCAAGTTTCCTCCTACTCGATGCATAGGAGACTACCCTACGCCCCACGTAGGACGAAACTTTACAAAAAGAAAAGATTATACCTGCAAGGACCGGGTGTTAGAATTTTCCTGAACTTGATACATTTCATCCTCAAAATCCTCGAATGCAAATAGATCATGATACTACTCACACATCTCCACCTCGAGCTCCTAGGTCCACTCGGAACCCTTCCTATGCTACCACTGAACCGTGATCAAAGGTACCACCTTATTGTGCAAGACCTTGATCTTCTTATCTCAAATATCTACTGACCTCTCCACATAATTCAAATGCTCATCAACCTGAATGTCACTTAGCGGGACCACCACCGATCATTAAGCACACACTTTGGATGTTGAGAAACATGGAAAGTGTTGTGTATCTGACTAAGCTCCTCAGGCAAATCCAATCGCTAAGGCACCTTGCCTACCGTGGCTGCTACTCGATATAGTCAGATAAATTGGGGGCCCAACTTGCCCCTCTTCCTGAAGTGTATCACACTCTTCTATGGGGATACCCTCAACAAAACCATGTCCCCAACCTGAAACTCCAGCTCAGACAGTTGTCTATCAACATAACTCTTCTGTCGACTCTAAGGTTCCTATAAGCTCTGCCTAATCTGATGGATAATCTCTATCATCTGGAGGACCACCTCCCAAGAAAACTGGGGTATGATACTTCCTCCTGTAGAGAAGCTCGTGTGGAGGTGCACCAATACTAGAGTGATAACTGTTCTTGTAAAAAAAAACTCAGCTACGGGAAGGTAGGAATCCAAACTCCCACTGAGATCGATAACATGTGCCCTTAGCTTATCCTCGAGCGTCTGAATGGTCCGTTCACTCTGACCATCATTATGAGGGTGATAGCATTGCTAAAATGCAGTCTCGTACCTAACTCCTCATTAAATCTCTGCCAAAATCAAGAAAGGAAGCGTTCATCCTAGTCAGATACGATGGAAACCGGTACATCATGGCAAGCAACAATCTCGTGCACATACACGTTGGCCAATTTCTCGGCCGAAGAACTCTCCAAATGGAAAGAAAATGGGCACTCTTAGTTAGGTGATCAATAATAACCCATATGGAATCAAATCCCTTTTTTATCCTCGATAGCTTGGTGATGAAATCCATGGTGATCTGCTCCCATTTCCACTTCAAAGGGCTGCAACTTGCCATGCAACCTCTAGTGCTCTGCCTTGACCATCCCACATGTCAATCATCTCGCCACATACCATGATATCTCCCACTTCATGCATGGCTACTAATACCTAAGTCTCAAGTCTCGATAAATCTTCATAGCTCTAGGGTGCATCTAGAACCTAGAATTGTGTGCCTCCTCCGTTACTATCTGTCAGACCCTACCAAAAACTTGGACGCAAACTCGACCACACTGGGTTAGAAGCTTGCGACTATCAGTGGCAAACCTACCAATCTGACCCCCTAAGCTTCTCCTTCTTCCATTGCTCCCTCTTGATTCCTGGTCTTGAGCCTCCCTGATCAAATCCAAAAGTTGTGAGTCAATGGCCTTTCCTGGATGATAAAGAATCTCACAATCGTAATCCTTTACCATGTCAAGCCACCTACACTGCCTCATTTTTATGTTTGGATGATCCATAAGATATCTCAAGCTCCTGTGATCCATTTAAATAGTATAATGACTCCTATAGAGATGATGTCGCCAAATCTTGAGGGCAAACACTACTTCCCCAACTCCAAATCATTTGTCGTGTATCTAACCGCACAAGGCTTCAACTACCTGGATGCATACATAATGACCCTTCCTTGCTGCATGAGTACCGCCCCTAAACTTGTGATTGGCACATCACAAAATACCACAAAATCCTCAACACCCTCAGGAAGAGTCAATACCACAGCCTCATATAACCTCCTCCTCAAGGTCTCAAATGCAACCTACTGCTTAGGCCCCCAACGAAAATCCACACTCTTTGGGCAAGTCAAAGGAACAATATTCTTGGACAAATCCTTGATGAATCTCCGATAGTAACCTATCATCCCTAGAAAACTTGTAATCTCAGATGAAGACTTCGAGACCTTGCATTGCATAACTACCTCAATATTTTCCGGATCGAACAGAATCCCATTCAAATAGATGAGGTGTCCGAAGAACTGGACCTCTTGTAACCAGAACTCACACTTGGATAATTTGGCATAAAGCCTCTCCTGCCTCGTCATCCCAAGTAACTCCCGAAGATACTCCAATTCTAGGTAATCTATATGCATACGGTGACACCCATCCTTCTTCTTCACATAAATAATTGGTGCTTCCTAGGGTAAACCGCTTGGTCTGATAAACTATGTAGGGTCACACATTATGATCCGATGACTCAAACACATAACACATTGTCCATCATCGCTAACATCAGCACTAGCGCCAACAATAGCTTGATCAGTGACAACGTCATCCCATGATCTTAGTGATCGCTTGTATATTAGGTAGATATACTCTATATATATATATATATATATATATATATATATATATATAATAGATATCCAATCCACAATCTTAGTGATTAGGATTAGAGCTTTACATAGATTAGTATACATCCCCAAACGCTTCTTTAGCACAGGCCACAGAGTGAAGTTGGAAGATTCAATGAACTACGCGAAGGGGAAATCTTGGGCGCTATTGTTGTCTATATACAACTGGAATAGGCGAAGCTGTGGTGACTTGTGGAGTAGACAACGAGCTCCGCTTGAACAGAAAGCAGAAGGTTGCAAGCACAACTCCAAAAGCAAGGGATCTCCATTTCTATAATAGTATATAATAAACTATTAGGGTTAAACCCTTGTAGAGCTTTATGCCTCGCTTTGTGCGACTATTCTCTTTGTGACAAACTTTTCTTAGTGAAAGTATCTTTGTGATCACCTTGTTTTTCTATTCTTTGTTTGTTCTTGATATTCATAATTGAGTGTATCCGATCGATGCAAACCTTTAATTGGTATTAGAGATGGTTTATGATACATTCAAGTTATCATGTCTTCTTCTTATAATCCAAAGTCGTCTGTTGTTAATAGGATCTCTCCTTTCGATGAACACAACTTTACAATGTGGAAATCAAAGGCTATGGTTGTTCTTAAAACCATGGACTTTGATATGCTCAATATTGTCGATAATGGTCCACACGTTCCCATGTACAAACCTATGGCTAACAACGCTAATGTTGGTCCTATGAAACAAAACCCAAAGACTAGCTATGAAAACGATGAAAAAAGACTTATTCATCTTGATGTTAAAGCAAGTGTAGCCATAGGAAAATCTCTTCCTTATCACGTGTATCATCGAATTCTGAACTATGAATTTGCTCAATGGATGACGGAAACACTGAGTGTGGATTATGAAGGCACTATAGAAGTTCAAGCAACAACCATCATCAATCTTAATTCGAGATACAAGGATTTCTTTACTAAGAAAGGTGAGTCTCTAACTCAATCCTTTAACATGTTTAACTATTTGGTAAATGATATGCGCATGTTGGGGATTGTCAAGCATATCTTGGGAAAAGATGGGAACATCACGTTGATGTTCTTAAGAATAGTGAGAAAATAAATCTGATGGATATCAACTCCTTATTTGGAAATCTACAGAATTATGAAGAAAAAAAAGCTCTTCGTAATGAAGAAATCCCAGATGAACTGCTTGATAATGCTATGCTCATTGTTTAACGCTATGATGAAAGTAGAATTAGTGAAGCGAGAAGAGTCGAACCCAAGGGAAATAGCTCAGAAAGAAAGCATAACATAAAGAAATGAAATTATTGTAATTGCTTTAACTATGGAAGTCCTAACCACTTTTCCAAGGACTGTAAAGAAAAGAGAGAATCTGGAAGCCCTGAAAGATATGAAGTCTTGTACAAGAAGCTGCTAGCTCACATGAAGACGGAGAACATCTCTACCAAAAGATTTCATCACAAATCAGGAGGAATCTGAGGAATGGGTTGAAGAAGAGGACTCCTCTAAAGATGAAGGACAAAAGTTTAAAGGTCTTATGGGTCTTGTCAATGAAGTTCATGATAGCAGTTTTAGCAGGTGTAATGTTGGTCCTTATCAAGATGTTAGTGTTTCAAAATGAAAAACATGAATTACTCTTCTTCTTGTCATGGTCAGGAGCATGTCTAAGATTTATACATTGGATGCTCTAGATATATGAATGGTCTCAAGTTCCTCTTAAATGATTTTGTGGAGAACGATGCTCCTATTGTCACCTTTGGAGATTGCAGTGAAGGAGCAATCAAAGGCATGGGTACAATACGGTGTGAATAAGTCAAGATGAAAGATGTGTTCTATGTCTAGGGCTTTCAAAACTATCTCATTTCAATCAGTCAATTGTGTGACGTTGGCTACAAAGTTCTCTTCGACTACAGTGAAGGAAAAGTTATGGAGTTAAGGAACACAATTACGCTCACTACATTCAGGAACAATAACATTTACATGCTTTAACTCTATTTTTGTTTAACAATACTACTTTATGGTTTCTTTACATTGGTTTTTGTTGTCTCGGACTTCTAAACTTAAGCTACAAAGTTTTAATTTATTATACATTGTATATTTTTCTACTAATATTTACTATATTTTTTCTTCTCTCTTACTCTCTAAGTCTTATGGTATTCTGCCTTCATCTTGACGCTGACCATCATTGATTTTACTTTTAAGAAAGGAACTTCATGTCATTCCTTCAGTGCAACATTTTCTGATTAGAGCTAATTGGAGTTGGCTTTGCATCTTTTTAGCACCAATTGATCTCTCTCTGAAGCTAATAATCATGCTGAACGACATGAAGCATACTAGTGAGGAGTCAAGATAAGAAAGAATTGTGTTTGAACTATGGCATGTCTAATTTCCATAGTCGCTCTCACTACTACACAGATTCCCATCAAATATCCAAAGATTGCTTCAACAAGACAGTGCTCCTCATCTCTTCTATTACGGATCAAAAAGAATGGAACCTTCGATTTTTGTCTAGGTGACTCTGATAACTCGAAGGTTACAAAGATTGGATCCTATTAACTCGTTGGTTACAAAGGCTAGTTCTTGTTCTTCCCATATTCTTGGTGAACATAAAGCTTGGAATCTATCTACAATACTTCAACAATTAAAGGCATCTTCTCTCTTTGTTTAATGAGAATTTTGTTTTGTGTTGATACATTTGATCATGGTTGTGTACTATTTTATAGATAGTGTTGGCGTGCAGATATCTCGGAGAAAGGAAACTCATTTATTGCCTTTCAATTCAAAATATTTGTTGGATTGGGTCTCTATATCATTTCTTAAAAAGCTACACAAATTTCGTTTTTAGAAAAACTTCCTTGTTTGACTAACTCTTTTGCTTTATTCTCTTATTGATTTAGTCGTTTTATTGCTTTATTATTTTATTGTCTTCTACATTTTTAAATGAATTGATGGTGAATTTTAAAAGTTTTAAATTCTAAACTACAACTTAACTTCATGATATAGATGATAAATCATTTCTTTTTAATAAGTTTACATAGTTCATGATTCACGTTGATTTAACCTCAGCGTGATTGAAACTTCCCATTATCTCCTTTAACTTTTTCTCCAAAAAACTTAACGATTCACTATGATATACCACACACTGATGAAAGTTTGTAAATCTGTGCCGATGGTTACGCTATGTACCGTTGCTTAACACACGCACCAATCCCTTCTTTCCCTTAAGTTCTTCTTTAAAGCCTTATGAACCAGCATAACGTACCATACGCTGATGAGAGGTTGAAAAATGTGTGCCAGTAGTTAGGCTATGTAACAATCTTATCACACGCATGAATCTATTCTTGCCATACATTCTTCTTTAGAATTTTATGAGTCATCATATGAAACCAGATGCTGATAAGAATTCGAAAATTATGTGCCGATGGGTATATCACGTTCTGTGATGTATTACACACACCTACACATTCTCTCCCAACAAATCTTCTATTAAACCAGTTGATGATTCACTATATCTACCCCACACTGATAAAACTTCGACATTCTTTTTCGATGGGTACATTTAAACACCAAAATGTATTACACACATCATACTATTCTTATTCCTTTTCTTCTAATAAAAGAACTTCATGATTCAGTATGTCAAACAATATGCTGATGAGAGTTCTTAATACTATGTCAATGAATGATACCACAAATACATGGTATCAGGAGACATCCCAATCTCACTCGTTTGACAACTGCAACTTTAATCCATTGATAATGCAAATCTGATACGTTGATCAATTCCACTAATGACTCATGTTGCTGATCCTATTTCTCACTGATACAAAATTCACTAATCTCAACGGTAACTTTTGGATGATGATTAAGATATGTAACATCTTGAAATATGATACTTTTAGTGCGCCACTTTTTCCAACCATGATCACGCTAAAAGGAAGAAAATCCATGGATAAAATTGGAGAATTCTCTCTCCTATTTCACAATAAACCTCATCCAAGTAGTCAAAGTTCTCTCACAAAGGCTTACTCGATCATCATCTTCTCTGTCTCAAGTTCTTCAAGATTTCATCATGTCAAAGGTTCTTTATGTCTTTGCTCCTGGTGCTAATGTAGTTAAAGGCCACCATGCTCCTGATACTCCTATTGTTGTTCAAGCAAATAATGTTGCCTTTTAGATATCATCAAAAATCAATACAAGAACTCTGGAATTGAATATTTTTTTAACTACATCAAAAGCTGTCCTCTTCGCTATGCATTCTGTGATTTTCCAGAGCCATTCTACCCTAAGCAAGTATGTAAGTTCTATTGTTCTTTCACTATCAATGCTAACAATCAAACCATCTCTGGAACTATTGGAGATAGTCATTCTAGGGTTGTTATCAATGCCACCTCTTTTCGAATTGCTTTACGTCTTCCTCAATCAAACCACTACTCTGAAATTCCTTCTAAAAAATGCAGATCTCTTCGACCTAAATTAGGATATAAGTTCTCTCTTCAGGGTACTACTCGTTATCCAACTAAATATACCATTCGTCAATGTTATTGTGTTGGGTGGAAGTATTTGATAGGGGTGATTGGAAAGTGTCTTCGATATAAGACTGGTAGTTTAGACTAGTTGAACCTGATTGAACAATAAATTGTGTATGCCATGGCCTACAAAAGAGATTGGATTTTTCTTAACTCTTCTTTGATCAACTGGTTGAATGCATCAATGGGAACAAAAATCCATCCTACGTTTGATATCCTCGTTGTCTTGCATTAATCCTAGCTCGTAATGGAGAGGGTTACAATGTCAACCATGGAATTTCCATACAACTTCCAGATCTCTCATCAAAGATTATCATTGTCAACCCTATTGATGGAGATATGCATCTTACTCAGCATATGGAGGATTGGGTTGCAAACCCTTATGTAGCTGAATCGTCTAGCTTTGATGAAGAGGATGATGAGGGAAATGTTGAAGGTGAAGAGGGTGGTGCTGATGAGAAGATAAATATGAATCTGATACTAACACATCAAACACTGATATGGGAGAAACATCTGCTCAGGGTGTGTTAATTAACTTTCGCCCTAGATTAAACAAGCACATTTGTTTTTTCTTGCCCTCTCCTTCATCAAACAACTTCTTCTATAGAAGATATTACCCAACGTTGATCATCCATACTTGAAGTGGAATCCATTGACCCACTGATTCAAGTTGTGAATTCTCCAAGACCAACATCTCCTCCTCCTCCTCCTCAAGCTTCAACTATCTCTCTCTCTACTACAAACTCCTCTACAACGTACTGCTACCTTTTAGGGGGAGTCTAGTTCCGACTTCCAAATGATTGTTTTATCTCAACTCTCCTTATTGGTTCAAATACGACTTACCAAATTTGAGAGTGATGTGGATGACATCAAAAGTATTGTGGCTTTGATAAGATGATTGGAGACACTCCTCCCAGCTCTTCAGGTAATGATCAACCACCTCCACCACTACCATCTAATAATAATATTCCACCTCCATTTCCATATGGTAATAATCCTCCACCACTACCAACAAACCCCCCCTCTCCTCGCACTACCTCCCCATCTCATAAATCCTCTGCCCAAACTAATGATGCAAAAAATGGGGAGAATCAAGAAATGGTGATGACTTCAATTCCAATTCAGCCTGGACAATCTAAATATGAAATGGAGGATAATTAAGGAACAGAACCATTGAGTGATGATTAGCCTATGCCAGAAGCTGACAATGATCAATACAAGACTAATAAGGATGATTATGAAGGATTGCTTAATATAGACTTCATGGCACAAACTTTTCTTCCTTTGAATGTTGTTTATCCTGATGTATCTTCAACGGGGAAAATCCCTCAAGGAACTCAAAGTGATATTGAGTCTGATGATGATCATCTCAGTCAAAGAAAAAGACAGGCGTCCTTCTATGGGGGAGCAAATGACGCTGAAGCTGGAAGTTCCTCAACTGCTGGTAGTTCTTCAACCCTTCTCCTTCCAATAAAATCTAATTAACGATTGATTTGGAAGAGTTGGATGAGACCTTGCAAATGAACATTGAGGAAGTCAAAGAAATCATATGGGAGCATAATGCTTTAGTTTAAAGAAAAAGAGATGAACATCGATCCATCAAACTTACTCAGATCCTTGCCTCCGCTGATGAAAAGGTTAATGATCAAAGGAAAAGTATTCAACATTTCAATATCGATGTTGCCAAACGAAATAGGGTCTTTGAGCTTAATGATAGAATCAACAAGAAGAAATTTAGAGATGTTCTAGCTCGAAGATATCAACATGATCCCATCATCAAAGCAGGTACTCCAAACCCAAGGATGAATCACTGAAAATTCATCTAGTCAGGAAGAAAAGCAAATTATGAATACACTGAAGTTGTTCTTGATCGTGAGTTAGTTAAATACATCTACAATGAGCGATTCCAGATTCAAGAGATAATTTCGAATGAAAAGGTGTTCATGCTTTAGAGATAAAATTGGTGATTCGGAAATTTATTAACAAAGTTAAGAAGCTAAACTTAGTGCCTTCAGCTAGTCCATCTCAACCATCCGCATTGGATATAACAAGCAAGCCCATAGTGTCCAAGTATACTAAGTTCCTTATTCCGTATGGAATTATCTACATAAACAACAAGCTACCAATGGGGTGTTGAGACAATTCAACACATGTTCTTTTGGGAACTAGAACATGGCATCTTCTACCTTGATAGTCAAAATAAACTATGCTTTCGACGCAGTGAAGATCTTCCTGCTGCTCCTATTGAGCATCTGTTCAATCTTCATTTATAGGGAATGTGTCATAAAGAACAAGAATGAGGCTTTCATGTGTTGAACTCTTTAGAGCTCAATAAGTGTTTAGCTGATCTTCATCATGATTACTTTAAGTGGTTGAAGCCTAAGATTTTGACAAAAGCTGAAAAGTTCTCCAATGTTGATTTTGATGACTTCCTTGAAGATTAGTTTTGAAGTCATCATATAGGGCGAGATTGTAAGCTCACGCCTTATGATCTGATGAGTCAAACACATACCATGTTGTCCACTAGCCCCAACATCAGCACCAACAACAACATCATCTTAATCAGTGACAACATGGTCCCATGATCTTAGTGATCACATATATATTAGGTAGATATACTATGTATATATAGAATAGATATCTGATTTGTAATCTTAGTGATTAGGATTAGAACTTTACGTAGATTAGTATACATCCCCAAAATAGTGGGATCTCCTTTACTATTATAGTATATAATATACTATTACAGTTATACCCTAGGAGAGCTTTGTACCTCGCTTTGTGCGAATGTTCTCTTTGTGAGAACGTTTTCTTAGTGAAAGTATCTTTGTGATCACCTTGTTCTTCTGTTCTTTGTTTGTTCTTCATCATGCATACTTGAGTGTATCCGATCGATACAAACCTTCAAACCGCTTGCCAAATAGCTCTTTGAGCTGAGAGGAATGCTCTCGCATCTCTGGTGGCGCAAGACGATACGTCACCTTAGCAATCAAGGCCACACCATGGATCAAATCAATCTTGAACTCAACATGCCTCACAGGAGGCACACCGGGTAGATCCTCTAGAAAATCATTTGGGAACTCTCCGACCACTGGCACATCAGAAACCAAAACTCTCCCTCATCTCAAGTCTCAACCACATATATGATATAACCCAAACATCCATGCTAGAGATACTACTCAGCCCTTGGCAACCGAACAAAAAGATAACCAACCCTGGTACCCTCGCCATAAATGGTTAAATCTCCCCCACTTGGCATTCAAACCACTACTAGCTGCCTCTCACAATCGATCACAACTCCAAACCTACTCAACCATTCCATCCTCATAATCATGCACACATCCCCCATCAGGACGGGATTCAATTTAATCATGTAAGACACCCTGAAGATCTCTAAAGTACAATCACAAAAGACACTCGAAGTAGAAACCTTGTTTTCGTTGGTGATGGAAAGTCGCAACAGTCACCTCCACCTCCCAAAGGGTCATATCGAAATCCATACAAAAGGACTAAGATATAAAAGACCGAGCCACACCCAAGTCAAAAACCACATGAGTAGCAAAATAATTCACTAATAAGGTACCTATCAATACAGGAAATAACTTGACAAAATAATAAATGGAATACATACCAGTAACGACCTTAGGCGTTACCCTGGCCTTCTCTGCTGTGAGTTTAAATGAACGACCCATGAACTTTAGGGCCTCGTCCCTCCCCTGGCATCCATTTGTGACTCGAAGGGTGGTCGGATTCGGTGCCTGCACTTGTCTGGCGGCAAGCAAGGGGTAGTTGATCTTCACACGACTAACCCAATCACAGTCGTAACAAATGCTGGTACTTGGCAGTGGAGCCTGTTGACAACATTTCTTCGCGTAATGCATTCCTTGCGATATTTATGGCACCCAACCGCTAATCGACATGCTCCCTGAAGTATCTTCATACACATTCCGTAAGTGCAGCCCCTCTAGACTCTAGATCATGAATCGGCGGGCGTGAACTACTTTGTTACCAACTGAGTCTGAACTGGGGTCTACCTCTTCTTTTTCTAGTCTAAATCTCAATCCCAATCTTCCTCCTTCGAGCAAAAGACTACACTCGGAGATAGAAATATAACTTTAGTTCGATAAAAACTAACGTATATCCATCTTGAGCATGCTCAAGTAGCAGGACATCTGAACCTACTCCGAAGCAACATACTCAGGGTAGAAAAGAGCTCTCTTAGTGAACATCTTGGTGATCTTTGCCACCGACTCTATCATCTGCTTCAGTGAAAAGTACTCCTGGGCTAACCCTTCCCTCTTCACCATGGGACATACTTAGTGCGGTATATCTCCGTGAAATGCTCCTAAGTTACTACGGTCTTCTCTGTTGTAGAATAAGCACCGATTACCAGCTGCCACCAATCCTTCACCCTCAAACGAAGAAGGTTCAAGGAAAACTTGACCTTCAAGTCATGTGGTCATAAACATGTGAAGAAAGAAACCTCCACATTATATATCCATATCATGGCAACAATCAGGTCCTTGAACTCTTCAAACTCTAAGGGCTTCGTGTTGTTGAAGTCCCGGTACTGCAACGTCCCTATCCCCTGAACTCCCATAGTAGCAATAATGGTAATGGATGCGACAGTAGTAGACTCACTGACATCAACATAACACTCATTGAAAATCTCAATCATCATGGTCTTGATAGACCCAAAGATATCCAGGATCGCCACCCTAAATGTCATGGTCACCTGAGTGGTGATTACCTCACGAATCTAATCATTAGTCAACCTTGGCCTCTGCTGGCCATCAACTCTTGATCCCGAACCTCTCGTGGTCACTATACTGAAAATAAACCAAAAATATCAGATAATCACATTATATACTATCACACCACTACTTCACCACTAAACACCCTAAATCTGTAGTTTCCTTGACACACATATGAGTCTTGTGCTTTCAGTAGTATGAACTCATACTACCTTCCACACCTACCTATATTGTCTCTAAGAATTGTCACGAACTCCCGACCATAAAGCCTGAGCAATTGGGATACGCATACCTCCTATACTTTCTCTCTCAAGAGTAGCTGATCTCTCCATATGCTTGCCCCTTAATAACCAAACCGAACCATGAAACTTCCATTGACCTTGCAGCTGCCTTGTGTATGCTAATCATACATAACACTGGATTCAATAGAGAATCAAATAACTGATTCTACCCTAATCCCACAACCAACCAAGGAACAAGAAATAAGGCTAAATCAAACATTCTTAGGCTATAAAATCTTAGTTATGTATAACTACGATTCACACACTAAGAAACCATAATATAAATGTTAGTTCCATATGACATAACAAGAAGTTCTCCTAGGCTATCAGGCAATTGTGTCATGTAATTCCTAAAGATCCCTAGCCTACAGACTAGCATGATGTTCTATCATATCATCAATACAAAACAAAGTGTGGGTATCTTTGGGAATAACTTTCCTTAGGCTCCAGTTGATTGTACGCATCAGAATTTCTCCTTTGTTTATTTTAGATGTAATTATGAATAATTATTTTGTAGTTCCATAGTTTGAGTGTGGAATCACATTAGTGTTTATCCAATTCTCTCAAACCATGGCTATGATACAAACTTGAAGCATCCAAAAAACCATGACAAAATCTTCATATTCTTTTTTATAAAACATTTCCACAAAACCATAGATAATAAATCATTGTTTTCAAACAATCCATAGCAACAGAGTATCAAAATCCCTCAAAACATAATTCAACATGAGTGTGTGTACGATCATACCTTTTCCTTAACCCTATCATCTAACGTACTTGAAACCATGAAATCAATAACTTTAAGCCAAAGCTTAGTGAGTTTCCTAATTATACGCCACACACAACACATATACAATGCATGCACACAACACCTACAAAATAAGGCTGGACAGCTACCTAATCCTTCAGCAACAAGTTGGACAGCTCTTGAGTCTACAACATAAGTTGGAATGCTTCCTTGGGCCTATAATACGAATTGGTCCGCCTGGGTATCTTAACCTTCAGCACAAATCATGACCACCTCAATCGAACCACATTATGTCGACATATGCAAACAATAATCAATAACCAACAAGTTCAGGTAATCATATAGATCTTGCAATCTAACAAATCACTACATCATAGAAACATCCTATACACAAGGATACATAACATAATCTAGTACGCCAAAATTGGTGTCTTTGATCCACGAGTACAGTGATATAACTCACCTGGAAGTCTAGAAGATGGTTAAACTGATCACATATCTAAATATCGGATCTTCAAGTCACCTATATAACAAATTGGGACATAGTCTCTATTTACCTCTCAAAATGCCCCATTTGACCTAAAGTACAACTTGGTCAAACCCAATGGTCAAAAAGTCAATGTCTAACTTCCAGCTCGCCTATACATGGCGTAACAACTCTACGCCCTACGTAAAGCCTAAGGTGGCAATGATGTCGAAAATGAGGGCTACGCCCAACATAAAGAATTTTACACCTTGTGTAGACACCTAATGTCTTAACTTGATCATTAAATCATTAAAACAGAAGATCAAACCTCCATACTTTAAGATCAAAACAAAATAGATGTCTTAATAGATAAAGTATCTAGCTTTATCCATTTTCATGGTCACCAAGTGCAGAAAATCATAACCTAGGTCCAAAAAGTCATCCATTGCTCAAGGACCTATGCATGGATGAACGAGAATGACCAAGGTCTCATATTTACGAGTTAGCAACCCTAAAAACGTCTGGAAATGGTACTCCAATGGTCTAGAGTAGCTCTTACTCATATGCATTATTGTTATGGGGACAAAAGCATGAAATTATTAAGCATAACTAGATCTAATATAAAACAAAATCAAGGTGGGAAATTTATAATTTCTGGAGGTGGATGAGTTGATGCAAATCTCGGATATATACTAATTTCATCTCCCAAGTGGTTCCAAAATCTTCTTTTTCCTTCAAAAGTGAACACAAAAAATTCCAAAAGGCTCAAAACTCACAAATAGGGATTAGGGTTTCTAAAGAGGTTGTTTGGGAGGATGAAGGCTAAGAATGGAAGAGCTTCAAGCAGTTAGATCCTTTAAATAAGGCTCATAACCCAAAGAATTAAGTTTTTTGTTCTGGGATCCTACATCATACATATCTTGATATACGCCATGTGTAGATCATTTAAATCTCGTTTCCAAGTTCCCTCCTACGCGTTGCATAGGAGACTACCCTACGCCCCGCGTAGGACCAAACTTCACAACACTCAAACTTTACATAAAGAAAATAAATTTACCTATAAGGACCAGGTGTTACATGTGGATACTCCTGTCCTCTTCTAGCCTAATGAATCTCAGTGCTCTATTTCTAACTTCATCAAATTTCTTCCATGGGGTGATGAAAAAATCTTCATAGAATGGGGAGTCTTTCTTTAGTCCCACATTAAATGCTTGTACGGTCATTGCAACATCTAGGTGTGGAATATCTAGGACTTCTTTCCCAAACATGCTAACATAATCCCTCAATGGTTCCTCATTACCTTGAGTTACTCTATAAACATCACTTGTTAGTTTTTCAAAAGTTCTACTATAAGAAAACTGATTATTAAAGTATTTAAAAAATGTGTGAAAGAAATCATAGAGTAAGGAGGACTGTTTAGGAGCCATTTTAGTGTGGATTTGGTAAGGGTTGAACCAAAAACTATTACATAGACAAGCATCCTTAAGATGTTGTAGAATAGGGACTATCTTTGTGCGTTCTATGTATTGGGCGACATCCTCCTCAGGATCTGTGATACCATCATACATCTTCATCTTTTGTGTCTAAAACCTCTTTCGAATGTCAATGTATCACATCGGGGATGCAAATATTTAAATTCTATGGCTAACAGGTGTCACTTCCGGTATTGGTTGATTGTCACCCAGTACACTTAAGATCATGTCCCTCAACTGCCTAAGTTCCTTCTTCATGATCAAACGTATCCCAAGATGTTTAGTATTATACATAATGTTAAATATTCCTCCAAGATCTTAGGTGACATGCCCTCCAGTACTAGGATTTATGCCATCTGTGAAGATGGTGCTTGTCTAGATATGAAATCTCTGGCTTGGCATTTTGAAGATGCACCAGTTTTGAAATTTAGGATATTGGGTGCATGATTGAAGATGGATTTGGTGCATTTTCCTTCGGTCTTCTCATATTCGAGCACATTGTCTCCATCTTTTCAAACATCTTGTTGGTTTCACTTTTCTCAGTGATATGCATGTTCATTCTAGTCAACATGGATATAATTTCAATGTTTGTGACCATAACTGATATTTCTTGGGCTACACTCCCTGATACTGAACTAGCAATGATGTTGGAACGGTCCTTCTAGGGATCTCAACATTCCTTATTTATAAGTTAGTAGCAAGAGGTGGGGGTAGACTCTGACCAGTGGAAATGTATGGAATACTTCTAGAAGTGGATCATGGTAAAGAAGACATTGCAAAGATGTGTAAGTGATTAAAAATATGAAAAAAGCTTTTTGAGGAACTTTAAAGAGAAAAATATAATAACACCACCTGTCCCATAGATGAAACAAAATTGCTTTGGTCAAAAAATAATATGCTAATTTCGTAACCAAATTTGTATGTGTGGTGTGATGTGCTGAAAAGTGCTTAAGATCTTGAAGTGTGCTAAAAATGTTGGTCGTGTCCAACATCCTTGGTAGAAAACTACAATGCTCAGAAAAGTGTTTTATTAAAGTGTAATATCTCGTAATAAGAAAAAGAGTATTTTGAGTTAAAAATAGTGTTAAAGAGAATTAATAAGTAAATTTGTATAATAAAGTTTAAGATACTAAAAAATGTACTAAGATACCAGAAGATACCTTAGCTATTTTAGCAATGTAAACAAATGAATAAATAAAGACATAGATTGTTGTTGAGTGAACAATGACAAGTGAATAAAGTAAATGCAAGAACACAGTCAGATAAGAGGAAAGCCCTTAAATCTTTTGGATCTCCCGCATAAAATCTCTGGAGGTGATGAAAACACCTGCCACAGAACTTATATTAAATTAAATTAAAGTTACAAGTGCTAATTGATCTTAGAAATGAAGTGAATATGCTTAGGTGTCGCTATAATCAGAGGGAAAGTGGAAATAGGAGTGTGTGTGTGTGTGTGTGTGTCTATAAAGGTCGATTAGCTAGTCTCTATATACATAACAATAATAACTATAATTCTGACATTCTAGGGATCTTCCTTAATCAATGCATGAACTGAGTCTACGATAGTCTTGAAAGTTCGTGAGGCATTGACCACTCGTGTTTTGACTTAGTCTACTCCTTTCTCGTCAAGCTTAAAGTTCCTACAAGTCTATGATATTGAGTAAATCAAATATATTGGGCTTTCCCAGGATGTTAGTACAAGTTCAAGATAAAAAAAAAAGTAAGTTGAAAATTCTACCCATAATGGTGAGTTATAGCTCACACTCTCTCATTACATTTAGATTATATGTCTATAGTATATATATATATATATATATATATATATATATATATATATATATATATATATATATATAAAGACTATAAACATATAATCAATATCTAACGAGGGAGTGAGAGATACAACCACAACCACATATTTTGGATTTGTTAATCTAGCGATTAAACGTACCGACACGATAGGAGAGTTATAATCACAAATAATTATGCAGCACTGCCCTCTCCTCCCCCCACCACCATTACCACTACCACAATTTCCATCTTCACCACCACCGCCACCTCCACCACCAACTAACCCCATCACTACCCTCTATCACCTTCACCTTCACCACCACCTATCCCACCACCAACTCCTCTACAACCAACCACCATAATAATATATGATTAATCACTTTGTGACTAGAGATATATGTGTAATCATGTATGATTATGCATATATGTATAAACATGTATAATCATATATTATTATACATTTCCACCATATAATCATTTATGACTAGGCTTTATCCCGCCATGCCGGTATGCTGGAGCGTTAGATCGGAAAATGAGAAATATGTGGTTGAGGTTGGATCTCAAGGTCTGTGTGTATATATATATATATACACACACACACACACATGTATGTTGGATCTTGAGGCACTAAGTGAATGCCCTCAAGTTACTACATGGAGATAGATTCTAGTAATGTGTTTAAAATCATGTATCTGAGCATGTATGTATACTTAGATTATGAATGCTTTGATTAGGAGGGTATTTGTTAAATACATAACATATATTAGAAATACATAGAATATGATTATATGCATTATTGTCATATAAATGAGTATGTACGTATGTGTAGATTATTAATGTTATTGTGTAGAATACCTCTGCTTATGAGATGACGTAAATGATTAAGTACTTAATGAGTTAAGTTGATGGGTAGTAGAAGATATCTTGATTAGATAAAGAGATAGAATGTCCACAAGAAAAGTATTATGTAAGACTATGGTAGGACTATATCATGTGTAAAAATGACTTTAAGAAGAGTAGAAAGATAATTTATGCTAGGAATAAGATTATGATTCTTTCAAGAATGCTAATAGATGTTTGATATGGAAGTGAGATTGGGGTGGTTAGAAGAGAAGTTAGAAGAAGAGTTTCATGAGTAGTATAGTGTAACAAAGTTATTTGAAAGAACTTAGATGTAATTCATGAGGGGTTAAGATTAAGGAAATTCATGATGGATTCAAGAGGAAAAGAATGTTTTGCGATCCACGAGGGATTTAAGTAAGGGGATTAAGTCTTGATGAGAATACTCGATAACATTAGTGTGATGTTGTTTCCTATAGATAATAGATGACAGTAATGTATGATATTGGGCCATTGGGTCTAGTTAAGAATAGATTATAAGGCATGAGATGTTGAGAATAGAAAGGAAAGTTTGAGAAGAGTACGAGAAGGCATTCTAAAATTAAGAGGTCTAATAAGAGCGTATGTAGGGTATGGGAAGAGTCAAGAGATATAATGAGATAAGAGTAAGGGATAAAAAGAAAGATTAAATGGGAAAAGTATAAGATAAGTACAAATAGAGAAAGACATAACAGAAGAAAGATGAGATGAAAAGAAATAGAAGATAGAGTATGTATAGATTATAAGATAAGCATGTGAAGACGCTAAGAAAGAGTTTGAGATGATAGTAACTTATTAGAGAAGAAGAGTAGAAGATAGCTGAGATGAGAAAGCATTAGAAATAAGTAGAAGAGTTAAACAGAAAGAGAAATACTAGTTGAGTATGCGATGCGATGAAAATAGAAACAATATAACTCACCAAACATTGCTAACTGATGTTGTATATGTGTTTCATGTTTTCCAAGTTCAGGTAGCAGCCATTGTATGTGAGAAGATCGGAGTACAGGGACTTAGAATGGATTGTTATTTTAGTTTTATTTCCTTTTTGCTTATTTAAATATATATTTTTTGTAAATATAAAATTAACCTTGGCATGTAATGTGGTTAATTTTTATAGAATTCCACATTTTTAGTAGATAACTCCGATATACCCCTAAGATAATTGTGGAGAAAATTCAGGTCATTACAATTTGTATCAGAGACATAGTTTAAGTGAATTACGTTTGCTATGTTTATACCTAGACTTAAACTATGGGAAATGAAAGAGAATCTGAGAGTGTGAGTTGGTTTTGTGATAAATCATATTTTGTGATTTAGGTACATGAATATAGTTAGGTGTAGCTAAGGAACATGAGAGTATGAATTTAGTAGATTGACCAACTAATAGGTTTTCGGTCAAGAATGTTAAGAAGAATTGAAGAAAGGTCCTTTTTCAAAATGACATAAGAGTATGGCTCTCTATGTAAAAAGATGCAAGATGTGTAGAAATAATGACATTGTGGTTATAATGATAGAAAGATATGTTATAGATGAAGTGTCCTAGTAGATGGACAATAGATAGAGTATGTGTCCTAAGAAGAGGAGGTAGTGGACACTTAGAGAGCATGGGGACAAATAGAGGGACACAAAAAAAATATAGATATAAATATGGAGAAAGAGTGGCAAGAAATGGGCAAAAAGAGTAGAAAAAGTAAGATGGTTGGTATGTGTATAGAAAGAAAAGAAAGATAGAGAAAGTCTATCTTAGAAAGACCTGATGGTTAATGAGTGTACTGATAAGTAAAAAAGTAGATTGGCATTGCTTTAGAGAAATGGACTATGTAGAGAAGAAAGTCCATTACTATATGGAAAAAGCATTGAATGTGTTGTGTACAGCTTGCACCATGATGATTGATGCCATTTTGGTAGCATTCACTAGAGATAGATTAGATAAGAAATGAGAAAGATGTGAAGATAAAAAGAAAACGTGCAACAAGAGTCATAATTGACACTTAAGAGAAAGTTAGAGAGGATGTTGAGGAACATGAGAACATCGATTAAGATATCTGAGGAAGTGAAAGGTAGAGTGTGTAGCATAAGAAAACACCTTGCAGTGTCTCCATAAGAGAGAAAAAAGAAGAGATATAGCTCCTAGGGTGAGAAAATATAAACTCATAAGAGTATGTAGATATATGTGTGTTATGTAGTAGTTTACATGTGAGTAACTGTTTAAGAATGAAAAAATACCGAACCTTATGAATAATAAGGAGCAATTAGAAAGAGAGTCTAAATTGATAGAGAATGGTGAAAATATAGTAGACTGATGAGAAAAGCTTAAGGCCGGATGCAGAGTCATAATAGAGGATGAAATAACCATGTATCATATAGAAATGAGGAGTTAGAAACATTAGGAGTGTGTGATTTCCTAATGTAAGAGATGAGTAAGTACGAGAACATACATATTTTAGACGTTTCAAGTATAGAATTTGTAGGTAAAAGTGAGAAAGTCACGGCAACGGGCTTGCGAGCAGCTAGAACAAACGAGAAGATTAGGTCATCGTTTGCTAGTCTCAATCATCGTGAACACCTCTAGAAATAGACTTAAAGTATTGTATTCCATACTTTTCATGTAAAAATGTTTTCATACTTAGAAGTTCATACAAAATATCATTTTGTCCCCAATGAACATTCATCGTTAACGAAACATTAATCACAATACATATGTAACGACTTCGTACATTAAAAAAAAGATTTATGTATTAAGTGTTGTCATGAACGAATAAAAATCAAAACAAATAGAACATTTTAATACAATTCCATATATATAAACAACGTCGAAAACAAAGATTGTATGTAAAAATTACGCCGTTTTTAAGAAAAAAAATCAATTATATAAAAGCTTTTTCCATAAACAAATGCTGAATCAATTCGTTGGGTTCACTACAAATCTCGTTAAGTATTTATGAGAACGTTTTTTGACTCAAAATATACTCTATTATTGGATTCCATTGTCAGAATATTATTAGCACAAAGTTCTAGTTGTTTCACAAAATCGGTCTAAATGAGAAAACTATAAATAAAACTGAATTGAAACATCAAACACGTGTTTAACATAGTTTCGTCTTTTGTTTAGGAATGTCGATCGCATATTTGAATTTACCACTCCGATAGCCTTCCCTCCGACCAGAAGCCATCATTCCCTCCGTTCCAGCAGCTCCAGTGAAGGAAATAGTCTCAACCCTGCCACTGGCTGCCGTCATCGACCACTACCAAACTCCATGAAAATCGACCCACAAGAGCCCCTCATCCCCCTTTATAAGAGACTCAAACTTCCAACGAAAATCGCTGCATGAAAAGTCATAATTTGCAATTTAAGAAAAAAAAATCAATTATATAAAAGCTTTTTCCATAAACAAATGCTGAATCAATTCGTTGGGTTCACTACAAATCTCGTTAAGTATTTATGAGAACGTTTTTTGACTCAAAATATACTCTATTATTGGATTCCATTGTCAGAATATTATTAGCACAAAGTTCTAGTTGTTTCACAAAATCGGTCTAAATGAGAAAACTATAAATAAAACTGAATTGAAACATCAAACACGTGTTTAACATAGTTTCGTCTTTTGTTTAGGAATGTCGATCGCATATTTGAATTTACCACTCCGATAGCCTTCCCTCCGACCAGAAGCCATCATTCCCTCCGTTCCAGCAGCTCCAGTGAAGGAAATAGTCTCAACCCTGCCACTGGCTGCCGTCATCGACCACTACCAAACTCCATGAAAATCGACCCACAAGAGCCCCTCATCCCCCTTTATAAGAGACTCAAACTTCCAACGAAAATCGCTGCATGAAAAGTCATAATTTGCAATATGGATCCCAGTAGAGAATCCGAATTGTTTTTGCTATGCGATTATGTATGATCTACGAACTTCAAGTGTCGTTTTGCAGATACAATGTGCCTTTAGTGAAATCCCAAGTTGCAATTCGAATCGCGGTTTCAAATCTGAACAAATCAATGATAAAGCATACAACAAAGTTAGTACTATGACCCATTTTATGTTTTTTATGTTTTCTAGGGAGAATAAGTGCATAACTCATTATTATTTTTATATAAATGCTAAATCATTAGTTTAAAAGTTATAATTATTTATTTTTTGTTATATATATATATATATATATATATATATATATATATATATAGATAGATAGATAGATAGAACAACATATTCTCTATTTATTTATATATTTGATGTTTTAAATAACTACAAATATAGGTTTATTATAATTACAAATGATAAATGTTTATTTATAGATTTGTAACTGTAATCCTTAAATAGTCGTTTTTATCGTTATATAGGTTAATATAAATATTTGTATTTTGTTTCGTTCAAATAGTATTGTGATGTTTATTAGTAAATTAAAGGTTATATTTTTGTTATAAACCATAATTATGTATGAAGAAATCATTGCAATTATATAGTTTATAATACGTTAAATAGTTGTCATATTGTTAAAAACAATAATTATACATCTATTTAGACTTGTTTGCATATTTGGCATTGTTGGTTATACGTTGGTTAAAACCTGGTTTTTGTTCATACTAGAAACGTTGTGTTGCTCGATGTTCGATAGAACTGTATGCATGGTTATGTCTTTAGTCTAGTAACCTAAGGTTTTAGAGGAACAGAGTCATTGTTGGAACCGTGAAGTCTACATGAACATCCCTTCATCAAATAAGAATAAAAACTTTGTGAAATCCTCTCCCTATAACAGTTCATCCCATATGACCAAGGAAGTTATGTATAAATCCTATACGGGTTCACAGTACCGCCCCTGGTTCCTAACTACAATCATGTATGACGAGTCAAATGGTGATAACTGTCCTTTTTGTTTTGTTTTCACGAAATCTAAGAAACATTGGTGAGGTTCTCGTCACACCCCTTGTAGTTCCATACATAGGCTGAATCATCATATAATTCAGTTATAGTTTCATGTAGCACTAATTACACTCCAAGACTTGCAAACTTGTATGTTATACAAGTAGTTGTGTCATTTTTATATATCATAAACGTTTAAATCTAGAGTGCTCAAACTTTTGTAGGTATGATAAACAATTATACCTAGCTCACACTCTCCTACAGTAGAATAAATATAAGTCAAGTATGCACTTATACAGTTTATTGTTATAATTTTTGATTGGGAAAAAGTAATATTTTATATAAATCTAAAACAATTATATATTTGTTTTTATTTCATACTCTTTGGTAAAAAAAATACATTTTTTATATAAATGGGTCAACCAGTCAAAAGGATATAAAAACACTTTTGGTTATAAAAATATAATGTGTCGAATCCTGTTGAACGGGTCAACATTATTGTTGACATATCTTCAAAATGCATGTATTCTTAAGATCATAAGTACCTGGAAGAACACCCACGTTGAAGATCTATAGATCTTTTTATTATTGCACTACGTTTTGTAAATGTCAAATTGTTAGGAGTGTGTTGTATATTAGTAATAGACAATGACAATGTAATCTCTATTTTGGTAATAATAGAAGTTGCATTTTTAAACTGTTCAATGTATGTATGATAACTATGATCCATGACTATGTCGCATAGCTCATCGTTTTTGTTGCTTGCCCGGGGTGTGACAGATTAGTAGCAAAGCAATTGGCTATATTGAACTAGTACTTTCTTAGGAAAGAAAAACTATAGCCTAAGGCTTGCTCCCTTAGGTTTATGTATATCTCTTAACCTACAAATAGAAAGTAATATTAATTATGCTACTGAAGGACTACTTACGGCAACTGTGACAGGATATACACGTCACTTGTGTTGTTGGATTTCAACAAAGCTACACGCTGAAATGATCCTTCCCTCCGATTGTCCTGACTAGTTGGTGCCTTATCTTATAGACTTGAAGTAACAAACAATAATTAATAATACACGTGAACAAAACAAATACAAGATACATAGTTATATATAAACTCAGTCATGCGATGTGAACATATTTATATGCAACACAAACATATATAAACTTCGAACCCTCGATGAAAATACAATGTAAGGTTTTAGGTCAAATACCTTAGCCAAGTTTTTTTCACATGGACGAACCACAACTAAACATAGACTTAGACCGGGCAAAACATGACACGACACGAAAACCTGACACAAAATTAGCAGGTTAGGGTCAGAGATTTCGACACGTTTATGTAAACGGGTTGACACGACACGACACGATAATTAAACGGGTAGGGTTAGGTTCAAGACTTCCAACTCGAAGATGACTCCAATATGAACCGTTTAATTATATATTATTTATTATAAATTTAATATTTTTATAAATATATTATATGTTATAAATTTCATATTTTTATAAATACATTATATGTTATAGACTTTTAGTCATCCTCACCACCTATCCCTTTATTCTCCAACTTTAACTATTTTCATTTTTCCTTCTAAACTTACTATAAATTTTGTCATTCCATCTGATAACTCCAGTGTTTCACTTTTTCCTTTTTCCTTTTTGCTTCCACAACTTCTACTTTCTAGTCTTTAAAATATTTCAACCCGACATGAGACAACATATTTCCAATGTCTAAACCTTAAACCAAAACCCGACACGAAACCGACACAAAAATAAACGAGTTGACACGACACCACACAATAATTAAACGGGTCGGGATAGGATTAAGCCCTTTCAATTCGTTTAATGTCTTGACACGACACGAACCCGACACGACACGACACGTTTCCAGGTCTACATACACTGGTCACTTATGTTGAATTATGGTTAGACCAATGAATAACAAAACTTGGATTTAGTAATTGAAAGACTAAAATGATTGGAGATTCTAAGAGACTAAAGGAAGATCACATTTCAAAGACACAAAGGAACTCGAATACAACTAACGTCTTGATAGATATAAGTACTACACATCCTCACAAAACCTTAACACTTATAAACGCCAATCATGTTAGATGTTTGTTATAGAACACCAAGCACCCAACTATGAGACTTATGAACACATTAAGAAATATGCACGCTTGAGGATCATTATGAATTACATATTAGGTAGTCAGTCAATCTAATTCTTTCTAATGTGAACTATCCAAATTATGTTTGAAGCGTTCAAGTTCAAAAGAAGGACACCTACACTTTCCTGACCCTTTTTAAAGGTGAAAACCGCAAAATTAGCAAATATGAAAAATATTAAAGTTAGAGGATATTTTGTCTATATTCCAAAACATATTGATTCAAGTAAATCAAAACTCCAGATATTGAGATATGATCAAAACATCAAGTAGTGGTCAAATTTCTCTACAACATTTTCTTGAAGATTATGGATAGTTTGTCCCAATGCTTGATAGTTTCCTTTTTACTCATTTTTCTTGTAGGTTTTTCCCTTTGTGGTACTATATAATTACCTACACATAATATTCAAAGTAGGGCCATTTTTTTGGAAAACCCACATCTATTTAGCACATCTAACATGATTGTAATATTATCACTTATACTTACAACGATATTTTCACATGACTTATACTCCTTTAAACCAATTGTGATAGGATGAAATAATTCATCCTAAGAGATCTACGAGTGGTCTTCTAACACTAAAACCATCACTAGACACAAATACAATTAATTTAATGATTCCACAACATGTGGCTAACTCCTTGGCCACTTATGAAGCCAATAGGAACAATACCCCTGAACGAAGTTGAGTTGGAAGCAGTATCTATGGAAATAATACTACATTCCTACAGGCATGCACATACGAGGAATTCATGAACTACTAACCCAAGTCTTTCTACATAAATGAAGGAGTTATAGGGTTGACTCAATATATTAAAAAGATGGAATTAATATTCCTCATCAGTTCCTATGTAGAAAAATGTCGTGTTAAGTTTGCTACATGCACCTTTATAGACACATCCCTTTCCTAGTGGAATGACTATACAAAGACCATGAGTATTGAATTAGCCTATGCCACAACTTAGGAAGAACTTAAGTTGATGCTCATAGAAAGCTACTGCCCTAGAGAAGAAGTATAGAAACTGGGGCAAGAACTGTGGAGCTAAATCATGAAGAAAACAAAGATTTTAGCTTACACATCCCGATTCAACGATCTCACAATCCTCTATCTAAAGTTTGTAACTCCAGAGTGTAAGAAGATTGATAAGTACATAAGAGGTTCGAACCTATAAATATGAGATATGGTTACATGTTTTAGACCCAACACCTACGACCATGCGAAGAAATTGGCCATCAGTCTAACAAACCACTTAAGTTGTCAAAAAATATTGATCAAGAAAGAGGACGACATAAGGGATGTGGATAACAAAAGGAAATACAATGGTAGTTCCACGGGAACCTCAAACCAATCCTCTTGGAAGAAGCAAGAAACCAAGAAAGGTTACATTGTATCAACCACTCTATATAAACCATACATAGGAAATCACCCTGAGTGAAACGAGTGTAACTATCATCACATAGGTGAATGCTAATTCTGCAACATGTGAAACAATAAGGGACACACTGACAACTTTTGCAAAAAGCCAACACTTGCATAAATGAACCACGTAACGAACTTGAGAAAGGGTGCTAGTAGAACTTATAATATAAGCAAATAATTAGACCTAGCACATACTCTCGTATGGTAAAACAAATTATAAGTTAATTAGGTACTTATATTGTTTATTTTTATACATTTTGAGTTAGAAAAGTAATATTTTATAAAATTCTAAAACACTTATATATTTGTTTTTATTTTATACTTTTTTATCAAAAGAGTGCACTTTTTGCAAAAATCAGTCAACCAGTCAACAGGATATAAAAAACTTTTTGTTATAAAAGTACAATATGTCAAAACCTGTCGAAATCACCAACATTGTTGTTAACATATCTTTAAATGCATGTATTCTCAAGATCATAAGAAACTGGCAGAACACCAACACTGAAGACCTATAGAAATTTTGATTATTACGCAACATTTTGTAAATGCAAACTGTTAAGCATGTATTGTATTTTGGTAATAGGCAATGGCAATGTAGTCTCTATTTTGTTAATAATGGAAGTTATATTTTTGCACTGTTCAATGTAAGTTTGATAACTGTTATCCATGACTACATCCCACAGCCCGACATTCTTACAGTTGTACGGGTGTTTGATGGCAGCTGAGGACCAAAGAAGATAAATACCAAAGAATTTTCATGTTGAGAATTTAGGTTGTGAGAAAAGATATAAGAAAGTTGTGAATCTGGTAATAAAATGGCAATATTGAAACTAGATAAGTATGGTGTGTATGGGTGCTACAGACATATGGTACTTATTGTGATTCAATGGAGTCATGAAGTTACCCATTAATAAAGTGGTTTGGGATACGAAGTGATAATATGGTAAATTGAGAAGAATTTACCATGTAAGAAATGATACTTATGATTCATGGAATAGAATGGTGATATTGAAACTATCTAAGTATAGTGTACATGAAATTATATGGGCACTATAAACACATTTCACTTATTATGATTTAATGGAACCATTAGGTTACCCAAGGATCGAGCGATGAGATATTAGAATTTTCTTGGTACTTGAAAAATATGTGAAACTTTATTGCACAAACACTAAGTGATTTACGAGCCAAAAAGAGTTGTAGTTATTTACAACACTTTAGAATCAAAGTGAAGTGGTTAGATGTGATACTTCACTAAGAGTGTAGAATAGAGTTACAAAAGCAGTGGTGTAGTCACCTATGAAGATAGAGTAGTGTAGTGGAAACACAATAGGTTTGTGACCTACCTAAGAAAAAATGGTGTAAGAACGTGTTGGTTAGTTGATAACCACACTTGTGGGAAAAAGAGTTAAAAAGATAAGTGTTTACTCATGGTTGTGTAAAGTGGGACAAAACGAGGAAAGGTATTGCTAAGAATGCAATGTGATTACATAGGAGTAGATAGAGTAGTATATGTGTAAGGACAACGATTGTGACTAGATAGATGAAGAGAATTTGGTAATTACATTGAGAATGAAAAGAAATGGAAAGTAGATTGCTATTTTGGGTTATCAGGTTAAAGAAAAGAATAATCCTAGAAAACAGCCATTTGGTGAGAAAATGGATAAGGATGATTAGAAAAGATTTCGAGGACATAATATATTAAAGTAGGGGAGATTGTAAGAACCCAAAATTTAGAGAGAGTTGACTTTTAGTCAACTATTGACCAAAACGACAAAATACTCATTGCATGAGGATATTGTAAGTTTATGAAGTTGTGGCTTCATGAAAATGGCTATGATAATACTATGTTACTTAGATGAGGTTAGCTAAGTCATTTTAAGAGAAGAAATGCATGAGAAGATGTATTTTGGTCAAAAGGGTAAAATAGGAAATTTTACGTTTTTTAAGCCAAATTTGTGATTAATAAATTAGTACACATATTAAATCAGTGAAATGTGACTTATTAGATTTGTAGAAGGTATACCCACCTAAATGTGGATATAAAGACCAGAGAAAACGGGTTAGAAACAAAGAAGTTATGCTCATTAGAAGATTGGAAGAAAAGTGTCCCCAAAGCTGCAATGAAATCAATAATGCACTTTGCTTATTTGCAGCCACCATGGTGTGGCAAAGGCTTTGCCATGATGTGGTGATAGTGACTAAGAACAGTTCATGTTATCATCTCAAGTATAGGTCAATGTACTTTTCCGTACGATGTGGTATATGGGTACCATCACACGGTTGCCAAGGTAGGATGCTGTAAGAGGAACGCATCGCAATTCAGTAAGTGGCTAACCATGACCAACTTACGTGCACCACGACACGGTAGGGATCTCACCGAAGTGCATCTTCGAGGTCAGAACACATGTTTAATAGAGTTAAGAGCTCATTTCGATCGTTTCAAAGGGGGACTCAGTTGCGAGCTGAGAGGAGGCGATTTTAATGGCAAAATTATGTGAATAGAAACTAGAGATGGAGCCTAAAAAGGATTTTCATCCTCTCTCCGTTAAGGTAAGATTTCTCCATTTTGGTGTGATCGGTTGAACTACTCAACATATAGCTTGATTATAATGTAGTTAATAATGTCTAGAAGCTTTAAACCAGCTTATGAAATGATTTACATTGTGAATCAACCCAATGAAAGTTACTGTTTGTAACCCTAACTACTAAGATTAGGAAAGATACATTACAGGTTAGATAATAATGAATTAGGTAATATGGGATGTTTAATTCATTTGTCAGCTTGGATTTTGAAGTAGAAATTGAGAAGTTAGAATTGTGATCCGTTGACTGATCGTTTGGACATAAAAAAGTCATTAAGCTCTGAATAGGCTAAGATAACTTTTAAGAAATTATATTATGTGTATGAATAGGCCTTGAGAAATGAATATGGATCAAGATGCATCGATTGAAGAATGGATGGAAAAGGAGTAGTTAGTCTCCACTAACTAACAAGGTGAGTTATAACTCCCACCCTCTCATTAGATATAGATTATATGTTTATAGTCTTTATATATATATATATATATATATATATATATATATATATATATATATATATTCATCTATGTTGGATATTGAGGAAAAAGTGAATGCCTTCAAGTTATTAGATGGATATATATATATATATATATATATATATATATATATATATATATATATATATTCTAGTTATACGTTTAAAATCATGTATGTATGATTATAGTAAGTATGAAGAATATACGTTTGAGATCACGTATCTGAGCATGTACGTATACTTAGAGAATGAATGTTTGGTTGAGGAAAGTATTAGTTAAATACCTAAGAGATAGTAGAAAGATATATGATATGATTATATGGATTATAATCATATAAGTGAGTATGTATGTATATGCATATTGTTAAGGATATTATGTAGAATACATATGTGTATGAGATGATGATAAAGATTAACTACTTAATGTATTAAGTACTAGATGGGTAGTAGAAGATATCTTGATGAGATAAAGAGATAGAATGTCCACGAGACAAGTATTATGTAAGACTATGGTGAGGAATAACATGCGTAAAAGTGACTTTGAGAATAGTAGTAAGATAATTTACTTCAAGGATGAGATTATGATTCCGTCGTGAATGCGGATAGATGGTTCTTGCGGGAATGAGATTAGGTTAGTTAGAAGAGAATATAGAAGAAGAGTTTCATGAGTGGAACAAGGCAAGAGAGTTTTTTAAAAGAAATTAGATATAATATATGAGGGACTAAGAGTAAGCAAATGCATGAGGCATTCAAGATGATAAGAATCTTTAAGGATCCGTGAGGAATGTAAGAAAGGGGATTATATCCGGATGAGAATACCTAGTAACACTAGTGGGATGATGTCTCACGTAGATAATAGATGTGAGTAGCGTATGAGATTGGACCGTTGGCTCTAGTTAAGTACAAAATACTAAGGCATGAGAAGTCGAGAATATAGAGGTAAAAGTAAGAATAGTACATGAATGAATGTTAAGAATAAGAGGTCTAAGAAGATCATGTGTATGGTATGAGAAGAGTTAAGAGATGTGATAAGAGTGAGGGACAAGAATAAATATAAAGTAGGAAGAGTGTGAGAGAGGTAAAGATGGAGTAGGATAATGCATGAGAAGGGTGAGATGATGAGAAAAAGAAGACAAAGTATGCATAAAGTATGAGATGAGCCTTAGAAAATTATAAGAAAGAGTATGAGATGAAAATAAAATAGTAGAGAAAAAGAGTAGAAGATAGAGTATAGTGTGTGTGTGTGTGTATATATATATATATATATATATATATATATATATATATATATATATATATATGAGATGAAAAGGCATGAAAAAGGAGTAGAAAAGTAATATGGAAAGAGAAAGAATAGTTGAGTATGTTATGAGATGAATATATTAGATCACAAAGAAATAGAAAGAAGAGAAAAGAGGAAAAATGATTTAGAAGAAGAGTAGATAAATTTGCTGTCTAATGTTGTAGACGTGTTTCATGGTTTGTAGGTCCAAGTAGTAGTCGTTGTACATGAGAAGATAGGAGCAAGAGGACTTCGACTAGATTGTTATTTTCGTTTTATTTCCATGTAGCTTATTTAAATAGATAAATTTTGTTGTAAAACCAAAATTAACCTTATGACGTAAAGTGTTTAACTTTTATAGAATTTCATATTTTAGTAGATAACATTGATATATCCGTTAGATAATTGTGTTGAAAATTTGGGTCGTTACAATAGGTATGACTGATAACAAATTAAGTTAACTAAAACTAAAAAAAAATTAAACAAAAGGTGGGGGGGGGGGGGGGTTCTTACTTTTAAATCGTAAACAATCAATTCGAACTAACGAACAAAATAAAGTAAATATGATAATTTTTAAACATTTTTACTTAAACGTTGAATCCCTATTTCCTATGGTGAATAACTGATAGTCCAATGAAGTATAATGAGTTTACCAATTGTATTAGTAGTTAACGTTCATAAAACTAGAAACCTAAAAACTAGTTATTGTGATTTAATCATGAGTTTAATCCTAAAAATCATGAACCTAAACCTAACATGATTTCTTAAACTAATGCTCTATTATATGCTAGAATTTCTATAAATATTATTTAACCTTAGGATTGGTTAAATCATTAATCCTAACTGATCAAAAGCTATTACGATACAAGATTTGATAGTCATATTGTAGTCTAAACTAAATGCAACTCTGATTCAATTAATAAAAATAAAAACATTAACTAGTAAGGTAGAAGATTTAATAAAAAACAATTTTATATGAACCTTATATATTCAAAATCAAAATTACACCATGATAGTTACATTTATCTATAACCACATATGTTTAATAATAATAGTTATATTCAACCATAACTATCCGTCAGACCCAATCACTGCTCACACAAACGATTCCAGCTTGTATAAGACGATTTACATCCACTTATAACGATATGTGTATAATAATGATATTTATATTCAATTATAACTATCTTCTACAATCAGTCACCGGTCACATACTTCAGGTATATCTATAAATAACTCACAACAAGAAACTATTATAGTAGCCATGTCACTCATATAATATAACTTAATAATAAAATTCATCTAGAAATCTGCTAAACCAACTCATTAATCTATATATAGCAATATTTTGCTACCATACACATCTACACAAGTTAATTAATTCAGACTCCATTAATATGTAATAATATGCATAACATACTCATCACATAATAGAAAAACCATTTTATATATATATATATATATATATATATATATATATATATATATATATATATATATATATATATATATATATATATATATATAGGGCTAGGTTATTTTGTTTCTTACATTTATTGTGTGTTAGAATGCACCAATAGGAATTTAGTAAATTAAATAATTATTTAATTAAATAAATATAGATATTAAATGATTTCCATAATTATATGTATATTAAATGATATCCATAATTATAATTTTTCTTTTTATGGAAATTAATTAAATCCGTCATTAATCTCATCAATAACATTTTTTCAGAATGAATTCGCATCTAGGTGTTTATATATGAGTTCGTATTTTGTTTCAGGACTCACTAGCTTAAACTACAATAAAGTTGCATGGAATGTGAAGAACGAGAGTGTATTCTAATAGAATATACTCTCATTCTGCTGGAATACTCTCTCATTCTTCTAGATATGAATTTATTCTGAAAGAATATTATTGTTCACATTAATGGCGAATTTAATTAATTTCCATAAAAATGAGTTATAAGTATGGATAACATTTAATATACATATAATTAATACTAAATTCCTATTGGTGCATTCTAGCACACAATAGATGTGAAAAACATTTGAACTTATATATATATATATATATATATATATATATATATATATATATATATATATATATATATATGAATGGAGGTATGGTTACTCATCTTAAGGTATTGTCAGTCTATAGATTGTTGGTCCTCAAAACTCTGTAACTACTCTGTTTTTGTTTATTGTCAAAATAACACATCAACTTGAGCATTAAATATCTTTTTCAATTTCATATAATCCAATTATACCCAAACCAATTAAACAACATGAATTTGTTGTCTAAATATCTTAATCCATTAAGACATGAACTTCATCTCACCATATTCACCATTTCACTATTTTTTAGCAATATAACTTAAGATACAAGTCACGTATGCATGACTTAATTCTACGACTTAATCAGTTGACCAAAACTAATTATACTCCATTTATTAGTCATCTATATGACTTAATTCATCAAGATACAAGTGTAATTTAATTTAGATCATAATTATTCAAATTAGGGTTTATCACATTTTCTCAAATCTTTAATCTAATAATCTTCTCAACATATATACATATAACCATAAGTTTATTAAGCTCACTGGATTACTAGCATCAAATTTTTTTTTTCATACAAGCTAGGGTTTCACCACCATTCTCTAACTTTAACCATTTTAGAAAAAATAAAGCTCGTAAAAGAGAAGAGTCACTCTCAATTCAAGTAGAGGAAGCTCAAATCTTGATTACCCCTTCCAAATTTATTGTTGTACCTTCAATTTGAGCTCAAGGACATTAAAATCGTCATTATTTTTCTCTAAAACGCATAAGTGATGAAAATGAATAAAAGACTAGCTCTCTTAAGTTTTGATCGATTTTAATTTGTTAGTGTCTATGCACTGTGTACAAGCATTGTATATGTCATGTACTGTTATGTGCCATGTAATGTCCATGTATGTATGTATAACATAATAACCAACATTGATATTATGACAATGTACTCCGAACGTGTCACATCACCTTTACTGTACATGTCACCTATTATAAAAGTATGTTATCATCTCCTAAAATAACAACATACAACATAGTTTATGTCAAATACACTCTGTACGTCCTGTAACTCTTTGTTACGTGTCACGTAGTGTATGTAATGTCATGCCTTTGCTAATTTTCTTGTTTTACCCTTTCCAACCCATTTCAATATATCCAATAGTTATATCTCAATTCAATTTATTGAAAAGGTTATAACAACATTACCAACTCAAACTTATAGAGCAATCCTAGAAAAACTCTTGATATTTATAAAAATGACTCAAATACCCTTTTGGCTGAAAACACTCTTCTAGCATAAATAATGTAGTCTAACAAAAAGGTTTTATATCATTGTTTATGGCTATACTCGTTTCATATGGGTATTCTTCTTACGAAAGAAGTCTGATACTATACAAGAACTCATTTATTTCATTGAGGGAGTTGAGCTTCACTTAAAGCTATGTGTCTATAGTATTAAGAGTGATATTGGAACCCAATTCACCAATATCATG
Organism: Lactuca serriola; assembly: GCF_051521515.1. Lineage (NCBI taxonomy): Eukaryota > Viridiplantae > Streptophyta > Magnoliopsida > Asterales > Asteraceae > Lactuca > Lactuca serriola. Next base: position 67,788,394 of record NC_136413.1, on the reverse strand, counting down.
CAATAGAACTTTCTCATCGACAAAGTAATTGAGCATAAATTCTTTGATCCCTACACTTTATAGCAGAACGGCATCCTCGAAAGAAGGAATCAAACTTCATTTGAACCATCAAGATCAATGTTAAACTTTTCAAATTTGCCACTTCACTTATAAGATGAAGGCATTCCAGCTGCATGCTTTTTTTTAAATCAAAAATATCATCAACAAAAGACTAAAGTGTACTCCTTACTAGGGTTTGAATATTAAGAAACCCAATGGTAAATGTTTTTTGTAATTGTAGTTGAAGGTGCTCATTCTAAAGAATAAAGATTACATGAGAAAGTGCTAACCAAAGTTTGATGAAGCAATCTTCCTAGGTTATTCTACGAAAGGTTTCACCATATAGTTCTTAATCAACACACCAGAGTATTAGGATAAATTTTAATGTTTATTCCATGACATGTGCGTCGACAATACCAAAGATAATCATGTTACTACCAACATTTTGGAGGCTGATACTCTTTTTGTAGTCGGCATGTTGAACAAGTCATCATTGGCATTGATTTTGATTGTCTTATTAATCATACTAAAATCACTCTTGAATCTGAACTCAGAGATGTTTTTGAAGCTCTAGTATAAGTTGATGCCACTAGACCCACCATTTCTCCTAAATCTAACATTTAGCATAAATCGTATCAGGTTCAAGGGGAAAGTAATTTGATTCCATTTCCTAGAACCATCGTAGAAAATGTGGAAACAAACTTTAAAGGGGATTAACCGTAACGTTCAAACCTCAATATTCATGGATAAAGAGGCCAAAAGATGACTAGTGCCTCAAATATCTATAAAACAATTACTGACAATAATATATCTTTGGGCTCGTTAACTATTAAGGCGGAGCACACTTCTAAAGTACAAGATGTTGATAGAGAGAAACATGGTGCAATTCAAGATCTTATCTCCATCACAACATTTGCTTATATTACCCATTGATTGCATATATGGTAAGTAGAAAGGTAGTATGATTTCTATAATGATATATCAATTCTTTTGACATTTGTACTTGGATTGCTTGGGGAGTATCACATCTATACTTGGATTACTTGCATACTTTTATGTATTTATGTATATATAGTTTTTTTTATGTATAAACATATTATTTATGCATTTATATGAATTTTTAAGTATTTTTACGTACTTTTATGTATTTTGATATATTTGATCACATATTTATGTATTTTTTAAGTATATTTTTTTTTATGTTTTTTACGTGTTTATATGTATTTTTAAAAATATTTTCAAGTATTTTTTTTATATATTTTGGTATATTTTTTTACGTATGTATGTATTTTTTTACTTCAAATGTCATTGTCAACTAACTAAGACCTTGTAAATGGAGAAAAAAAGTACTAGAGTACTTTAAAACAAACATTTTTTTAGACGATCATTAGCAATCAATGTCATTTTTACAGGTAAATTCTTTGTAACACCCAGATTTTTCTCACTTTTTTAGAAGTTATGGTTATAAAATCATTTTGGGGATTAATCCATATTTAACAAAAACTTTGTCCGACAAAAACATTTATAATTAAAAAATTGGATGTTATCATTAATCATCTTATAAACCATAACATGCAAATACAAATTGTAACAATATCATTAAAAAGGAACTTAATAAGCTCCACTTCATTCACTATCTCTTAACTTCTATCTTCCAACAATCATATTTTCTCCTTGAGTGTAACCTCTTATACATGACATTAAAAAGAGATATGTAACACAATAATGTCTCTTGAGATACATGGATTTGTAAGTTGTGACCCAAACATTTATCATATTTCTTTTAAAAAGATTTCATTAAGAAAAACATATTTTAGAAGATACTTTTCTACATTCCTTTCCTTTAATGTCTCACGTTATATATTAGTTTATGACCCAAAACATTTATCACAATTTATTAAACATTTAGGAGTATGAGACATGTTCTCAAACAATTGTTTACCATATATTCTATTCCCTTCTAGCATTAAAGGTTAATTAAAATACGTGAAAAATACCAAGATATATAAAAATATTTAAAAATTCATATAAGGAAGTAAAACAATACGTTTATGCATTTAAAATGCATAAAAGACATAAAAACAATTATATAAAAAAATTTTAAAACTTAATGAATATATAAATACGTAAGAAATATATAAAAATTGGCAAAAAAAACATAAGAAATACATAAAAATATGTTTACACATTATATACAAATTTTGAGGAAATTGTAGAATAGTCTAATAATTTTTGAAAAATAAATGATTTAGTCTGATGATCTGCTAAAAATGTCAAAAGAATTAAAGTGAAGAAATTTGTTGGGTTTTTTTTTTTTTTTTACTTTTCTATTAAAATAAATAATTTTGTGACTTAATCGTTATTATTTTTTTTTTAAAATGGAACTTTTTTTTGAAGATTTTCAAATAAACTAATATAAAATGTTAATATGTAAGATTACAAGGTAATTTAAATTGTTTAGAAATATACACGGAAAATAATTTAAAAAAAAATAAGGACAATGAAAGAAATTATGTGTTAAAACAAATAATAAATAACTATATAATAAAAACTAAAATGGAAAAAAGGCATATATATATATATATATATATATATATATATATATATATATATATATATATATATATATATATATCAAGGTTGTAAAATTCGTTTGACGGTAGCTCGACGGTCGACTAGTATTAAGGGATTAATTGGTCTTGGCGGGGATTAATCGAAGATTAATTGGGGACCATAGATTATTAATAAAATATTAATATATCTTAAGAAAAACAAATGTTTCAAAATTAGAAAATAAGAAAAATTGTAATTTGGAAATTTGGAAATATGAAAATACGAACATTTTGGTATAAAATTTGAAAATTTTGGAGTAAAAAAAGTAAGTTGGTTTTTGAATTATTTTAAAATTTTTTTGACCTTTTTTTCGACTTTTTTGACTTTTTTCGACTTTTTTTTTTTTTTTTATTTTTGTTGACTTTTGTTGACCGATTAATCCCGCCAAGGCCGATTAATCCTGCCAAAACCCGATTAATCATAAATTTCCGATTAATGTCCTAATCATCGACGGTTGGAGAACGCCAAGCGATTAATCCACAATTAATCGCCAATTAATCCAGATTTCTACAACCATGATATATATATATATATATATATATATATATATATATATATATATATATATAATACGAAAATGCAAATAATTTGCGAAAACGCGAAAACAATAAAAAACTATGAGATTTTGCCACCTCAACCTTATATTTTGGACAAAAATTCATCCAAACTTTGAACTACATGATGATTATCGATTACACATTAGACATTTTTATTATGAAAACATAAATTTAAAACTGGTCAAGAATGTGAAAAAAAAAATAGTTGATAAAATCGTTTTTAAATCTATATTATCATAACACAATTCAATATAAATTTATTATCATTAATTTATTACTAATAAATTTAATTTTTATAGTACTTGTGTTTGATTTTTATAAGATAAAATCAGTTTTCACAGAATATTTATGTTTTCGCATTAACCTACTTATATATATATATATATATATATATATATATATATATATATATATATATATATGTGTGTGTGTGTGTGTGTGTGTGTGTGTGTGTGTTCAGGTTCATTTGAGACCATTCTAATTTTGTGATACCGTGAGACCAAATCTAAAAATAATTTTAAAATGCAAAATAAATGGAAAAATCCAAAAATTCTTTTTTTAAATATTATTTTCGGAACTTGAATTAACTAAAGAAAATAAAAAAAAAAATAAAAAAAATTCCGTTTTTTTTTTAAATACGTGAAATATTCTAATAGAATATTACACTGACATATTCTAAAAAATAAATTTAAAATGCAAAATACATAGAAAAATCTAAAAATTCTTTTTTTAAATATTTTTTTCGGAACTTGAATTAACTAAAAAAAATAAAATAAAAAATCCATTTTTTTTGAAAAATACGTGAAATATTCTAATAGAATATTACACTGTACATATTCTAAAAAATAATTTTAAAATGCAAAATAAATGGAAAAATCCAAAAATTCTTTTTTTAAATATTATTTTCGGAACTTGAATTAACTAAAAAAAATAAAAACAAATAAAAAAATGCGTCTCACGGTCTCACAAAATTAGGCCGTCTCACATGAACCTAACCCTATATATATATATATATATATATATATATATATATATATATATATATATATATATATATATATATATATATATATATATATATATATATATATATATATATATATATATATATATATATATATATATATATATATATCAGAGACATTTGAAGAGAAGACTTGACAATATCAAACAAATTACCCAAAAACATAATTTGTTTTTCAACCATTATGATCGTCCATATAAAATTAGTATAATTTGGTTCTAAATTGTAGAACAGTGCAAACCACCTGGGATAAAACTGTAATTTAACATTTTTATATAAAATTTTAAACTTAACCTAAAATACGACAATACAAACCACAAGTAGTAAAATATCATTCACTCGTGCTTTCCGTACAGATCAACAATATAGATTTTTAAATTAAAAATTACAGATACCAAGATTATAATTAATTCAGGTTTTTTTAGAATAATGAATTATAATGAACAAATATATAATTTCTTCAATAAAAAACTTACAAGCACTAAAACTGTAACTAATCTATTGTGTTAGAGTTAAAAACATAAAACCAAAAGTGCAATTTTCTAAATTGAAAGACCAAAATTACAATTATTCAATTTCCTATATTTAAAAGGGATATATAATATTAAAAAAAATGATAAAACTAATATATATATATATATATATATATATATATATATATATATATATATATATATATATATATATATATATATATATATAATACCTAGGGCCACCGATCTAAAAGAAAATACAATTAAATGGTAAATAAATTCTAAAATACCATGTTCTGATCAATATTTTTCTTAATTGCAATATTTCAATAAAAAAAACTCCCTATCCTTGAAATAAAATAATGCGAGTAATAGTTTAAAAACCATGTGGAGTTGAGTCAGTTGACCAATAATATAGTAAATTTATCTTGTAATTTTTCATCTATCTCAAATAAAAAAACCCGATATTTTTTTTTCTCAAATTAAATATAGTAGCCCATAGAAAAATCAGAGATGAAATAAATAAGTTCGATTCTTCATAACAAAAAAAATTGGAACACTAGCCAAATGACAATAGACGAAACTTTGTTGATGACATACATGTATATTAATTTGATATGTTGAAATTAAATGATGAGATTATTTAAAAAAAATAAAAAAATAAAAAATAAATAACATGTTCTTTGGTAATAATTATCCTATAAAAACCAATATTTAACTTTCTGTATTTGGTAATTAACTTTATAATATGCTTGCTTAGTTTTGGGAGTATAATCAATATAAACCAGTGGCCAAAAGCTTGCACAAAAAGTGAATAGAAAGATACGAAAAAAAGTTGATAGCCTTTGGAGTGCCTTCCAAATGTTCCATTAACTTTTCCGCTCCTACTTTGGAAGAGAATTATCGAATTGTCTTGGCCACTGTTCTCTTGTTTATATGTATAAACTTAGAGACTAATACATATTTTCTGACAATTTAAAAACATTTTGGCTCATGTTAGAAATGAAAAAAATAACTGTTTTGGTTGATTCTTAAGTATTCTTTAATTTTTTTTGAAATGACAGAAATTTTATTAAAATTAGCGAGAAGTTAGAAAAACATTACAAAGAAATACAAGTTAACTTTGTAATATAGTCCTTTAGGAAGTTCAAAGCAGTTCGAAAAAACCTTTTGGTAAGAACTGAAATTTGCTTCAGCTGGAAATGATAAGCGATGATGAGAAGATTGTTCAGGTTCATCGTTGGAAAATCGGCATCCCAGATAGTAATTTGTCTAAATTCATTTCAAACGTAGTGGTAAGGGCGGAGATGAAGCTTCAATCCGAATTTGTTTATTGCTTTGTTAATGTAACCTTCAATCGAGGAGATACTTTTAAGTGACCAAGTTTCACTTATAGATAGAGCACGAAGAGCATAAAATCATTCAAGTTTTTCCCTTTCAGTTCAGACTTGAGTTGACATGGATCATTTGGATGCGGACTCAAAAACTTCTTATAGAGTATTTCATGCAGAGATAAAGGAAGATCAAGATTTTCTGTCTCGGAAACAAGTAAAGCATTGGTCTTAAGAGGAATATAATGGAAATCAAGGAGACGACCTTCAGGGAAGTATGGAGAAATTCCAAGAAGGGGGTTCAGATACTATCGTTGGTTTTGAGAGATCAAACTCTCCTTGATTGCTTGTTCGATCTGCACTTTGAAAAAAAAACGCTGACTAATTCAATGACTTCGTCGGGATAATCTTCTCGAAAACCTTCCCTTTGCCTTTATCATTTGTTGGGGTCATGAAGTTGCAAGATTCAAGAATAGTTAGGCAGCAGGAGCCAACATTAGTTTGGGTGTTGGAATAATGAGGACAAGAAGAAGCAAACCATCATTAGTTTGAATATGAGCACCTTGATCAATTTGAGCAACGATAGGAGGAGGAATCAGAACTGGTTCTGGTTGAGTGGCTCGGAGAGCTTGAATTTTGTGTTGAGTTGCGACCTTTTCCACTTGAATGCTTGCTTTACAGTGGCTGCAAATGTTTAAGGCCAAGTTAAGCACTTAGCCTTTTCCTCTTCAGTTATCAACCTTCCAAAAGAATGTTGTTCTTCTATATTATCAATATGCATCTCTTTATATGAGGTTTCATCTTGGAGCTTGAACTCTATATTCCATCCACTACTAGATCCTTCTCATTGACAACCTTAGTGAGGTTTTCATAAGCATCACCTACCGGGGGGGGGGGGGGGATTGTTTCTTCAATTCTCTTAAGGTGTCCTTAAATTTTTTTAACACTTCATTGAACTTGTAGTTTGGAATGTCGACAAAGTGTTTTGTTGATTAAATGGTCCAGATAGAACTTGTTTTACTAGATTCACTCCATACATTGCCTTGATATCTTTCTCCAAGCATTAAATTTGTTTCACATGATGAACATGAGTTTTCTTGATCAACTCATTCGTTGTGTCGATCAACTCGTTCGTTGTGTTATACGTGTATCATTCTTCGAATTTCTCCATTGAATGCTTCAACTGTAGAGAAATCAACTCATGCAGTTGTTTTTCTTGATCTTGTACTTAGGAGGTGGCAGACTTGATCTCGGGAGGTGCCTTTAGCAATAGATACATCTTCGAGTAAAGATATCCAACATTTTCATCAACGAACACCTTTTCTTTCATCGGGATGAACTCAGATGGCTCAAACATCATCTCATCCGAGGATATTGTATTCGAGTTGGACATGTCTCCACTCTCTTCTTTGCACGTAGTCATCTTTTCAACTTGTTCTTTATTTTCATCTTCAACTTCTCCCAAGGAAGTTTGCCAATCACAACCCATGGGGGGAGGTTGGAAGATGAGGCAACATTAAACTTTGGATTTTAAAAAATCCCTAGAATAATCCTGACTTTGGGTTCGTTTGCGTAAACACCATTTCTCCACTTACATCTTCTTCCTCATCATCACCAGTAGGTGGATCATATGAGATTTTGGAGGATTCGGGCAGATTACCAGTTGGTTGTTCGGTAGCATCTTTCTTTAGAGGACCATATAATTTGATTGTAAACTTAGGAACATATCTTGTAGCTTATTTCCTTGACTGCTTCTCTATATCACTCGATGGATCATCCAATTGTTGGAATGTTATCGATTGAGTGAACATGATCCGAATCTTCAAAGAACATTGTTCAGAAAATAATTATGCATTGGAAAATTGACTGATATCCTTCTCTCTTAGAAAAACTCCTTGTTGTTGTTCCTTCTCTTTTTGGAGAATGTGAAGAATATCATCTAAGGATTTTGTCGGATATTCTTAGAACATTATAACATTAAAAGTACCTGAACTTCCTTTACTCGTATTCAGTATTGGTTCAGTTGTGGCTTCCGGGGAAGGAGGTACAACCCCTTTCTTGGAAACCTTGGGACTTCCGACAGGGGTCAGAAGTCGTTCCTGTGCAGAAGAAAGAAACGGCGCAATAATGAATCATGGGTGTGTCCTAGAGCGCTCTAATTGAATGTGTTCAACACATGAACCATCCTTTTGGGAGGATGGAGTGGATTATAAGTAGTCTCCCATTGTGTGTTTATGTAGTATTGAAACTTTAAAGGGTACTCTTTTGGTTTAAATTGATCAAATGTAATTCGACCAAATTGTATAAGAGATTGTGGTGTTAGTATTAATGTAAGTATCAAATGGTTATCAAAGCGAGAAAAATGAGTTAAAAGGAAAGCCCTTGATCCTTTGTTGGATCTCCTACATAAAACCTTAGGAGGTGATAATTATCACCTGCCTTGATGTGTTTTATTGATTTTAATCTAAGGTTACAAAGATTATGAAGGTAATACAAGTACAAGAGTAATTCTAGGGCTAATCATGTTTATTGTGTGCTAGATACATGTGTTATTTATACTCTAGTGTAAGTAACAACAAGTATGATAATTACGGGATCCTCCAGAATCAGCATATGAACATTATTTGACTTGGTATTCCGGGTCTTTTGCCTAGTTGAGACGACTATCCGTTGAGAACGGGTCTTGTGTTGACTAGTTCTGCACATACGATAAAAATAAAGAAAAGATAGTCGTTACAAATGTTAGAAATAGTAGTTGTAATAGTCAGGATCCTGGGATATGTTTAAGGATCATGAGGCTTCAGAAATATTTAAGGATCCTGAACATGAGTTAAGGATCCCACCCATAACAATTTCCCCCAAATAATACCTGCGAAATATTGAGGTTAGTTTTCCCATATTTAAAGGTATAATTTAAAATAATAAATGAAAGAGATAAAAGATTTGAATTTTAAACCCTAATTGGATATGGTTTATCCGCTCAATGTTAATCATCATGCAGTCAAATCGTACCCCCTCTCTTCTGCCATTAGGTTAAGTAGGGTAGTCCTCTTAAATCTTTTTATCTTCCCTAATACGTTTCCGGCAACCTTCACATGTAATTTCTTCCCCTTGTTTTTCTTTCTTACTCTTCTTTTCTCGGATCATGGGCAAGAAAGTGACCCATTCTCACGCCAACATTACTACTCCTACAGAGAATGAATTTGTTGATCAAGGGATTCTGGCCCATGATGGGGTCTACTCCTTCATTGAAAAGGATATGCAGTCCCTTAAGGCCAATGAAGCTTTTCCCTCTGATGCAATCTTCAGTTCCTTTGATCCCTCTATTCAGCCTGCTTTTGTTTCTCCTTCTTGGGTATGCTTCCCTGAAAATCCCTTTTCTTTGGGCTTCAAATATCCTTTTCTGGGTATTGTTTCTGATTTCTTTCAATCAAAGCTTTCCTATATCCAAGCGATGCCCATTATTTGGAGGATTTTGTACTGGATCGAGCGAGTGAATCATTCCCACAATCTAGACATTGGACATACTGAGTTAGCTTTTGTTTATGATCTCTTTACTTTTGGGAGTTCTCATTTTCTATTTAGGATTAAAACCAACAAATCCCCTCTTATCTTGAGAATCAAACACGGCGATGGAGTCTAGAAGGAAAAGTTCTTTATTTTTTAGGCGAGACTTTGTCGATGGTGGTGATCTATTTCCTAAAGCTTGGGTTGAAAAGGGTAGGATCCTATTTATTGTTCTTGAGGATCCAAGGATTTATGTTTCTTATTTTGTTCATTTTGATGAGGTTACAAGCTTGGTGAAGCTTTCCCTACTACTAAGGATACTAAGGATAAGGTGAGGCATTTTCTTGCTTTACCTGTAGACGTCAGATCATTCAAGCTTGAGTCTCCTAATTTTCAAAAAGGTTCATCTACAACAACTTCGATGGCCACTGGTAAGGATCCTCCTCAGTGTTTTCATCTATTTTATCATCAGGATCCTAACTTTATGGGGATCCTTCTTATTGTATAGGATCCAAAAACACTCGTTTTAGCGCTCGATTTGTCTTGTCTGAACTTAAAGACGACATGTCTAGCGGTTTTCGCATGGTTAAGAAGGTCCATCCTGAAGGGTTTTGAGCATTCTAACACTCCTATGGTGTACATGCAACCCTAAATACCTTGGATCTATGTTTTCTCTATTATACATGTAAACTTGAACTTTCCAAGGTATTGCCCTAACTAGCATACAATCATTGATACTTTGGTAATATAAACAAGCTAGCAGACATACCTTTTCATGTAGCTTGATTCCATGGAGCTTAAGAGCCTAGTGCCTCAAGTGTGACACCTTAAATGGTTCACACAACATCACCAACATCTTGGAATAACTTGAGAGAAAAGGTTCCTATGCTCAAATCGGCTAGCCCTCATGTGTACACACACTAGTGCCAATTTCTTGGGCCATGAGGTCCTTATATATGGCGGCTATTAGGGTTACATCATGTAACTCATGTATTTCCATATTCTTCATGCTCCATGGGTTAAAATCTCCATGGAGTATCTATGGTTTACTCCATGGGTTTAGCCCAACATGAAGAACTATGGATCATAAGCCCACATATATAAGAATGAATGATTTACACAATCAATCCTCATATATTTAATTAGTCTCCTTTTGATCACAATATTAATTCCAAATTAATTCATGATCAATACTAATTAAATAATATGATTTCATATTAATATATTAGAACTTATAATATATTAACAAATCATAATTATCCTTTTCTCACAAAAGTCTATCCAAATTGTTCTAATGCGAGGCAACCCAAATGGACCATGCCAATCGGGTCAAGTACATACCAATTATAGTTATGGACTTATACAATAATCCAACAGTCTCCCACGTGGATAAGTCTAAAAGTATTATTGCGTATGACTTCAAAACCCGACTAGCAATCGTAGCTCTTAAAAGCTGTTGTCGAACTCTGAACAAATCAATGACGCGTCCGTTAGATAAGGGATCATATATTCTTCCATTCTAGATATCATATGGACTGAGACATGGATTATAATCATTCTCTCTGTCCATTTGTTGTTTCCCGATTTCTAATTTATGACGACTGACTAATTGAATAAATCAAATCAGTCCTGGCTTGGCCAAGCACTTCGGGTGTTATCACTAAATCATCAAGGGGCCTACAGATATTGCTTTTATCCCTTTAAGGGTAAAAGGAATGGATAAACTTCGACTCATATGCTTGTTCTACTACTTGATGAATCATACACAAAGGCACGTTTTATAACATCGAGTTACCATTGTGTTTTCGTACAATCAATGTATAACCAACTCATAAGCAACAACTCATATCTCTAAGTTTAAAGAATATAAGATATTATCGTCGCATGATCACTCGTGATAAAATCCATGAAGTGGGTGAAATGAGAATGTGTTTAATCCAATACTCAGAACTTATGAGCACTCCTGAATGTTGCAACAACTCTTGCTATGTCCACTGGATTGGACATCTACAAACCAGCTTCATGACAGTCTTGATTCATATCAACTTCTAACATATGACCGACTGTGGATGGTTTGAATAACTTAGTCATTTAGGAAGAACGACCTAGTTATTCTGGAAGTCAAAACATGCAAAGTGAAACACAAGAATAATCGAATCCAATATGGTCTCAAAACTTATGAATACAAATAGAACACCTTTTATTTATCACTATATTGATTACACATTATTCATTGCATACTGTTTCAAACTATCAACTTTATACTTGAATTAAAACAATAGTTGTCCCATGCTCCGGGCATGTACACTATGTTTTCTAAACACTAGTCATGCCATACATCAAGTATGCACACTATGTTTTTCCAAACATTAGTTATGCCATACACCAAGTATGCACACTAAGTTTGTCTATGATCTTTACTTTGTGAAATATATCGATTAAACATAATTCCAATGATTCTCATTTCACAATCCCAAATCCTTACCACAAATGCAAGAATTCCAAATTCCTACCATTTACCTAAATCTGTTAGATTCTAAACTTATATGCATTTATCCTCTTGTAATGATTATGCACAAAGCCACAAAGACTTGTCAACAGACATTACAGAGTATTCCAATGGAGATCATCCCATGGAAACGAAGTCTCAAAGTTAAAATACATTGCTTTGAACATCCTTCTTGCATTAAGTTTCCTAATCTTACATAGATTTAATGAATAACTTCCACCTATGGGAACATTTCCATATTCCCATTTTGACTATCACTCCTGAACAAGAGTTGCCTCTTTCAGAATATGTCAATATGGTCCTTCCAAAATTAACATTATACTTCCAACTATCCCTGAGTAACCAATCTTTGGTAAACCTTAGATTGTCCTCGAAAATTGCTTAATTATTTTAGTGATATCCAATTCTAGAGTTTTCCCCTCTTAATGCCTTGAGCATTTTGAAAATTTAGAATGGATGAATATTATAGCACATGCAATCGATCCTATATCTGAAGCATATGGGACACGATTCATGATGTCTCACATAAAGACTAGACCAGTCTTTTGCTATAATATTTATATTTCTATTTTCCATGTTCTCAAAATTAAGATTATGAAAATGGATGTCGTAATCATAATCGAATTTTAGAACGCAAATAATGGTCCCATATATAGAATTTCCTTATGTTGAGTCATTCCAACATAAAATTCATATATATATATATATATATATATATATATATATATATATATATATATATATATATATATATATATAAGCTTTTAGAATTGAAATGAAGTATAATTTCCTCTCCCTTAATTATAGCAAAACAACTTTTTCCAAATTGAAACTTTTGTTTTCTATAATTAACATTGCTAACTTGCAACACTTACCATAATTATCATGCTCCCACTAACATGAGAATTATCAGCATAACACTTATGCTCCCACTAGCTTTGACATGTACTCAGAAATCAGTTGGACTTCTAGAAATCAATACTTTATTGACTTTCTTACCAAAGTTCAGACTTCTGATACGAGAAGCTTCAAAATCATACACCTTTCCTTTTTTAGCACAAATGTGTGTCTAAGCAACTTCAAAACTATGAAAAGGGATGTCGTAATCATAGTCTCAATTGTTTAGACCTTTTCCATTCCTCAAAAGTCCATGTTAGTGTGCCGATTAACCACACACCTCCACTAACGACTTTGAGAATGCAAATATCACACTTGCTATCTACCTAAAATCTACTTAGTGAAAGCGTTTCCTCAATATCATTTTCATGAATCAGAGATAAACCGTATGACACTTAGATTTTATGGTGTATGTGTTCCTATCCATGTGAATTTGTCAAAACCATAATCACAAGACAAGGTGAGTGACAAATCTAAATTCTTTGTGATTGAACTTGTGCAGTCTTAACTTTGTTGCCACCTGGTAGCACAAGGGCCTGCCATTGCTTCCAAGTTGTTATGGAACCAATGCAAAGCCAACTTTAACTTGAATGGGCATAGAAATAGGAAAAATGTCAACACGATAGGTTATAAACCTCAAGTCGTGAGCTAGTGAGAAACTACAGGTTTTATTCTTGATTAGATCTTGAAAATCCTTTCAGGATATTTTAGACTCCCATTGTCCTCTTGACATATAAGACTCACTTGCCAAATATTCAAGAGATAGTGAGTATTCTTTATCAAGACAAACATATCACACAATTGGCCTTAGTTGGTCTTTGTTTTATCCAAAACATCACAAATTACCAATTTCAAATATACAAGAGTAGGACATATTTTACTCTTACATTTGACTAGTGTTAATAAACCTTCTTCACGATGTGTCACTCAAATTACAATCTTGGAGAATGACTCTAAGACTTGTTTTGGAACGAAGTATGACTCATCTTCTTGATTTAACCATTTCAGCAATTCTTGATTCCTCTTCTTAGCCATAGGAATGCACTAAGATGTCCTTAGAGGACCAATTGTGATATGGTTTCTTAATCATTAAGATGATCACAAAACATGATACTAAAGTACTCTCCCATCTTTTCATATTTGAGAAACTTTTATCTCTCTGCCTAATTTGATTCTTTTGATTCGTTCTGCCATACATCAAAACTTTTCCAATGCTTCAGAATTATACTTAAACTTGTAAGTATAACCATATTTACTAAGCTTTAGTAAATCATGACGAATATTCTTATCGATCCTTTGTGGTAGACTTGATCAGTGCACAAGAATGTGTACTCGATCCCTTAGTCCTTCACTTGACTCACATATACATGTGAACAATTGAATTAGTCTTAATTTTCCAAAGACGAAAATTCTCATTCATCATACTATACAACTTGCATGATCCAAGTTTCGGTCCAATTGAAAACTTGGGTGAAGATAATCTTTCCTTATTTGGTAAATTTAGACACTGCCACAAATGAAAGAATCAAATTCACATTTCCATTATTGCTAGAAACATACAAATATCAATTTTTAATAAAAGCCATTGCAAGGAGATATAAACTAAAATAAAATCAAAATTTTATTTATTTATAAAATGCGGAAAACTTTTTCCTTACAATGCAGATTTAAATGAAAATTTATGTTATTACATATTTCCTAGCAATCTATCATAACTCTCTAAGTAGTAGATCAAGAATCCGATCTTCGAACCATGCGATTGAAATCCATCTTCGCAATCAGATTCATCATACTCTTCTTTTAAGTTTCCTTCCATTTGCTTGATCCTGCCATACATCAAAATGTATCAAGAATCTCCAACTGGGAACTTAATTGAGTTAGATAGTGGACTTACCTGAAGCAGAGTCAAACTTTTTGACTAGACCTTTTTAGATCTTTTCAGGTAGTTAGGGTAGCTTTGCAACCAATGCCCCTTCCTTTGGCAATAGAAACATATGCACCCTTTGGGAATGGTACATGGGACTATCTGAAACTTAGCCTTTCTCTTTACCATTTGGTTAACCGAGTTGACTATGGCCGATCCCTTTCCATTAGGAGAGAAAGCTTTTCTGGATATCCAATGTTACCATTGTTAATGTCCATGGAAGTTTGGGAAGTTGATCTTCTTAATCAAATTCACTCTACCAATGCTCCAAATCATTGCTGATTCAACAGCACCAAGCAAATAGATAAGATCATTAAGGGTCATGTCATAGTTTTTTACATAGTAGTCCCAAAGGAAACTCACTATGAGACTTAGAAGGTGACTGAACAACCAACTTTCTCAAGACTTTGACACCCAACTCTCCCGGCTTTTCAATATGTGACTTCATCTCCAAGATGTGAGCACACATAGACCTTTCTTGCCAATAGTGCTTGAGTGACGTTGAACTTGTGGGATAAGGAGAATAATTGGAGGAAGTGGAGGAATTGAAATATGATTTCCATGATCCAACCACAGGACATCATCTTCATTAGGAAATCTTGTTCCAAGAGTTTTGGGAAGATCATAATTATCTGAACCAAACATCTTTTGGGAGATATTCAAGATAGTTGATTTCAAGTCCTCAATATAACACCCAATATGAAATATTAAGGCTAGGACCCAACACAATATTTTATAACTTGGAAGAGGGATGCCGTAATCCAAGCTAAAGAATACTTGAAGGTAGGAGAATGACGATTCACCAATTTCCACCATGAAAAACGAAATAATTTATTAGGTTTTAATTGGATTTGAAACTCCTAGATATTTTGAGATTCATTGAACTTTTCAACGGCATGTTTCAATCTCTATTGTGCCCTCTCAAATTTTATGACTGGGATGCCGAGGATCACAAAACAAGGTGTAAATAACCATGCAAATATACTTCGCACCGATAATGTTTATCCCTCAATCGATGTGTCGGTTAACCACACGCGCTCCACCGATACTATGATAAACATTAAGTTACCCTTTGCCTACCTTGTTAAATCTAGGTTAGTGTGTCGGTTAACCACACGCGCTCCACTAACGACTTAAGCAAAGTGCAAAGTGTAATTTCATGGGTTATCACCAAATTCACATTTTCCTAAGTAACTAAGATTGGGAATTCATAATAGTTTAGTTACTTAGTATTTATCATTAATACTTTTAATGAAGGGAGAAATCTAGTCCTTGTCCTACCCATTCGGCTAACGACCCTCCACCAGTCAAGGAAGCGGTGGGTGAGAGTGGACACCCATTAAACTGTCATTTTCTAGGCAGTAACCTTATACCCCCCTTATAGACCGGCTTCGTGAATGAGGCCTACTAACGGTAAGGCTGACTTGCTTTTATACATACATACATATATATATATATATATATATATATATATATATATATATATATATATATTATTAACTTATAATACTATAAAGTATAAGGGTTGAATTTTAACTTTTAAAATTCTAAGGGCTTAATTTGGAATTGAAGTATTCATGAGGGGAAACTTTACAAATTCCAAAACTTGAGGGCAAGTTTTGAACTATTCAAAAACATTTCAATTCTATAACTTATGTGTTTAAAGTAGCTTTAATGGAAACACTCTTCAAGTTCCATAACTTGAGGACAAGTTATGGAAGACTTTAAAACATTTAAAAATGAGGCTCTCCATTTTTCATAACTTATGGAAATCTTATGAGTTTTAGTAATCATAAATGTGACTTTTTATATAACTTGAGGACAAGATACAAAAACACATATTATTAACAACTTTAGATTAATTTGGATTGAAAACATATTATCACATAACTTTTCTATTAATCTAAATCAACTCATAAGAACAAGATAATTCAAATCATACACTTTTCATGTAATTAGTCTAACCATTAAACTAATACAAAACATGAATCTATTGACAATTATCTATGAAATTGGATTAGCATGAACATTACCACATCAAAAACAGGTTTCCAAGTTCAAAAACAGCTTAGGGTAATGTTCCTAGTCCAATTTCAACAAAAAAAAACAAGAAAATCTGCAAATCTGGAAGCTCAACTCGTCGAGTTCTTCAAGGAACTCGTCGAGTTCATGCCTAAACACATGAACTCGACGAGTTTTTGGCCAGAACTCGTCGAATTTTCCAGTCTGGGCAGATTTTGGTTTTGAAAAGAAAGTTTGCATCAAGTATAAATGAAAAAAAGCCTAGGCTCTGTTACCACTGAATGGTTTTGAGCATTCTAACACTCCTATGGTGTACATGCAACCCTAAATACCCTGGATCTATGTTTTGTCTATTATACATGCAAACTTGAACTTTCCAAGGTATTACCCTAACTAGCATACAATCATTGATACTTGGGTAATATAAACAAGCTAGAAGACATACATTTTCATGTAGCTTGATTCCATGGTGCTTAAGAGCCTAGTGACTCAAGTGTGACACCTCAAATGGATCACACAACATCACCAACATCTTGGAATAACTTGAGAGAAAAGGTTCCTATGCTCAAATCGGCTAGCCCTCATGTGTACACATACTAGTGCCAATTTCTTGAGCCATGAGGTCCTTATATATGGTGGCTATTAGGGTTACACCATGTAACTCATGTCCTTCCATATTCGTCATGCTCCACGGGTTAAAACCTCCATGGAGTATCCATGGGTTACTCCATAGGTTTAGCCCAACATGAAGAACTATGGATGATAAGCCCACATATATAAGAATGAATGATTTACATAATCAATCCCCATATATTTAATTAGTCTCCTTTTGATCACAATATTAATTCCAAATTAATTCTTGATCAATACTAATTAAATAATATTATTTCATATTAATATATTAGAACTTATAATATATTAACAAATCATAATTATCCTTTCTCACAAAAGTCAATCCAAATTGTTTCGATGTCATGCAACCCAAATGGACCATGCCAATCGGGTCAAGTACATACCAATTATAGTTATGGGCTTAGACACTAATCTAACACCTGCTTCTCTTCCTTATAAGAGACTCAACTCAAAATCACTGTTAAGACCCCGACATTTCGCAAGAGAAAACCATTTGATGTCTGGGATCTTGAGAATCTAGGAACAGAAGAGGCATTAATGAAGCTAATTTCCTTCTCCAAATCCATGAGTATTCTTGTGTTCATTTCCATTCAATTTTATTATCTATTTACTATTTTTCTTCTTAGTTTGTTGATCATGTCTCTCGCTTTTATGAGGATATCAAATCCAAGCTCGCTCAAACAGAGCATGCTTTGAGGGAGCAGGAGAAAGTCAATAAGGAGCTCCTACATAGAATGGAGAAGTTGTCTAGAGAGAAAGATCAAAAGGAAAAGTAGCATGTGGTTGAGATGGACGACGTGATTGCTGAATTGAGGATGAGTGTTGTTGTTACTGTCTGGGAAGCAAAAATCAATCTTACGGAGGATCTTGAGAATGCGGGGTCCTAGAATGTAGCAGGATGGTGTGAGGCCTTGAGCAAATTGAAAGGTAAGCCTGTTTGTGCCAATGTGGATCCTGCATCACAGCGAAAGGAAAGAGGAGAGAGGACAGAGGTGGCTCTAGGTGGTGGTGATCAATCTGCGACTTAAGATTAATTTAGCTTAAAACCAATTTGAATAAATTTGTGTGCATGTGTAAAAACAATATTTCACTCTTTCTTTTGTGGGGTTGGTGGGTAACCCCTTGTTATGCTATGGTTGTTTTATATTCCTCTTCTTGTATGGTTAATTTTCTTGATATGGTTGTTGGATTTCTGAGGATCCTTACATAGTCAGGATCCTAAAAAGTTTAAATATTACAAGAAACCTTTAAGATCTTATGAGACTGAAACGATTAGTCATCAAACTGGGATCTTAAAATAATTAAGATCTTTTAGGATAATAAACCTTTTTTTATGTAGGAATAAATAATTTTAAAGGATATATAAGATCTGGTCATCCTTAGGATTTGCGACCATTTGACTCATGAGAAGTCTTGTAGCTTTCGCATGGAAAAGATCTTTGCTTTAGGAGTTCACCAGGGAGGATCCTTAACTTAGTAAACCGGGAGGGATCCCACTTTAAGAATCAATTGTAAATAATGCCATCTTCGAGAGAAAACCGGGAAAACTCTTGTTTTGTATGATAATGTCACAAGCCTTGCATATTTTCAAGGGAGTATCCCAACTTCAGTCAACATGTTAACGTTATAGTTCTTAGCAGATCACTGGGGAAAATCCCAAATCGGATGATAACATGAAAATGTTATAGACCTTAAGGT
This sequence comes from Lactuca serriola, assembly GCF_051521515.1. Classification (NCBI taxonomy): domain Eukaryota; kingdom Viridiplantae; phylum Streptophyta; class Magnoliopsida; order Asterales; family Asteraceae; genus Lactuca; species Lactuca serriola. The sequence goes on along the minus strand of NC_136413.1, from coordinate 67,769,167 downwards.
TTTTATGGGGAAGATCCTAACTTAGGATAACAAGTAAGTGTTATTAACCTTAAGAAATCGATGTGGAAGATCCCAAGTTAGGATAACACGTAAGTGTTATATACCTTGTGTTCAAACGTTAGGATGTTGACATATGTTAAAAAATAAGAGGGTTTTCAAGTCACTAAAGCATCAAAATGATCCCATTATTCACATCCCATAGTAAGATTTCGTGCGTCCATGTGAGGTGTAAAAACCTTAACCTGTATGAAAGAGATAATTAACTCTTTAAACCATAGAAGGGATTAAGTACCCTTAGTCATAGGAGAGATGATCAGTCTCTATTTGTAGTTATCTGGATAAGTATCTATCGCAATCGTCTAGATTACAGAACCATGTATCTATTAGAATCTTTTCATCCTAGGATCCTCGAATGTTAGGATCCTTATGTGTTAGGATCTTTGATTTCCTACATAAAGAAAACGTTAGCTTGGGGTGGGCATCAGCTTGGCTAACGCCCCTCCGATTCGTAAGTTTATATTGGCTTTCAAAATGATAAAAAGAATCAAATAAGAGTAGAGGGTAGAGAGAGTGTACCTTGATTTTGTTTGAAAATGATCGACATAACTTACATGAAGTATGCTTTTAGGTGGATGACATTCTAGGATCTTGGCAGGACATTACCTTCAAGGGTGGCTAGCCAATATGCTCCTTTAATGCTTTTGAATCAATGAGATACGGTCCTTCCTATTTAGATGCCAATTTATGTACACTGTGATCCTTGGTATTTTGGAACGTTTTCCTAAGTACCAAGTCACTTACTTAGAACCTTCTGACTTTGATGCTCTTGTTATATGCTTTAGTGATACTTTGTTGATGAGCAGCGATGCGAATCCTGGCAAGATCACTGAGCTCATCAACAGTGTTAATGTAACGCCTGTGTTTCCGGGCTTGCCATTTTTAGCAATGTAATAGTCTAGGTTAACCTTTGTAACCCGTTTTGAAATAATAAGATTATATTATTTGAGTATTATGTGTTTTGTGCTTAATTGCTTAATTATGTGGTTTGATTAATTAAGAATAAAAATAACCGTCAAAATTTAAGTGTAAAATAAACTTAATATCTTTGAATAATGTTGTAGTAGTTGAAATGAGGTTTCCGAATATATATAGAACGCCCAAATCTGACTTCGTATGAGGAAGTTATGATTTATCGAAGTTTCGGCTTAGCAGTGTGCAGCCTGTTATACTCGATTTGAGATCGAGCGGTTTTTAGTCGAAACAATCTAAACGAGGATCGAAGGTCTCGTTGTTGGTATCGAAGCGATAAAAAGTTAGGCGAGAACGGACGTCAAACGAAGAAGTTATGAATTTATAACGAAGTTTTTCTGTCGCGGCCTATTAAAAATAAATAATAAAAATATAATCAAAATTAGCCGACGGAGTCTAAACGAAAGTTGTAGAGCGTAGTCTCACCTTCACGTGGATATAAAGAACGTCGAAAACGGAGTTCATATGAAGAAGATATGAATTTCCGAAGTTTATTAAATATTTTTTATTTAAATTATATTGAAAAATCCGGTATTATCCGAAGGGGAGTCAGCAATCCGATCCGAAGTACGCCCTGCGTACTCGTGTACGCCCCAAGTACACCGAAGATTTCGACACTCGCAGCAAGTGGCTTCGGATGCGTAAGCAGTGACGTTTTTCGGACCAGTACGCCCCGCGTACTCCGAGGCTCCAGCCTCCTATAAATAGGATCTGAAGGCAGCCGAGTTCTTTTGCTATTTTCTCTCTTCTCTCTCCCGTTTTGCATCGTTTTGTGTGCCAGAAATACCCCAAAGCCCCGGTATTATTCTCGAGCTCCGAGGCAAATCCCGAGATACCGAAGATCCCGAGAAGTGCGGTTCCCGAGCCGAAGCTCTGCCCGCGAGAAGTTCGATTTTTGTGAAGATCTTCCAGATCTGCTGAGTATTACTACTTCTGCAAGTCATAGTGTTGTCCGATAATCTTCTGATCAAGTGAGTGTATACTACCTTTCATAAACACGATAATAATACAAGTATGGTTTGAGTGTATTAAGTATATTGTTGTTTATATGTGTGAATGTGTATTCACTTTCTTCTAACTCATAGATATGATTTATTCTCTATGAGATATGTGTTATGTGTGTGTGTGCCTCATCTGTTATGTGAAATATGTGTTGATTAAAGCATGCTATACAGGTTTTTTTATCTATGTATAAAAATGTATATTTTTATCTACTAATATGTTGGGTAGAACATGGGTAGATAGTTGGTGTGTAATGAACAGATGAGAGGCCTCGTTGTTCTTTGATTTAGTCATTTAGCGGAGTTTAGATGACGACCACATACTTTTCTAGATAGTCTTGTGGAACATTAGCAGGTTCGCCACCTGTAGGTGTTAATGAACTTGGGTGTTCATTCGTTGTACTCCATCCCCCTCATGGTTGCCTTATTTGACTTATATTGCTGAGGTACCCCCGAAGCATGTGTTGTCGCCCCGATGAAATATTCTTAGACTAGGTCCCTTATGTTAGTTGTTTTAGGGACATAAAGTGAGAATAACGGGAATGGGTAATTGGGTTATTGTTGGTTGGTGAAAATTAAATATGATTATTTATTGTGGGTTGAAAACCCTATATGCTCACCAGGCTCCCAAGCCTGACCCACTTAGTTTTATTTGTATTACAGGAAGTGGCGCGAGGGCATAAGATGGATGAACCATCAAGTTGTTTTGTTTACAAGTCTGTATATGTTTATATTTGTTGAATGACTTGTAATGTTATCGTTTATGCTTATTGGTCTGTATCGGAACATGACACCCCGAGTTTTGATTATATAATGAAAAATACATTTCTTTTATGAAATGCTTTGGTAAACATTGTTTTATCATGTTTTGTTTTTGGGAACAAATTCCGCAACTCTTTCAAATCAAAAGAATTTACTCTGAAATTATTTTAAAAGCATAAATGAAAATCGGTCTTTTCTGGCCGAGATTTTGGGGATGTCACAGTTAAGATCCTAGGCTAGGGTGTTATCGTTATTCTCCTGATCCTATAATTGATATCTTGCTGTTGGGATTACTACTTTAGTAGGGATCACAACTTCTATTCCAAACACCAACAAGTAAGGATTTTGGCTAGTGGCTGACTTTGAGTGGTCCTATCTGCCCATAGAACGGGAGGAAGTTCTTCTGCCCATCTTCATTTCTTCTCATCTAACTTCTTCTTTAGATTTTTGACTATGATCTTATCGTTTGATTCAACTTGACCATTAACTTAAGGGTGGATAGGAGTGGACATTATCATTTTAATCCCCAAACTTGTGTAAAAGTCTCTATCCTTTTGCTTAAGAATTTGGATCTATTATCGCATATGATCTCAGTGGGGATCCCGAACTTGGTCAGGATATTTCGTTTGGTAAACGAGACCACTTCCTTGTCTCATACTCAAACAAAGGCTTTAGCCTCTATCCATTTCGATAAGTAGTATTTCATCACTAGCATGAACACCTTTCCCATACGGGCCTTTGGTAGCTTGCTAACTATACCTATTCCCCATTTCATGAATGGCCAATGGGAAATGATAGGATGAAACGGTTCTATCAGTTGATGTAGGATGTTTCTATGTCTTTGGCAAGTATCCAATTTTTAGGCATGAAGGAAAGCATCCTTTTTCATTTTTGGCTAGTAGTATCCAATCCTTAATGCTTTGGAGCATCAGGATGTGCCCTTAGTGTGGTTGCCATAATCTCCTTCGTGTATATCTTTTAGGACTTCTGTAGCTTTGTGTTCTTCTACGCATCTAAGGTATGGACCATCCATGGATTTCTTGTACAATTTTCCTTAGATCATCACAAATTATGAGACCCTCATCTTGAATGCTCTCTCACTTTTTTCTTCTCTTGGGATTGTGCCAATTTGGAGACATTCTACAATGCGCTGGATCCAAGATTTGGAGTGTTGTGAAGGATCCTGAATGTTAGGATCATGGCGATTTGGATCCTAAGGAAGTATTTGAGGTTCAAGATCCTTGATTAATGCCATGCTATTTGTTTGGTCGTGGTGATTGTGATCATTTGGTTTATTGGAGGGATCTTTTAATGCTAGGATCAATATATAGGTTGTAGGGATCCTGATTTCTGGCGGGATGCTAAGGGAAGATCTTAGGTTAGCTAGTGTGTTAGCCTTAACATTTTCTTCTCCGGGAACCTGGATTAGGCTAAAATCTTCGAATTTAGAGGCCCGCTTTTTAAGGGTTTGGAGGTATAGTGCTAGTCTTTCGCCTTTTACTACATATGAACCATTAAAATGATTAATTAATAATAAGGAGTCAAATGAATACCTAAAGATCCTTGGCCGACTGTAATCGCATGATTAATTCTTCGTATTCAACTTCGTTGTTGGTTGCATCAAATTCACAGTTGACTGCCTGGGGTATGATGTGCCCCTGTGGCTATTTTAGTATGATCCATAGGCATGTTCCTCTAAAGTTTGAGGATCCGTCAGTGAAGAGTGTCTATCTTCCCTTGCTTTCTTATTTTTGGAGTTCCTTGCTTTCTAACTTTGCTTCAGGTTGTAGATCATCACTGAAATCAACCACAAAGTCTACTAGCACTTTTGACTTTATTTCTGATCTTGGTTCATACCTGATGTCATATGTACTTAGCTTCACGTTCCAATTTTCCATCCTACCTGACATCTTTGGTTTTCACATAACATTCTTTATGGGGTAGTTAGTTCTCACATGTATAGTGTGTGTTCCAAAATAGTGTCTTAATTTTGTGGAAGTAGTTATTAATGCAAGTATTAGTTTTTCAAGATAGGAATACCTGGTCTCAAGATCCCTATTAAGATCCTTATTAAGATGCTTGTTTAAAACTACACTTAAAACGTTAGAGGATACTGAAAGGTATAGGAGGAGTGGTTCCCCATCTAGTGGTTTCACTAGCAAGGGCGCAAAACTAATATAATTTTTGAGTCTCTGAAAAGCATCTTCGTGCTCTTCATTCCAATCAAATACGTTGTTCTTCTTCAAGATTTCATAGAAAGGCTTGCATCTTTCTGAGGATTATGAAATGAACCTGTAACGTGCTTCTACTCTTCCTGTTAGTCTATGAATATCTTTCACCGAGGATGGGGATCTTAAATCGATGATTGATTTTATTTGATCTAGACTTGCTTCTATTCCTCTTTTAGTCACCGTGTATCCAAGGAAATTTCCTGACCTCATTCCAAAACTGGCATTTGGAAGGGTTCAGTTTCATGTTATATTCGTCTAGTATGTTGAAGGCGTCTTCAAGATCCTTAAGGTGATCCTCAACTTTCTTTGATTTTACCACTGTGTCATCAATGTAGACTTCCATGGTGTCCCCAATTTATCCTTGAACATTCGATTGACAAACCATTCGTATGTTGCACCTGCATTTTTAAAATCAAAGGGCATAGTAGTACAGCAGTATATACGTGTTGGGGTAGTGAATGCGAAATTCTATTGGTCAAATGGTTCCATTTGGATTTGTTGGAATCCCGCTGATGCATCCATAAACGTTAGCATTTCATGGCCAACCGTAGCATCTATCATGGAGTCTATGTGTGGTAGGGGAAAGGATCCTTAGGGAAAGCTTTATTCAGATCCGTATAGTCCACAAATATTCTCCATTTGTTGTTTTTCTTCTGTACAACGACCACGTTGGCTAGCCATCTTGGGAACTTGACTTCCTTGATCATCCCTATTTTGAGGAGCTTTTATACTTCTTCTTGGATGATCCAATTTCTTTCGGGTGCAAATTTTCTTTTATGTTGGTGTATTGATATGAAAGAAGGATCAATGTTAAGTTTATGAGTTATGATATTCTTGGGCATACCTGTCATATCCTCATGCTTCTAGGAAAATGTGTTGCTTCTATCAAGATTGTGGCTTCTATTAGTTCCTGTTCGATTTGTTCCGGCATTAAGGATCCTATCGGGATTTTGGCTTCAGGATCCTCGAGGTCTAGGGGCACTTCCTTTACATCCTATTCTCTTGTCTCCAACATACCTCGTGCCCTATTCTTTCATTGTTATGCTTGTTGTGGTACTATTGAATATTTCATCGAAGTCTTGTAGCATTCCTTGAATTCTTGTTGAGCACCTGTGATATTTACTCTCCCCCATGGAGTGGGCATTTTGACACATTGATGGTATGTCGAGGGGGAAACCCTCATATCGTGGATCCATGGTCTACCTAGTATAACATTATAAGAGGAAAATGTATCGATTACACAAAAGCGTTGCATAGAGTTTACCCACTCTCTGTAAAAAGTTAGCTTATTTAGCCGATGGTATGTTTTGTTTCGCCACTGAATCCGATCAGCACTGATGATCTTTTGACTATTTCACGTTCGGGGATGTTCATCCTTATTAGTGCGTCCAGGAGTATGATGTTGACTGAAGATCTTTCTGACAAAATGGTTGACAATGTAAAGAGTGATTACCAAGGCATCGTGATGAGGACCCTGGACGTCTATTGTATATGTTTCGTCAAAGTTGATTTCCTTCTCGTTTTTGATCGATGTGTTTTTTCGTGGCCTTTCTTCATTTTCTATCTTCGCTACTTTAACATATGTTTTGCTGCAGAATAAGAGGTGCCACAAATGCTAGATCATCCAGAAATTACATTGATCACCTTAGCATCTATAGGAAGGGATCCTGGTTTTTCTAGGATGTTATGAGGATCTTGATCCCTTTCTTTGGATCTTTCCTTTCTTCTTATGAGGATCTCCTTGAGGTATCCTTTGTTAAGTAGGTAACTAATCTCATTTCTTAGGGCTATTCAATCTTCCATAATGTGACCAAAGTCCTCATGGTATGTACAACATTTGGACTTCCCTTTCCAGGTGGTGGACTTTTCTCCCTTTCTTAGCCATCTCGCTTTGTCGCCAAGAGCCTGCATGGAAAATATTAGACCTGAAACGTCCACATAAAAGTAGCAGTCAATGATCTTAGGAAATTCTTCTTCCTTTACTTCATGTTGAAGGGCATTAACCCTATGATGATCGGGTCTGGAATAAGGTTTAGATTTGTATGATCTAGGGGCCAAGGATTCAATCTTCCTATTAGGACTATCATATGATCTTTGTGGTTTGCTAAATCTCCTAGTCTTCTTCGAGTCTTATGAACCTTAGCGCTCTACTCCTTACTTCAACCATTCTTTTACATCAAGTCATTACAAGGTCTTCGTATAGAGGAGAGTCTTTCTTATTCCCATTTTGAAGTTTGGGATACTCAGAGCTTTCTTGCCAAGCTTGTTCACAAATCCCTAAGGGATTCCTTAGGATCTTGAACCACCCGATAAAGATCACTAATGATTTTCTCGAATGTTCTGCTACAAGAAAATTGGTTGTTAAAAATATTAACTAAATGTGCAAACGAAGTAATAGAGTAAGGAGGAAAATTTAGTAGCCATTTCAAGGCTGATCCCATGAGGGTGGAACCAAAACCCTTCATAGGCAAGCTTCCTTCAAGTGTGTGGGAATGGGGATGATCTCCATTCTTTATCTGTAATGTGCCACATTCTCTTCAGGATCCATGGTACCACTATAAGGCTTCATGCTGGGAGTTTGGAAGTGCTTTGGGACCTCAGTGTCAACGATTGTAGGAGCAAATCTCGAGACTATGTGGCTTGTTGGTGAGACTTCCAGTATAGGTTGAACTAATCTAGGTACGCTTAAGATCATCTGTCGTAGTTAGTGAAGTTCGTTGGCCTTGATCATGCTCATTCCTATATCCACATTCATAGAGTTAGTAGTAAGGGTATTATTATTGACGAAGTTACCAGGATCCTTGTTATTGGGAGTAACGAAGGTTTCACCGGGATCCTGGATCGTGTGGGCTTGCTCTCTTGGTACTGTGTCCTAGGAGGGAACAGAGGCTGGTATTGAAGATCCTATCTTGTGGTAGTTGGCTGAGGATCATGTCTTGTCGACATTCATGATCTTGGGCTACAGTATCGAGGGTGCTGATTCCAGCGGCTTGCGGATCTCTGTCCTCATTCTCCGCACTTCCTTGAGTATCGTCCTATTATCCTCCTGCTGTTGAGTGACTTTTTGTTCTAGTCTCTTCATCGTAGAGAGGATTTCATTATTGGAGATCAGTATAGGAGGATCCTGAAATCCTTGGATAGCGACTAGAGAGGTGTTTTTCTTCGGTGCCTCAAAGGTTTTCTTAGAAGCTCCACCTGGGGGTGGAAGAAGATTTTTAGAGGAAATGGGAGGATTTGAGGAAGAGGATAAGGTCAGTTGCGTAGACATGATTCTCGAACAATTATGAGCACCACGACCCCACGGTAGGTGCTAAATTGTTTTGGTAAAAAAATTGATCAAGTGTAATTCGACCAAATTATATAAGAGGATGTGTTTTTAGTATAATGTAAATATCAAATGGTTATCAAAGTGAGACAAACGAGTTACAAGGAAAGCATGTGATCCTTTATAGGATCTCTGGCATAAAACCTTAAGAGGCGATAATAATCACCTACCTTGATGTGTTTTATTGATTTTAATATGATGTTACAAAGATTATGAAGGTAATACGAGTACAAGAGTAATTCTAGGGCTAATCATGTCTATTGTGTGCTAGATACATGTGTTATCTACAGTCTAGTGCATGTAACAAGAAGTATGATAATTCTGTGATCCTCCAAAATCACCATATGAATGTTATTTGACTTGGTATTCCGAGTCTTTTGTCTAGTTGAGAGGACTATCCGTTGAGAATGGGTCTTGTGTTGACTAGTTCTGCACATGTGAGAAAAATAAAGAAAATAGCCAAGTGTTCTTACAAGAAGCAGGAAGAACTGGCATCTGGAACTGGCACAATCAATTTCGATACAGCCAATTGTTTTTATTTATAAGGAGAGTTGCTAGCATATGTTATGGAAAATTTCAGATGAGTTCAAATTCTGATTGATTCAGAAGACGATAGGATTGAATACTTTTTAAAAGTATAGTATACCTCATTAATTTTAACAACCCAAATTTTGAAAAAAAAAAATTCGTTTTTAATATAGAAAAACCTCAAGTGTTATAAAATCAAGTCAAATAAAATCCTAGGTATGTATTTTACAATTAGCCCAAATCAAAGTACCAAATATGCGAAAATCATCAGAATCTGTAATCCGGAGTATACATCCAAGCCTTCACCTTTCCACGATCACCCGATGTAGCTGAAACATATTTAATCCATAACTGTAAGCATAAAGCTTAGTGTGCCATTCCCAAAATATCTATACAGCACAACATAATAAACAACTATGGGTTAACAGCAACACTGTGGATTTTCAGCAACCCCAGTGGGCTAACAACACACCTTGTGCATTAATAGCACGCTTTAGGGGTTATCAGCAACCCTAGGGTTCTCAGTAACCTAAAGTTATCAACAATTCAATTTAATTCATATTTATCAATAGTCAGAAACTTAGACCCAACTGGTCATAACCATAAATATGACACAAGTAAATAAAGTGAGAAGACTCACGTTTCAAAAAACAACTAGAAATACAAAAGCTCTCACACATAGGATAAAAAAAGAGCAACAAGACGCCTAACAACGGTAAAGAAATACCCTTTCAGTATACAACCTTAAAACCCTAGTTGACCCTATAAGTCAATAATAGTCAAAAGTTAAGCATGGTCAACCTCAGCCGATTCTTACATCGTCGCCACCAATGGGTCACATTGTGACAGGACCAGGATAAAATAGTCACGAGCACACTCCTCATCACAATGTGACATGCCATCCGTCACATCGTGAAATCTGTTTTGGACAACTTTGGAGCATTAACCTCTTAATCCCAAAAGCTAATCCTTTAGACCTTCCAGAAGGTATTCTCCAACCTAAAGAACCATGAAAATCGAAGCTTTTCAGTCATGCTTGTCCATTGTATGACTTGAACACTAACTAGGTCGTTAAGGAGAGAATGAATCCAAAACTCATTCTTGGAGTCTAAATCTACAGCCAAACCTCAGATCTAGAACCTATACTAATCAAGAGGCCTCAATGATCCATAAAGTTTCTAACTTTATGGATCTCATGCATGCTATCCAACCCAACCATGAAGAGAAATGAATAAAACTTAGATCTAGCATGCATAATAGAGAAATGAAAGAGCTTTAGCACTTACAAAGGTCTAGAAGAAATGCAAGGTGGTGAGGAAGAGACTTGTTTTCCAAAATGATGCACCCAAGCATTCTTCTTCTTCTTCTTCGAGGAGCAACAAATCACCAAATGAGCTCTTCAAGGTCACAAAGAAGGCTAACTTCGATTTGGGCAGGAGGAAGGTGATGGAGGGTGCAGATTACGGGATTAGGGTAAATTCATCTTCACGTTGTGACTGCATACGCGTCACATCGTGACCCACGAAGATGGACACACATTCCAGCGTGATGGCCATGTCGTGAGGCTTCCTTCCTCACATAGTGATCAATTATTAATTAGGGATTTACATTATTAATTAAATCAAACATTAAAATATTGGATACCTGCATCAGATGTTATAATTCTCCCCCACTAGAATCAGACACCATCCTCGAATTCCTTAGTCTCGAACAACGTTGGGTAATGGGTACACATTTCCTCCACAAGTTCCCAAGTCCACTTAGAACAGTTCCAGTGTTACCACTGTACCTTTGCCAGGACAACATCATTGCTATGCAAGGTCTTTGTTTTCCTGTAGATAATAGCTACCGACCGCTCGACATAATTCAGGCAGTCATCTACCTGAATATCATCCAAAGGTACCACTAATGCCTCGATGGTCACACACTGTTTCAACTGCGAAACATGGAAGGTGTTATGAATCTGACTAAGCTGATCTGGTAAGTCCAATTAGTAGGCCACCTTTCCCACGCTAGCTACCACCCGTAATGGTCCAATAAACCTGGGTGCCAACTTGTCCCGCTTCCTGAATTGGGTGATGCCTTTCCAATACGACACCTTCAGGAGTACCATATCCTCGACCTGGAACTCCAAATCAGACCGTCGTTGGTCAGTGTAACTCTTTGTCAGCTCTGGGCCATTTGTAACCTCTGTATGACCTGTTGTATGAGTTTTTTCATCTTGAGCACTATTTCCATACTCCCCATAACCTTCTGACCAACCTCTCCCCAACAAATCGGAGTCTGAAACTTCCTACCATAGAGAAGCTTGAAGGGAGGCATACTGATGTTGGCGTGATAGCTGTTGTTGTATGAAAACTTAGCTAAGGGTATGTAAACTGTAATTGGGTATCAAGTCCACTGACTCGACTAAATCACTGATTAATGCTAAGGTATGTGACGTTCTTAACTTTTTTAAGAATACTTCATCTGCTTATAATGACGTTTTGTTTGAGTTTAATAATACATGTGCTTATCTTAATGGCATGTTAAACTCCATGAGTAGTGAAGTAGAAAAGTCCAAGTCCCAATTATATGAAGCTAGAAAGAGACTCAAAGAGAAGAAGGGACTAGTGGACTCTCTTGATCTTAGAATAACTAATCTTTTAATAGATATAGATTCAGTTAAAATGGACAATTCATTGCTTCATAAACAAAGAAAAATATATTGTAATTCTGATAAGCGTTTGTATGGTAAACTAAAATATTGTTATCACTCTGCTGACATATACAATGAACATCATTGGAAATTGCTTCCTTTTCTTTCATATAATAGAGAACAAATTGACAAAACAACATATGATTGTGAAAATAATATTGTTGATTATGATAAAATTCCATTTGACTCATATACATATGGTATTGTAAATATAAATGAACATTTCAATGCTGATGATCTTCTGAATATTGTGAACAAAACCTTAACCAAATATTATTAAGTCAAGATTTTGAACATGATTGAGAAGTCGACAATTTGAAGATAATTTTGACAGTATCAGTGAAATTGAGGCCGAGGAGTGTGTCAATTGCTCATGATTGTCTGTCATTAATGTCAATTCAATGGATAAAGGCAAGGAATGTAATGATTCAGTGTCGAGAGTAAACAGTAATCAACCTTCGACATCCAAAGTCTGCGATCCTCACGATCTTGTTGTGGTTGAAGATTATGTGAGTGATGAGGATGATGTTTTGAATGAGAAACCAATTCCAAGAGTTGTTCTACATCAAGTTTTTAAAGATTCAAAGGAGTAAATGAAAGTGATAAAAGACAAAGGAAAACACTATCTTGAATCTAATGCAGTGGTTTATTCTAGGTTCAAGGATTGAGAAGAAGTTGTGTTTTCAAATCAAGTCTTTGTCACCAAAGGAAATGTTGATAATGTGGCTCTGAATTTGAACAAATTGGTAAAGGAAGACAATAAAGGTGTGATGAAAGAAGGATTTTATTCAAATAAAAACACAATTGAAAATGGTTTCATCAACAAAATAGACCAAACGTGTTTGGGCTGTGAAAACAAAAAAAAAATCAGTTGTTAATAATAAAAACAAAGAAAAAGGTATTGATATTTTAACCAATGATCTAAAATGTCAAATTGTGAAAACACAAACTTTAAAAGAAAGGGTTGAATAATTGGCTTGTGATGAAGGAAGTTCGAAATCAAAAGCACAACATAAAGCCAATTGGAAAAATGTAAAAGCTTTTCACAAACAAAAAGTTTCTCAACAAAATTCCTTTGAATCAGTCAAGATGTTTTCACAATATAAAGAGAACTTTAAAACCAAACAATATAAAAAAACAAAATGGTTTTCAAAAGATTTGAAACTATGTCCTAAATCAATCTCAACCGAATGCTTCCCAATGGAAGTTTTCTCAACGTTGTGATCAAAGGAGTTTTGGTCAAAGTAATGGACAAGGGAAGTTGTAGCACCTGGTTCTTGGTATGTATTCTGTTATTAAATCTTAATTTAATTTTTTTGCATTTTTGGCCTTGGACTCGGCGAGTCGAAGGACTGACTCGCCGAGTAGAAGCGGGATTAGACGCGAGACTTAAGTGATGGACTCGGTGAGTAGCCGCTGTTTGGACAAAAACCCTAATCCAGGGGTTTGCACCCTATTTAAGCGACCTTATGCAGCCTCCTCTCCCCCTTTATGCTCCCAAACACCCCTCATAGCAACCCTAGCCGTTTTTGTGAAGATCTAAGGCTTTTTGAGTGATTCTTGTGAGTTTTGGTCTCAAGGAAGAAGAAAGAGCATAGAAGGATCAAGAGGGGATTGAAGGATTCAAGTTTGGTTCATCATTTGCAGTCTTTGGAAGGTATAAAGGCTGAACCTTCCTCATTCATTTGTTAGATCCCTCTTGGGGGTGATCTAGGGATTTTATAAGCCATTTTTGGTGGCCAACCATGTTTGCAAACATGGTTGGGGGTTTGGACTTCTGTATCATGTCATTCTATGTGCCACAAGTCAGATCTAGGTTGCTTTTTGCACCAAGGAAGGCCCCATGCAACAAAAGAACCATTTTAGAGCCTTTTAAGCTCTAATGTCCCATGCATGCACGTAAAGTTTGTAACTTTACGTGCTAGATCGAGTCTAGGGGCCTGGATCTATCATTTGGTTAAGTGATGTACATCAGAAATCGAAGTTTTAAAGAGGGGATGTAACCGACTCGGCGAGTCCATTCCTAGACTCGATGAGTCCATTCCTGGACTCGACGAGTCCAAGGGTTTTGGTCCCATATTACTGAGGGTCATAAGAACCGGTTGCGTGTGGAAGGGTTTTAGGAGTCCTGGGGAGTGACCCAACGTTCTGGACGAAGCAAAGTGTTCTGGGAATTCATGGTACTCGGCGAGTGCATGAACGGACTCGGCGAGTCCAAGACAACCTTCATACAACTCGGCGAGTTGTTAATCAACTCGGCAAGTCGAGGACAGAATGTGTTCATAGGATGAAGAGTAACTCGACGAGTTGTTCATACAACTCGGCGAGTCAAGTCAGGACATAAGTATCAATTGATGATGAACTCGACGAGTTGTTCATACAACTCAGCGAGTCGGATGTGGATTCAGTCGGTGTTCATTTAAAAGGAAAACTCGTCGAGTCATCGCCTAACTCGACGAATAGAGACGGGTATGAGGTCTGATGGAAGGATAGGGACTCGGCGAGTTGACGAGTCAACTCGGCGAGTCAGGTCAACTGGAAGTTGACTTTGACTTGGTCAAGGGGTAAAATGATCATTTTACCCTAAGGGTAGATGTCGGTTTCTGACTAAGTGTTTGTGGGAATTATAGCCGGAGGATTTCCGGAGCAGCAGCGACAACGGTCAGAGGATTTCCGCACAGTTCAGCAACTACCAGGTGAGTTACCTTCCAGTAGCGGTGGGTCTACGGCCACAATGCCGGCCCACCAGTAGGGTTCATATGTTAGGTGATTGTCTTCGTGATATCATCTAGGTTGCTACTACCTGATAGTAGTAGAGTTCGGTTGTTAGGACCGAAGGGTAGTCAGACACCCCAGATACGTCTGAAAGTATGTGATGATAAGTTTGCATGTTGGCTTGTATGTTATATGCGATAAAGGTAGGAGGAGGGGACCAGTCACCGAGGTTCGGTTGTTAGGACCGATGGGTAGTCAGCACCCCAGAATGGCTCGACACGAGTAGGTCGGCACCCCAGAATGGCCGTACCGGGTAGGTCGGGCACCCCAGAAATGCCTGGCAGTACTTATGTGATATGATTGTATGGTACGTGGTACGATGGGGAAACTCACTAAGCTTCGTGCTTACAGTTTTCAGTTTTGTTTCAGGTACCTCTTCAGCAAAGGGGAAGGAGTCGGCGCGATAGCGGCACATCATACACACACACTTTGGTTTTCCGCATTATGATATATTCTGGGATTATACTCTGACATTATTACTATCTTCATGTGATGGGTATTTAGACACAAGGTACGTTATTGAAATGATATGATCTTATGATGTTTTATTACAAATGTTTTATAAACTACTTAATTTAAACGAAATTTTTGGACGTGAAATTTGGACTGTTACAAGTTTGTATCAGAGCTCTGGTTTGAGGGATTCGGACACACCCTCGGGGGTGTCTGAACTCAAATCGAGGGATTAAAAGATTTTAAAAAAGGAAATGTTTTCTAAAAGATAAGTAAAGAGTTTTCGGGAAAGAACGAAGTGTGTGATGTGCGCGACCGGCCGAGCTCAAGTAAGTATTCCCCAAAGTACCCATACAAGTTTATGTTACATTTATCAGTTTCAGTAGAACAACATGCTTGAATAGGACTAAGGATCTAGTAGTGATGCCTTATGTTCCTGCTTTATTTTCTTCAGCTTATGAGAGTTGCATGCTAGATTTGAGTAGACAACAGTAGGATAGCCTGGTTAGGTTATGTCTGATAGTATGAGCTTACCATTGTATGCTAGTGCAGTCCCTGATATGAGGATAGAGTTGCTTGAGATTGTTTCCTTTTGTCCGAATGATGTTTACTTTGTTCTTTGTCGGCCTTGCGTGATGGTAGTTAGTTGCTAGGTGAATACGTTAAATTCACATGTGATCAGGGTTGAATAATCTCAGAGTGTTGGATTTGACCCTATGGCGTAGCTCTTGTTTGAGTCCTAATCGTTGTGGGGATGAGTCCCTTACTCGAAGGATTATCCGAGCCTCATTGCATGTGATTGTATTCAGGTAATGGCTAATTGGCATTACAAAGAGACCTTCAGCAGCTGAGGACCGGTTTGGGTGGAGTCATAGGTTTCCTAGGGTAAGCCTAGGATAAGAGTAGCAGATATCAGCAGTGCTAAAAGGGATCTGGTGGAGTCAAGGTCGTCCTTGAGGAAGGTACGGATATATGTGGAAGGTAGTATGGGCTCGTACTACTGGAAGCATAGGATTCGTACTCGTCTTGGGGGAGGCGAAGACAAGACCGGGGAACTTGTAATAGATGTGATCCCTTTAAAGATACCAGTATCACTAATAGTTGCCTCTATGTATTGCAGAATGCTGGTACTACGTCAGAGGCCGGTAGTTGGCAGTTCTGGAGAGGGATCGGGTTTGGGATTAGGTTCCGAGCCAGCAGATGAGAGGCTACGCGAGTTCATCGCGTCAGAGATCACCAGAGGCATCCTTGAGTCGACCCCCATCATTTTCGGGTCGATCAAGGAAGGTATAGTTGATCTGATGGAGGACTACCTCAGGGCGTTCAGGAGTGACATGGCATTGGGCCAGTCAAGATCTCGCACACTATCCTTTAAGGACTTCAGGGGCAGTGGTGCACCGGATTTCCATGGGGCGAAGGACTCCATAGCTGCCAGACGGTGGATTGCAGACATCGAGTCTGCACAGTTGACTAGCTTCTGCCCTGAGGGGTCGAAGGTGAGATATGCAGTAGGGCGAGGGAGAGAGAGATTGATCTGGAGCATGTCCGGAAGAGGAAAGTAGAGGAAGGGCAGTCGATGGGCGCTTCAGGGAAAAAGCCCAAGGAATCGGATGGTAGGCCAAAAGGCCAGTCAGGACCGGGCTGCTGCAGGAAATGCGGTAGGCCGAGGGGGCATGTAGACTGGGATCGTCAGGCTGCTACAAGTGCGGCAAGGCGGGGCATTTCAGCAGGGATTGTACTGCCCCTGCATTAGTTATTCAAACATCTGAGTTGCTGTGTTTCCATTGCAACCAGAGGAGCCACAAGAAGGCCAATTTCCCCCATTTGACAGCAGCATCAGCGCCGGTGAAGGCGCCAGCTCCAGTGACCCTACGAATCACTGATGGCCGACAGGGAAAGACAGAGGCTCCAGTGGTGAGGAGCCGTGCATTCCAGTTGACTACTGAGGAGGCACGCGTTGCACCCGATGTGGTGACGGGTACGACTTCTTATTTATCCTATTATGATATGCTGCTATGATTTTGATATATATATATGTATGTGTTTTGTTTAGGATCCTTCCATGTGAATGGTATTCCAGTTCAGGTATTGTTTAATTCCGGCACTACCCGATCTTTTGTTTCTCTTGCGCTCAGCAAGAGATTTTCCGAGTCTTCAGGCATGCTAGATTGCCCTCTAGATGTAGAGATTGCAGATGACCGTTCGGTGCGAGCATCGACGGTGTTCTGGGATTGTGTGTTGAGGTTATTTGAGGAGCGCTATCTAGTGGATCTGGTCCCCATACCTTTGCGGGGAAACAAGGTTATTATCGGTATGGATTGGTTGAGCCCCAATGGGTCGGTGATCGACTGCGCGCGGCTGTTGGTGCGGATCAGGACCCCAAGTGGGGGAGAGCTGGTGATTCAGGGTGAGAGGCCATAGCGAGGAGCAGCTATATGTTCGGCAGCGAGAGCCAGGCGGTACCTCCAACAAGGTTGCGCAGGTTATGTCACGTATGCTATGGATACCTGGGAGGCGGGTAGAGCGATGGTGGGCGAGGGGCCTATAGTACGAGAGTTCGCGGACGTATTCCCCGAGGAGCTGCCTGGAATACCTCTAGAGTGCCAGGTGGAGTTCAGGATCGACCTAGTCCCTAGTGCGGCTCTGATAGCCAAGGCACCCTATCGATTGGCTCCTCCCGAGAAGCAGGAGTTGTCTACGCAGCTGCAAGAGTTGCTAGACAAGGGATTTATCAGGCCAAGTAGTTCGCCTTGGGGAACCCCGATTCTGTTTGTTAAGAAGAAGGACGTGTCACATCGTATGTGTATAGACTATAGGGAGCTGAATAAGGTAACGGTGAAGAACCGTTACCCACTCCCAAGGATTGATGACCTCTTTGACCAGCTACAGGGAGCATCTTGGTTCTCCAAGATTGATCTGCGATCAGGATATCATCATATGAGGGTCAGGGAGGAGGATGTGCAGAAAACTGCATTTCGGACACGCTATGGTCACTACGAGTTTGTGGTGATGCCCTTTGGGCTCACCAATGCTCCTACCGCGTTCATGGACCTCATAAACCGTGTGTGTAGACCGATGTTAGACCGGTCAGTGATAGTGTTTATCGATGATATCTTGGTCTATTCCAAGACACAGGAGGGGCACGAGGAGCACCTGCGGGAGGTGCTAGAGACTTTGAGGAGGTAGAGATTGTATGCCAAGTTCTCCAAATGTGAGTTTTTGTTGCGCGAGGTGCAGTTTCTTGGGCACCTTGTCAAACAGGACGGGATTTCGGTAGACCCGGCCAAGGTGGAGGCCGTGATGAGATGGGAGGTTCCGAAGTCTCCATCTGAGATTCGGAGTTTCCTGGGATTAGCGGGCTATTATCGGAGATTCATCCAGGATTTCTCCAAGATAGCCGTACAGTTGACCAGGCTAACGAGGAAAGTCGTGGTCTTTCGTTGGGGGCCTGAGTAGCAGGCAGCGTTCAAGACACTAAGACAGAGATTATGCGAGGCACCAATCTTAGCCCTGCTAGAGGGCATGGAGGATTTTGTTGTGTACTGCGATGCGTCCATCTTAGGTTTGGGCACGGTGTTGATGCAGAGAGGGCATGTCATTGCTTATGCCTCGAGGCAGCTAAAGCCTCACGAGGCGAACTACCCGACGCACGATTTAGAGTTGGGGGCGGTGGTGTTCGCCCTCAAGATTTGGTGGCATTACCTCTATGGGGTTCGGTGTACCATTTACACGGATCATAAGAGTCGCAGGTACCTCATGGATCAGTCGAATCTAAACATGAGGCAGCGCCGGTGGATGGATGTGGTAAAGGATTACGATTGCGAGATGCTTTATCACCTGTGTAAGGCCAATGTGGTGGCCGATGCACTTAGCCGCAAGGCGGCGCCGATCGGGGGTATCTGCATGAGGATGACAGTAGTGACTCCGCTATTGGAGCAGATTCGGGAGGCTCACCAGGACGCTATGAAGGAGGAACATCAGAAGAGTGAGCGGATTGTGGGGCAAGTTTCCTCCTTCGACTATGACAGCCGAGGTATTGACTCTTCACCGTAGGGTGTGGGTCCCTTATCATGGAGGTGTGCGCCAGGTCCTGATGGAGGAGGCGCACAAATCCTGGATTCTCTATTCATCCTGGGGCGACGAAGATGTATAGGGATCTTCGTCTGGACTATTGGTGGCCCTGCATGAAGCGGGATGTGGCATGGTACGTGGAGCGGTGCTTGACCTGCAGGAAGGTCAAGGCCGAGCCTCAGATACCACACGACAATATGCAGCCGTTCGATATCCCGCTGTGGAAATGGGAGGATATTACGATGGATTTTATCACGAAGCTTCCCAGGACCGCGCGGGGGATGGATTCGATATGGGTCATCATGGACCGATTGACCAAGAGCACCCACTTTATTCCGATTTAGGAGAGCATCTCGGCCGAGAAATTGGCCGATATCTATATCAGGGAGGTGGTGGCGTGGCACGGAGTGCCAGTTTTGGTGATTTAAGACAGAGACATGCGGTTCACTTCCAGGTTACGGAAGAGGTTTCATGATGAGCTGGGTACTCGTTTGCATTTTAGCACCGCTTTTCACCCACAAACGGATGGTCAGAGCGAGCGGACCATTCAGACTCTAGAGGATATGTTGCGGGCATGTGTTTTAGATTTTGGAGGTAGCTGGGATACCTACCTCCCGTTGGCGGAGTTCTCGTATAATAACAGCTATCATGCGAGTATCGATCGTCCTCCCTTAGAGATGTTGTATGGGAGGAGGTGCAGGACCCCGATATGTTGGGGCGAGGTGGGCCAGAGAGTCAAGGGGAGCACTGAAGTAGTGCTCAGGACGACAGAGAAGATTCAGCAGGTCCGAAGCAGGCTTCAGACTGCTCAGAGTCGGCAGAAAAGTTACGCCGATAAGCGTCGATCAGACCTGGAACTCCAGGTCAGAGATATGGTTCTCCTGAAGGTGTCTCCATGGAAGGGCGTCATCCGATTGAGGAAGCGAGTCAAGTTGGGCCCAAGGTATATCAGACCGTTTAGGGTTGTAGCCCGGGTGGGCAAGGTGGCGTATCGGCTGGACCTGCCAGTCGAACTCAGTCAGATCCACAACACTTTCCACGTCTCCCAGCTGCGGAAGTGCCTAGTGGACGGTACGACGGTGGTACCCTTGGAGGACATTCAGGTAGATGGCAGCCTGAATTACATCGAGCGGTCTGTGGCGATCCTTGACCGGAAGTCGAAGGATCTGAGGAACAAAAGGGTAGAACTCGTGAAGGTGCAATGGCAGCACCGGAAGGGGTCGGAGTGCACTTGGGAGCCGATGAGTGAGATGATGGAGCACTACCTCGAGCTGTTTCAGGATTGAGCGGTAGACTTCGAGGACGACATCTAAAATAAGTGGGGGAGATTTGTAGCACCTGGTTCTTGGTAAGTATTCTGTTATTAAATCTTCATTTAATTTTTTTGCATTTTTGGCCTTGGACTCGGCGAGTCGAAGGACTGACTCGCCGAGTAGAAGCGGGATTAGACGCAGGACTTAAGTGATGGACTCGGCGAGTAGCTGCTATTTGGACAAAAACCCTAATCCAGGGGTTTGCACCCTATTTAAGCGACCTTATGCAGCCTCATCTCCCCCTTTATGCTCCCAAACACCCCTCATAGCAACCCTAGCCGTTTTTGTGAAGATCTAAGGCTTTTTGAGTGATTCTTGTGAGTTTTGGTCTCAAGGAAGAAGAAAGCGCATAGAAGGATCAAGAGAGGACTGAAGGATTCGATTTTGGTTCATCATTTGTAGTCTTTGGAAGGTATAAAGTCTGAACCTTGCTCATTCATTTGTTAGATCCCTCTTTGGGGTGATTTAGGGCTTTTATAAGCCATTTTGGTGGCTAACCATGTTTGCAAACATGGTTGGGGGTTTGGACTTCTGTATCATGTCATTATATGTGCCAAATGTCAGATCTAGGTTGCTTTTTGCACCAAGGAAGGCCCCATGCAACAAAAGAACCATTTTAGAGCCTTTTAAGCTCTAATGTCCCATGCATGCACGTAAAGTTTGTAACTTTACGTGCTAGATCGAGTCTAGGGGCCTGGATCTATCATTTGGTTAAGTGATGTACATCAGAAATCGAAGTTTTAAAGAGGGGATGTGACCAACTCGGCGAGTCCATTCCTGGACTCGGCGAGTCCAAGGGTTTTGGTCCCATATCAGTGAGGGTTATAAGGACCGGTCGAGTGTGGAAGGGTTATAGGAGTCCCGGGGAGTGACCCAACGTTCTGGACTAAGCAAAGTGTTCTGGGAATTCATGGTACTCGGCGAGTGCATGAACGGACTCGGCGAGTCCAAGACAACCTTCATACAACTCGGCGAGTTGTTAATCAACTCGGCCATTCGAGGACAGAACGTGCTCATAGGATGAAGAGTAACTCGACGAGTTGTTCATAAAACTCGGCGAGTCAAGTCAAGACATAAGTATCAGTTGATGATGAACTCGACGAGTTGTTCATACAACTCGACGAGTCAGATGTGGATTCAGTCGGTGTTCATTTAAAAGGAAAACTCGTCGAGTCATCGCCTAACTCGACGAGTAGAGACGGGTATGAGGTCTGATGGAAGGAGAGGGACTCGGCAAGTTGACGAGTCAACTCGGCGAGTCAGGTCAACTGGAAGTTGACTTTGACTTTGACTTTGACTTGGTTAAGGGGTAAAATGGTCAATTTACCCTAAGGGTAGATGTCAGTTTCTGACTAAGTGTTTGTGGGAATTATAGCCGGAGGATTTCCGGAGCAACAACGGCAGCAGTCAGAGGATTTCCGCACAGTTCAGCAACTACGAGGTGAGTTAGCTTCCAGTAGCGGTGGGTCTACGGCCACAATGCCAGCCCACCAGTAGGGTTCATATGTTAGGTGATTGTCTTCGTGATATCATCTAGGTTGCTACTACCTGATATGTTATATGCTAGCATGATATGTTGTATGTGATAGTAGTAGAGTTCGGTTGTTAGGACCGAAGGCTAGTCAGACACCCCAGATACGTCTGGCAGTATGTGATGAGAAGTTTGCATGTTGGCTTGTATGTTATATGCGATAGAGGTAGTAGGAGGGGACCAGTCCCCGAGGTTCGGTTGTGAGGACTGATGGGTAGTCAGCACCCCAGAATGGCTCGAAACGGGTAGGTCGGCACCCCAGAATGGCCGTACGGGTAGGTCGGCTCCCCAGAAAGGCCGTACCGGTAGGTCGTGCACCCCAGAAATGTCTGGCAGTACGTATGTGATATGATTTTGTGGTATGTGGTACAATGGGGGAACTCACTAAGCTTAATGCTTACAGTTTTCAGTTTTGTTTCAGGTACCTCTTCAGCGAAGGGGAAGGAGCCGACGCGGTAGCGGCACATCATACACACACACACTTTGGTTTTCCGCATTATGATATATTCTGGGATTGTACTCTGACATTATTACTATCTTCATGTGATCGGTATTTAGACACAAGATACGTTATTGAAATGATATGGTATTAGGATGTTTTATTACAAATGTTTTATAAACTACTTAATTTAAACGAAATTTTTGGACGTGAAATTTGGGCTGTTACAGAAGTTTTTCAAAATCGTGAACAAACGATTTTTTGTCAAAGTAATGCACAAAGTAGTTTTGATCAAAATCAAAATGTTTTTCAATAAAATAGTGTTGGTTATCAAAACCAATATCAAAATTGTGTTCAAAATCATCCATAAAGGTCAGTTCCCAAAAGACAATTTGAGAAATTGGAGGTTAATGGAAGGAAGGATGAGCCTTTTCAACCTAAAAACTCATACTTTCCAAATGCGGAATCGACACAAAAGATGAAAGGTTGACTTTCAAAAGATTGAAATGATGTCAAAAACATCAACCATTGGCTTGAAGGAAAAGGAAAACAATATCAATATAAAAAGTATTCTCAAGAGAAAATACAAACTACTTACGAGAAGTACTTAAATGATTCGATGAGTGGAAGTACTTCATCTTAAGAGTCTACACCAACGATGTGAAAGTGAAATGAAATTCCAAAGAAGAAAGTTGATACATCTCAAAAAATAGATTAGAAAGTGAAAATCAATGTTGAACCTTCCCCATTCCATGATTACATTTCGATGCCTCAAGCCAATGAAATTGACTTAATTGACAGTTTCAAATCGAAAGTTCGTAATTAGGTCTTACGTTCTTCGTTTCAAAATGTGTTCCAAACTAATGTACAAGGACCCAAAAGGTCTTGGGGACCTAAATTCTTCTGACTGATTGCAGGTTCTATGTGACGAGCAATATGACGAACACTGGTATATCGATAGTTGATGCTCGCGTCACATAACTTGAAGGAAAGAGAATTTACGAGATTTTTGAATGTTGGACAATGTTGGAGTTATCAATTTTGGTAACAATAAAAAATGTAAAGTCAAAGGTTATGGAAAAGTAACGAATGGAAATTCACAGTGAATCAATTTGCCTATGTTGAAGGAATAAAGCACAACCTGATTAGTGTTTCACAACTAGTTGTTGGCACTGGTAATCAGGTTCTCTTTGATGAGGAATGAAGTATTATCTCCAAAAAGGAAACGAAGGAGATTCTACTAATGCCAAAATGAAAGGGAGACATGTTCACTTTTGACATGAAACCGGTTCTGGGCATTCCCTCTGTATGTTTGGTACCGAAAGCATCTTTGGACCTCAGTTGGTTATGGCATCGACATCTTTCTCATTTCCACTTCAAAAATCTTAACACAATTGTTCTTAATGATCTTGTTCGTGGTTTACATGTTTTAAAATTTGACAATGATTCATTTTGTGATCCATGTAAATAGGGAAAACAACATCGTCAAGGTCATCCGATCATAATCGATTCAAAAATCATTGAACCTTTGGAACTTCTTCACATTGACTTGTGTGGACCTTCGACTATTGAGACTCTCAATAAGAAGAAGTACATACTAGTTATTGTTGATGATTTTTCTAGGTTTACTTGGGTTTTCTTTCTTCGATGGAAGTCTGAAACTACTCAAGTGATGACTGGTTTTATCAAGAACATCGAATTGAGCTTAAAAAGGAAAGTTCGAAAGATACAAATTGATAATTGAATAGAGCACAAAATCAAGTTCTAGATTTGTTTTTTACTGAATTGTGCATATCTCATAATTTTTCACTCCCATACACAACCTAACTAGGAGGAATAGTTCCTTGTGACAATCGTCAAAATTCGAGTCGGTTCTAGACTTGACTAAACTTAGTTGCACGTATAAGCACGACACATGCTAGACTTGGTAGCTAGAAGCTAAGCTATAACCTACTAGAAACATGGAAACAATTAGAAACAAGGGATAATGTTCTAAGATTTCATATTGATATGTGAATTCTACCACCACTATAACTATACTGATTATCAAATTTGGGTCACTTCTTTACTCGACCATCTTTGTACATTCATGTAGATGTATCATATACTTGACCTAGTGGTATAAATTAGGTCTGAGTCTCATGGGAACTTAAGTCAAAGTTGAGATCTAGGGCTAGTATATTTGATTCATCAATTTCACTTGAATCTTGGAATCACTACATAGAAATGCCAATAAACTGACAAAAAAAGAACTACAAACATTATTTCTAACTCGAATAAGAGTTAGGAAACCTATAAATAATTTGAAGTCTCAAAGATTAAATTTATTTTGATACCCAATAAAACTTTAAATATTTAAGTTATGGGACCTAATCAAATATACAAAAATTTAATTATCAAACATTAATCATAATTTATGAGTTAAAATACAAGGACTTTTATAAATCAAGATGTAATTAAGGAGCTTTTTATAAAAATGAGGATTTTAAAAAAATGAAGGGGAGTTTATAAAAAAAACAGAGACAGGGTGCCTCTATCATTCAAAAATTAGGCCTCACCACTCTCTATATCTCCTCCTACTCTTCCCAAAACACTGCACTCATTAGAACATCACCCACACTCTACCTCTTTACTTGTTTCTCTAAACATTTTCTCTCTTCCTTCTCTCTAACAGTGGCGAACTTAGAAGCAGAATAAGTGGGAGAGATTTCCCCATTTGATTATTCATGAGCTTACACACATTTCAATATTTTGGTGACCGATTTTTGTGGAGAGAACCCCCAAAGAGATGACGGGAGATATTTTGTATCCAGCGAGACATAATCTCTCTTTTCTTCTCTCTAAAACCCCGCATTCTTCCTCTTCCTTTCACCCACGAACTTGGAAGCCAAAGAAATCCATTTTTACTCAAAAATATTCATCATCAAGAGTTCATCTTAAAGGTAAACCCGAATTTCCCTCCATCTCCCTTCATATTTACATGATTTTTCTTGAACTTTTTTCTTCTTCTACACCATTCTATATGAACATTCAAATGCATGTTCATACATGTCGATTTTGATGATGATGGTGATAGGATTTCACTAAAAAACATCATGCATGTTACAAATAGTGATGTCCCATTACCTAAACCTAAGTCAAAATCAAGATAATGCACTTTTCTACAAGTTTTGCTGGGAAATCACCACATGCACAATGAGTTTTCTTTCAAAAACCCGACTTCTAATCTTGCGTCTTCTTCAAACTTATTTTATTATGGTTAAACATAATTTTTAGAACATCAAGTATGTGTTCTAAAACCATGCATGTAGGAAAACATAGTTTCATGGCATGATCTTAGCACAAAAATCGCTTTTTAAAGTTAAGAACATTAAACTCAAGTTAAGAGTTTTTGAGAAACAAGATTTTATACATGAATATGTGTATGTAATTTATGATTTTAAATATTTTTGATCTCTGTAAACATGACTAGAACATGCACGAGTCATGATGTCTTTAAAATATTTCTAAACATTTAGTCAATGTAATGATGAAAACTCACTTTTCCAACCTATTAGCAAGCATGTAATCTGCGAGATTCCTACACTTGAATTTAAACTGCGTTCTCTCAGTCATTTTATCACCAAAAATATAGAATTGCTTACTAAGATATAGTGATTGGAGTTAGCCTTCAAAACGAAAAAGCCTAATTGCAAATTATTAAGATTTCAATTTTTAACAATTTTTACAAAATGCTCCAACAACTCTTTTCTTGGGAGTACTAGTTTTAAGATGCATGTTAAAGAGAGTAAATAATCACTAAAAATCCTTCAAAAAATATTTTGAATTCCTAGCATCATAAAACTCAGAGGGAAAAAATATCTTAACTTAAAAGTTAAGAGGAAAATGTTATAAATATTCTCAAGTGACATCAATATTTTTACCAAAATCATTAGAACCAAGTTTTTCTCTATAATCTATTAAGCCTTCAGGCATGTTTTCAACATCCAAAATGAGAACAAGGTTTTTCATTGTTAATAAATTGTATGAAGATGCATTCTAGAAATTTTAAGCTCCAATTTTTTTTCTTTATTTTATATAAAAATAATAAAAAAAAAAATAAAGTGTTAAAGCATATAAAATAATTACACTAGTTAATAAATTCTGGAAAAATTCATGATTGCCCTACACTGTAAATAAACATATTGCATAAAGTTTGAGCAATTGTTATTAAACAAAAACAAAAAAAATCGGATTCTAAGTTTTAAAAAATCACATTTATTATTTTTTAAAACTTCAGTATATAATATAACCTTCACAGAAAATATTTGGAGAATTTGCCACAACATTTTGCTATTTTTCCAAGATTTAATGTATATTAAAGGGATTAAATAAGGGAAAAATAGTTAAACTTATCCAAAAATCATAAAATTTACTATGAAATATTTTATAACATTATAATCACAAATAATTTTGTTTTTTAAGATTTATGGTAACTGTTTACTATTTATTTCTATTTTCTTGGTATTAAA